>NC_070619.1:11659958-11959958 GCF_027172205.1 Podarcis raffonei | reverse complement strand
GGAGACGCTCCTTCAGGTCTACTGGGCCATTTAGGGCTTTCAAGGTCAGCACCAACACTTTGAATTGTGTTCAGAAACATCCTGGGAACCAATGTAGGTCTTTCAGGACCGGTGTTATGTGGTCTCCACTCCCTTCCAATGCCGTTTCCCTCTTCCAGGTTGGAGAAGGAGCTGGAGCAACTGGAAAACGGGATCTCAGCGTCGTCCACCAAAGAGAACATGGCTGAGGAGACGCGGGCGGGGGGCAAGGAGGAAAAGGCGCCCCGTACACCCAAGGTAAGAAACAGTCCTTCTCCCCCCCGTTAGCCTGAGAATATTTTATTATTATTATTATTGTTGTTGTTGTTGTTGTTGTTGTTGTTGGAAGCTGCCCAGAGTGGCTGGGGCAGGTGGATAGATAGATAGATAGACAGATAGATAGATGATATAGATAGATAGATAGATAGATAGATAGATAGATAGAGATAGATAGATTAGATAGATAGATAGATAGATAGATAGATAGATAGATAAGTGTAAACTGCTTAACTTATTATTTGCTGATGTTTAATTTCACCGTATACTATGGGATCCTAATGGATTATTGAATATTGCTTTATTTGATATGAGCTGTCTATTGTGACTTTTTGTATTGGGTCAGATTGTTGCTATAAATGCTTGATGTTTTTACTACTACAACAACTATGTGTGTTGGAAGCCGCCCAGAGTGGCTGGGGCAGGTATAAATCTATTTATATATAAAAAATCTCAGCCTGGCCTGCCCCTCAGGCCACCTCAAATGCAGCAGAGGCTGCTGGTCTGGCTCCCGTGTTTTTAAACTTTGATATACTCCATTTAAATATATTTTCTCCCCCTCCTCTTAATGTCTGCTTTCTTTTTCCACAGACTCCTCTAGGCTCGGCCAAAGGTAGGTACCTTTGTTTCTTTCTTTGTTTGCATCTATATCCCACATTTTCCTCCAAGCTGAACGTGAGCCAACGGCGTGATGCAGCAGCAAAAAAGTCCAATGCTATTCTAGGTTGCATCCACAGAAGTCCAGTGTCCAGATCAAGAGTCCCTCTCGATTCCGGCTTGGTCAGACCACAGCTAGAATCCCGTGTCCGGTTCTGGGCGCCGGAATTTAAGGATACTGATAAAGGGGAAAGTGGACAAGATGATCAAGGGGTCTGGGAACCGAGCCTGATGAGGAACGGTCGAAGGAGCTGGGGATGTTTAGCTTGGAAAAGAGGAAAATAGGAGAGCCATCTTCCAATACAGTGGTACTGCTGGTTACAGACAGGATCCGTTCCAGAGGCCCGGCTGTATCCCAAAAAGTCCATAAGCGGAGGCGCCTTTCTGCGCACGGCGCGATTGAGCACTCCTGCGCGCACGGCACGCAGGTTGCTTCTGCACATGCGGCGAAACCTGGAAGCATATATTTTTGGAAACCTGGAACCGTATTTTTCGCTCTATAAGACGCACCAGACCACAAGACGCACCTAGTTTTTGGAGGAGGAAAACAAGAAAAAAAAATTCTGAATCCCAGAAGCCAGAACAGCAAGAGGGATCGCTGCACAGTGAAAGCAGCAATCCCTCTTGCTGTTCTGGCTTCTGGGATAGCTGCGCAGCCTGCATTCGCTCCATAAGATGCACACACATTTCCCCTTACTTTTTAGAAGGGAAAAAGTGAGTCTTATAGAGCAAAAAATACGGTACTTCCGGGTTTGCGGCCTTCGCAACCCGAAGATTACGTATCCAGAGGGATACCTAAGCTGAGCTACCACTGTATCTCAAAGGGCTGCCGCATAGAAGAGGGTACATACATGCTTCTTTTCTCCGCAGGACTCGAACCCGTTGCTTCCTTAGAGGGCCACTGGGGTGGAGGTCCTCTACCCCCGTTTTTAAATCCCGGCTGCACCTGGGGGATTTTCGAAAAGGAGCTACAGTCGTACCTCCCCTTACGTATCGGGGATGCGAACACAGCAAACCTGGAAGTATTTTTCCGGGTTTCTTCGCCGCCGCGCATGCATGCTCAAAAGCACCAAACCTCTTCTTTTTTTTGATGGAACCCCTTATATAGGATCCTGCATACAAATTTTCCCTCGGCCCTTTTGCTGGCCCATGTAGGACCAGCATGGATAGCTGGCCCTGGTGAATATTTGACGTTCCCTCTCCTTACGGTCTTGATTTATGGCCCGCCAGTAAAACGAGGCTGCATTTTAAGCTGTATTTTAATCAATTGTGCGGTTTTGATTTTTTTAAAAAACTGTAATTTATATTTGGTGTTAGGCGCCCTGAGCCTGGTCTTGGCTGGGGAGGGCAGGGTATAAATAAAAAATTATTATTATTTATTATAAACAACGCTTCACACATGCGCAGAAGCGGCGCCTCAGAGCAGGGAGCAGTGCGTTGTCCTGCTGTGTTGCTAGGTTGGTAACGCCAAGGTTGCGGGTTCGAGTCCCTGCCTCGTGGGGGGTTGGACTGGATGACCTCTGGGGGTCCCTTCCGACTCGACAGCTCTGTGATTCTCTGATTCTAACTCCCTCCCCACCCTTCTCCTCCTCGCCCCCCAAGTGGAAAACAGAGTCTCCAACAGCCCTGTTAAAGTGGTGGAAGGCGGTGGGATGATGAAGGCAGGTAGGTCGGATCGTGGCCTCTTGCTCTTATGGGCGCACTAATCCTTTACGCTCCCGGGCCCCCAAAAATGGGGCAGCCGGGGAGACGACGACGGCAAGCCCCTCTGCCTGACTGTAGCGGCATGCTGCTTTCGCCTGCTTTCGCCGGGAGTGGGGTGGGGTGGTCTAATTATCTTGGGGGAAACCCCTCCGTTTTGGGGGGGGCGAACCCCACATGGCTTATTTGATGGGTTAGAGCAGGGCCGGATTTACGTATAAGCTAGACAAGCTGTAACTTAGGGCCCCACTCTCTTGGGGGGCCCAAAAATTTTAAAGGTAAAAAACCACTGGATGTACATTTCCAAAATATTATCATCTATTTATCTATCATCTATCTATCTATCTATCTATCTAATCTATCTATGCCAGTGCCAGATTTACGTATAAGCTAAACAAGCTCTCGCTTAAGGCCACACTCTCTTGGGGGCCCCCCAAAAAATGTAAAGGAAAAAACCAACTGGATGTACATTTCCATAATATAAGATAAAAAACAAATAAAATAAAACCTACATACAGAAACAGTGTTTTGTGTTGTGTAGGCTCCTGTGATGTAACGTATTTTTCGCTCTATAAGACGTACCCGACCATAAGACGCACCTAGTTTTTGGAGGAGAAAAACAAGAAAAAAAATATTTTGAATCCCAGAAGCCAGAACAGCAAGAGGGATCACTGCGCAGCAATCCCTCTTTCTCTCCTGGCTTCAGCGATAGCTGCGCAGCCTGCATTCGCTACATAAGATGCACACACATTTCCCCTTACTTTGTAGGAGGGGAAAAGGGCATATTATAGAGCGAAAATCCTGCCAACCTAGCAGTTCGAAAGCACGTCGAAGTGCAAGTAGATAAATAGATACCACTCCAGCGGGAAGGTAAACAGCGTTTCCGTGCACTGCTCTGGTTTGCCAGAAGCGGCTTAGTCATGCTGGCCACATGACCCGGAAGCTGTACGCCGGCTCCCTCGGCCAGTAAAGTGAGATGAGCGCCGCAACCCCAGAGTCGGCCACGACTGGACCTAATGGTCAGGGGTCCCTTTACCTATAGAGCGAAAAATACGGTAAGTCATAGGCCACGCCTGCTCGTCTGCTCCCTAAAATATCCCTGGTTTGCTCCTTTCTATATATAGGGTGCCGACATTCTGCATGGACTGGTTGCATGGCCACACTTGCAAATGGCTTGAGATACCTATGAGGTCTATAAATTGCCATATAGCATATATTCAACAACAAAAAAACAGTGGCAATTTGTTGTTGGCAAAGGACAGCTGGGCATATAAAGGGCCCCATTACCTTCAGGAGCTGAGGGCCACATCAAACCTCAATCCGGCCCTGGGTTAGAGAGCGCCGTGCTTAAACTCAAAACCGAATAATGCACTCGAGAATTGCTGCGTCAATTTCCCCCTCCTTCTTGCTTCTAGGCTAGTGCTCTCTCTCCTTCTATATATATAATTTTATTTTATTTGTACCTGGCCCACTTTGGGCAGTGTCCAGCGTACGCGAAACCATTATAAACATTAACCATTAAAAACTTCCCCTACGCAAATCTCTGTACGGTTGCAATTGAAATTATTCCACCCTCGGTGCATATCAGGACCGTTATCCAGATTTTAGAGGCTTTTTCGGCTGTTCGCGCTGGGCAAATTGAACTGGAGCAATTTAAACAGCTGTTGCATTTTCAGCTGAATTTGGGGGACCCACCTGAACCCCGCAAAAAGGTTCTTCATTTGCCCTAGTCCTGCAGTTCTTAAAAATTCCCGTTGCCTTTCCGCCCGGCCAATATCTTGCAACATAACTCTTCCCTCTGTGCTGGAACCGAATGTGTGAGCAGCGGTGCCTCTGAGAAAGTGCAGAGTGTGTCGCCGTGGGGGTTTTTTTTGGGGGGGTGACGTTTGGCATGGCAAAGGGGAGAATGGAACGTGGTCTCCCCACATTCAGTCCACAATTTCCCCTCTCGCTCTCTCCAAATAAGCAAACTAAACAGGGAAGAGCTAATCGCAGGATCTAATTGGAAAATTTTGTGAATAAATAGATTTGCATTTGTTCTAATTGCAGGAAATAATTGGGTTCTTAAAAATGAATTAATTAAACAAACAGATTTGCATCCGTTTCGCTCCGGCGGCAGAAAACCCAATTGGATGCTGAAGATAAAATCAATTTGCGTTATTTCAGCCTCGCCGGGGAATCAAAAGGGGGAAGAGTTAGATAAGCGCTAACAAATTCTAGGTTAGAGGAAATGACATTACAGGAAACGAGATGCGCTGGGTGATATTCTAACTTGTCAAGGTTTAATTGGCAGCTTCGGAGAAATAGATCTGCATTCTTTAATTCCGACTGCAGAACTTAATGGTTTTGTTTGTTTTGAATGGATAAAAGAGTTGAAGAATGGATTTCACCTAGAATTTAGTGACTCAAGGCATGGAGTTGTACCCTACCTAGAGTAGACCTATTTATACAAATGAGCTGAAGTACATCATGCTGGGTGTCTGCTCTGAGTAGTAGGACTGAGGTTGGATAAAGCCCATTTTCACTGGAGAAGTGTTGGAGGGGATGGAATAGGACATCCCTATTTTCAGGGGAGAAACATTGGAGGGGATGGAATAGGACATCCCTATTTTCAGGGGAGAAACGTTGGAGGGAACACCTCTGTGTTGGAAGGTATCGGCTATCATTTGCAGCCAACTCCTACCAGAGCGAATTTTGCAAGCTGCAATCGCTGTCCTCTTAATATATAAATGAAGACGAGGAGTGAAAATTTACTCGCCCACCTTGAGCCTCGAGCTCCTGACTAGCCGCCTGGAGGGGAGCCGGCGAACCCAGAAACTTTAGGCCAGCCCTGGAGGTCTGGCATTCTGAATATGGGCAGGGGGGTGGGATTGGGGGTAAAGGAACAGGTTGTTGTTGTTTAGTTGTTTAGTCGTGTCCGACTCTTCGTGACCCCCTGGACCAGAGCACGCCAGGCACTCCCGTCTTCCACTGCCTCCCGCAGTTTGGTCAAACTCATGCTGGTAGCTTCGAGAACACTGTCCCACCATCTCGTCCTCTGTCGTCCCCTTCTCCTTGTGCCCTCCATCTTTCCCAACATCAGGGTCTTTTCCAGGGAGTCTTCTCTTCTCCTGAGGTGGCCAAAGTCTTGGAGCCTCAGCTTCATCCTTCCATTGAGCACTCAGGGCTGATTTCCTTAAGAATGGAGAGGTTTGCTCTTCTTGCAGTCCATGGGACTCTCAAGAGTCTCTTCCAGCACCAGAATTCAAAAGCATCAATTCTTCGGCCATCAGCCTTCTTTATGGTCCAGCTCTCACTTCCATACATCACTGCTGGGAAAACCAGAGCTTGAACTATACGGAGCTTTGTTGGCAAGGTGATGTCTCTGCCAATTTCATTTTCTACCCGTTCCTTTTTTTTTTTTTAATGAACGGGTAGAAAATGAAATTGGCTGGTTCCTCCCTCCGTCTTGCATTCCTGAATTGCCAGAGGTTTCAAAGGTCAGAGAAGACCTTTTGCAAGGTCGAAGCATCCTAAAGGCCGCTGGACCCCCCCCTCCGCAAAGAGGACTGTTGCCCATTAACCACAGCAGAGTTAAAATAAGCCCTCTCACAGCGAGGGGTTCGGCTCGATGGGTTTCCATGCCGCGGGCTGAAATGTTATTTATATAACCTCGTTCGGCGCAAATGCAATTTGCTCCGTAAAGATCGGGTACGGCGGAGAACAGAAGTAACGTTCTGGCCTCGCTTCGCATGTTTTGGAGCAAGTATTAAGGCATGTGCCCAGCTGTTTCATTTTTTTTTTTTTACAATAATGTTTATTAAGTTTCATACAAACATAACACATATTATAAAATAAATGAAACAAAAAAGCACACACGAATAAAATAAAAAAGAGTATAACAACAAAAGCATAAGTAATACAAGTTAATTAATTAATTAAACTTCCAACCTCGTAAACATATTACTTGACTTCCTCCCGTCTGAATTTCCTTGTAACTGAATGTTGCAGTTTCCCAATATCATTATTCCAAAAACAATATTCCAATTATAGTCAAGTTTCTTAACTTTTCTTAACATTCTAAATCTCATTTATTTAATTAGCTCCTAATTTAAACCTAGGCCTATATGGTACTTTCAGGTAGCTTCTAATTTTTTAATGTTACAATATTTATTCAAATAGTCTTTAAATTTCTTCCAGGCTTCAATCACATCTGAAAATTTTCCATCCTTATCACTTAATTTACATTTCTTACTTTCACTATTACCTTTAAATAGTATAACTAATATCTCTCTTCTTACTCTTCTTTGCAATATTTCATATAGTTCTCCTTACAAAACTTCTTGCAGTCCTACACGCGTAATTTGTCGATTACAGTTCAGATAGTTCGTATATTTCTTCCTATCTTCTGTAAATCTCTGCCAAACTTAATCTGTTCCGGAAGTCCATTTGACTTCCGAAATGTTCAAAAACCAAGGTGCTCCTTCTTCTTCTTCGTCTTCTTCTTCAATCCAAGTCCTTTATTATGAAAATTAATACAGCTTTCCCAAAATTCAGTGGCTTCTAATTGGCGCCCCGGAAACAACCGTGTCAGACTTGCGGCTTCCGAAAAACGTTCGGAAACTGGAACACCCGCTTCCGGGGTTTCGGCATTTGGGAACCAAGGTACTGCTGTGTGTGTGTATATATATATATATATATATATGTGTGTGTGTGTGTGTATATATATATATATATATATATATATATATATATACACACGCGGGTGGTGCTGTGGGTTAAACCACAGAGCCTAGGACTTGCCAATCGGAAGGTCGGCGGTTCAAATCCCCGCAATGACGGGGTGAGCTCCCGTTGCTCAGTCCCTGCTCCTGCCAACCTAGCAGTTCGAAAGCACGGCAAAGTGCAAGTAGATTAATAGGTACCGCTCCGGCAGGAAGGTAAACAGTGTTTACGTGCGCTGCTCTGGTTCACCAGAAGCGGCTTAGTCCTGCTGGCCACATGACCTGGAAGCTGTACGCCGGCTCCATCGGCCAGTAAAACGAGATGAGCGCCGCAACCCCAGAGTCGGCCACGACTGGACCTAATGGTCAGGGGTCCCTTTACCTTTACTATATATATACTTCCTCGCTAGGTGCAGTCCATCAGGTGAAGCCCCACCGGCACCAATGTGAATTAACCCACACGAAGCAGGGAAGGGCTGCTTTTCGCAGGCTGCGCTCGGCGTTGTAGACCAGAGGCTCCCTTTCTCCTTATGGGGAGTTGGACGGACCCTGCGTGCCGCTTTCTAACCGCACCCCTTGCACTTTGGAGCTTGCCCCCTCTGCACCTGCTTTGCGGCCTCACGCCTTGCTCGTGCGACGCACGCCTTGCTTTCCAGCGGGATTCGGGGCCCCGGGAGCCTCGGCGGGGCGGCAGGGCTTCACTCTCCTGTTTGCCCCCCAGCTATGTACTCCGTGGAGATCACGGTGGAGAAGGACAAACTGACGGGCGAGACCAAGGTCCTGTCCAGCACCACCAGGCTGCCCAAAGACCGCTCGGTTCAGGGGGTCAAGGTGTACGAGGACGAGATGAAAGGTACGCAGGGTCCGGAAAACGGCGAGGACAAGGCGCCCGGCGCCTAGGATGTCGTCATTTTTGCCATCTCTGCAAACTCACAAATCTTAATTTGATGCTTTACGTTTGGCTGCAAGCCAGGGAGAGGTCCTCCCTTCCAACCCCGAAATGCAACGCAGCGTAGAAACTATTTGAAATGAAATAAATAGGTTCCCCTAGCTTGAGCAGATGTCTGCTCCTATCATGCCACGGGGCGCTGCGTAAAAACCCCCAAGGATTTCTGCAGGTTCTCAGGAGGGAATGCGTCGTTTAAATAGAGGCCTTCTTGAATATCTATCGCGCAGGAAGTAACGCAGAAATGAGCCTCTGGGTGTTGCAAGGCTCCGGCTCCCATCGTCTGTGACCATTGGCCATGCTGGCCGCTGGGAGTTGGAGCTTGTCAATGTATGCAGGCTTTAGTTGAGATTCCTGCATTGCAAAGGGGGTTGGTCTAGATGACCGATGGGTGTCCCTGCCAATCTACGATTCTACGGCTCTTTTGAATCCAGAGAAGTCAATGGGTTTACTACAAGGTAAGTGAGGGAAAGATCGCAACTTCTGATGGTCCTTGCAGAGGCTATAATAATAATAACGATATTTATATCCCGCCCATCTGGCTGGGTCTCCCCAGCCACGCTGGGCGGCATCCAGCAGAATATGAAAATACAACGATTCATCAAATATTAGAAGCTTCCCTAAACAGGGCTGCCTTCAGATGTTATCTAAAGGTCAAGTAGTTGTTTATTTCCTTGACATCTGATGGGAGGACGTTCTACAAGGCGGGTGCCACCACCAATAAGGCCCTCTGCCTGGTTCCCTGTAACCTCGCTTCTTGCAGGGAGGGAACCGCCAGAAGGCCCTCGGGAGAGGGACCCCGGTGTCCGGGGTGGAGATGCTCCTTCAGGTCTACTGGGCCATTTAGGGCTTTCAAGGTCAGCACCAACCCTTTGAATTGTGCTTGGAAACATCCTGGGAGCCAATGTAGGTCTTTCAGGACCGGTGTTATATGGTCTCCACTCCTAGTCCCCAATCTGGCTGCCGCATTCTGGATTAGTTGTAGTTTCTGGGTCACCTGCAAAGGCAGCCCCACGGAGAGCGCGTGGCAGTAGTCCAAGCGGGAGATAACCAGAGCATGCACCACTCTGGCCAGGCAGTCCGCGGGCAGGGATTGGACATGAGCCGTTCTGCCCGCCAATGAAACAGTCTTAACCACTGAGCATGGTTCCGTGTCGGGGCTCAAGGCTTTTTCTCTTTGTCTCTTTTCTTGCAGTGGTGCACGCGGTCCGCGTCGAAGACGGGGCGCTGGAGAACGGCTTGCAGCAGCTCAGCTCCTCCGAAGTGGACGAGCTCATCCACAAGGCCGACGAGGTGACCCTGAGCGAAGCGTCAGAGGCGGCCAAGGAACCCCGTAGCAACCCGCCAAGCCAGAAGGCCACCCCGAGGAAGGAGATCACCGGTGTCCAGGCGAAACCGGTGGAAACCCCCAAGTTGATGCCAGCCGGCCAAGGCCCTGAACCCAGCGAGGAAAAGCCGGTCACCATGATCTTCATGGGCTACCAGAACGTGGAAGACGAGGACGAAACCAAGAAGGTCTTGGGTCTCGAAGGCACCATCCGGGCGGAGCTGGTGGTGATCGAGGACGCCGAGAACAAGGCGGCGTCGGCGGCAGGGAAGGATCACGCTCCTCCGAACGGCAGCGCGGTGGTGACGGCCGTCCCCCAGAAGGTGGAGAACCAAGCTGGGGAGCCACCAGCGGCCAACAGCACCGACCCCAAAGACGCAGAGCAAGATCTTGACACCAAGAAACAGCGCTGCAAATGTTGTTCGGTGATGTAAGGCACCCCCCCTCGACTCTACAGCCAATCAGGACTGCCTTCTCTCCTCTCCCTCTCCCCCCATAATTCCCACCTCTTCCACAAACTCCTAGGTTTAATGTGGTTGTTTTTTTTTTAATTTTTAATTAACAAGACATGCAGTTCCCACCGCTCCCGGAGGTTTTGTTTTTCTGTTCCCTTTAAGTGACTGGGGAAATATTCTAATGCAAGAGTTGGTGGCGGCCCAGCAATGGCCCTGCTACGTCCCATTTCATCTCGATTCGCTTTTTCGTAAACGGAACAGATGCAAAATATATTTATTAGACGGCGGCGTCCTCTGCCCCACACCCCTGCTCCGAAGCAGAATCAGTCGGGAAACCTTAAACCGCTGTGGCCAAAGTTTCTTGGACTCGCGCTCAACCGAATATGAAAGAAAGGGAATCGGGTGCGTTTTGGGATTTCCACCACTTCGGAACGAACCGGCACGTTTTCCACCAACGGACTTTCTTTCTGCAGAAGGAAATTTAACATTGATTAAGGAGACTCTTTGTTCTCACGCTTCTGGGGACCTTTGCAAATCTGCCAACCTTCAGAGATCGCTTTCTGGGATCTCCGAGAACGTCACTGGCCAGGTTCTCATGCTGACGAAAGAATCCGGGCCGGTAAAACCCAGTTTCGCACACACACACCCTGCCCTGCTGATGTTTAAAAAGACGGTGTTTGGGGGGGAGGGAAACCAGGGTGACTGGAATCGGATGTGATCCAAGGGCAGATGTCCAGAAATTGGGCTTGGCAATCTGCTCCATCGGCGAGACAATCCCGTTCTCCGCAGCTTCGTGGGAAAGCGTCGTGCGAGTCCTGGAAGAAGTTTTGGGGAGATTGCGATGGTCGGACCTTGACAGCTCTGAGACCGTCAGTGTTGACGTGGCTTCGTTTTCCCTCCTTAATTCTTCGACGGTTACCTCTCCGGCTTGTAAAAACTGTAGAACTGACCGGCGGTTCCGAACCGAAACCCGGTCGGGAGGAAAATACAGGAGAGGCTGGTTGGTTCGAGCAAAACGGGGGCACCGACCTACCACGTTTGGTGGGTCCTCAGCCAACCTTCTCACACTGCAACCAGACCCTCAGGTGGTGACCCTGACTGCCAATTTCGACTCATTCTCAGTGTTGCCCCTTGTTGAGAAACTAGGAGGTCAGGTGGCCACCTGCCACGAATGCTTTAGCTGAGATTCCTCTATTTTGTGGGTGGGGTTTGGGCGAGAGGACCCTCTGGGGTCATTTCCAACTCTATGATCCTGTGAGTTGGCTCCTCTGGCGCCACCTGCTGACATCCTCCTGCCTCGCAGACCCAAATTGCCCTGGCAACCACCGCTGGCAAAAAAAGAGAGAGATACTTACTCGCTTCGGTGAGGGCCGGCAAGCGAAGCTGAGAGAGCCAGCTGGGAGGGCCCGATCCGTCCCAATGATCAGCATGGCTGCAGATGGCTCAGACAAGGGTGCAAGGCAGCCGGACGGCTCTAGCTAGGCAGGGGAGGCCAGACAGGTGTGGACAGAGCAGGTGAACTGACTGAGGAGCAGGGGCAGAAAGGATTTAGATTAGGGAGGTGGGCTTCTGGGATTCCCGGCGCCTCTGACCATTGGGCGTGCCGGCCACCTCTGAGGCTGATGGGAAGCGGAGCCTACTGCAAACTTTTGCTGGTCCAAGGGGCTTGTCGTTCCACTGCCCACCCGCCCCCCCTTGCCAAATTTGAAGTGCCAAAGCAGCCAGGGCTTAGGGCGTGTCGCTTGGGTTTCACAGACCTACAGAACAGGGTTCCTGCCCTCCCCAGCCACAAAAACTGAGACCTAGGGTGCTTTTACACAAGCAGCTACAGCTCAACCTCCTGGTCCCTACGGGGTGATCAACCACCCTCTTCGCAATCACGGAGCGGCCCGCCTAACAGGGGTGTCGCTGGGTGCTCTGAAAGGTGCACACCGGGCAAATTTGTGCCAGATTTACGTTGGTCAGTGTATATCTGTTTGGACCAGTGTTTCACCTCGTCAGTCAATGGCTTACTCTGTCCATCAGCTGCCTCTTCCTGCTCTTCTGCCCATCACAAGCCCTGGCACAACCTACTGGAAGGCTCCCAGCCTCCCGCAGCCACCTGTCCCAATGGCCAGCGGTGGCCGCTGTGCCCAAGTCCGCTTCTGCCTCCCCAGCTATGCAGAGATGTATTAAGCGCTAGCAGCTGTTCCTGAATTTGCATCTGCAAAGTTCATCCCAACCCGTGTCTCCTTTCTGTGCCCCCTTTGTGATGCGTGGAAGGCCACCCTCTGTTGACCCACTTGGTCCAAGCTGGCATAAGGAAGTGCCTTGAGGGATCCCCAACCTGCTCATCTCATGTCCCCCAACGTTTCTCCCCTGAAAATAGGGACGTCCTATTCCATCCCCTCTGTTTCTCCCCTGAAAAGAGGGACATCCTCTTCCATCCCCTCCAACGTTTCTCCCCTGAAAAGAGGGACGTCCTATTCCATCCCCTCCAACGTTTCTCCCGTGAAAATAGGGACGTCCTATTCCATCCCCTCCAACGTTTCTCCCGTGAAAATAGGGACATCCTCTTCCATCCCCTCCAATGTTTCTCCCCTGAAAATAGGGACGTCCTATTCCATCCCCTCCAATGTTTCTCCCCTGAAAATAGGGACGTCCTATTCCATCCCCTCCAATGTTTCTCCCCTGAAAAGAGGGACGTCCTATTCCATCCCCTCCAACGTTTCTCCCCTGAAAATAGGGACGTCCTATTCCATCCCCTCCAACGTTTCTCCCCTGAAAATAGGGACGTCCTATTCCATCCCCTCCAACGTTTCTCCTGTGAAAATAGGGACGTCCTATTCCATCCCCTCCAACGTTTCTCCCCTGTTAATAGGGACGTCCGATGTTCTATGTTTTATTATGTTTTTTTATATGTTGGAAGCTGCCCGGAGTCAGAAGGGTGGGGTATAAATGATAAAATCATCATCATCAACATCATTTTTATTATGAAATAGGATGTCCCTATTTTCACCTGAGAAAGGCGGGAGGGGATTTAGGTCCCTCTAGACACAACGCCTCACATCTGTTATATCACTGTTTCCAACATGGCGGCTCCAAAATGGGAACAGGAAGTGGGGCGGTGTCTCTCCCTTCCGTTCCCCTGTCTCTGGGGTTGGAAAACGATGTTGTCTTGACAGGGGTTGCCTCTCAAATTTCCACAGACCAAGCCAGTTTTTTCGGGGTGGGGAGACTGGCGAGGGCAAAGGAGGTTTCCCAAAAACCAGTGCCGATTGAAAATATTGAGGAGGAAAAGTTGAGCTGAGATAACTAATTGGGCCCTAAGATGCTTGCAAGATTGCGCTCGGAAGTTAGGACAACGCTAAGCTTATAAACCGGTTTGGGATTGTTGCATTTACTGTGCGATAAAAGAATAAATCGGTGGATGGTAGGAGATGCTGGGAAGTCGGGGAGTCGAGGACTGCGCTTTGAAGAGTGTAGGGAGAGGGAATTTAGCATATTCCGGGAATCTCTTGGGATCCCTTGTCAATGTTTCCCTTTGTTTAAGGGAAATCCCCTTATTCCGAATAGGATTCCTCGCAAGAAAATGGAAAAGTTGACAGCTGTGCCTTGGGTCAATGGCGTTTGGATCCCTGCCACCAGGCAGAGGCGAGCAGGCCCACACATTTCCCCATTTCGTTATGGGGAGCTTAAGAATGGGGGGCAGAAGGGGAGAGTTTCGCACACCCCCCCAAATAACTTCCGAAACAACATTGGGGAGGCGGGTGCCAAGACCTCCCCAAACGTCTGATCCGATGGGCTTTATTTTTCGGGGGTTTTTTGGCCTGGGACCCCAAACTCCGTTGTCCAGACCAAGAAGTTGACCCCCTCTTAGAACTTTTGCCCTCCCCAAGCCTGGTTTTTAGGGCTGGAGCAGGTGGAGGAGACCAGATAGGAACTGCTTCTCAAACGGGCGCTGGCCATTTAACACCGCCGACGCCGTGTCCTTGCTGGATGTGGGGCATCGTCCCCACTGTCCTCTGCCCCTAGCCACCCTTATCGGGGAGGAGACCAGGGCAGCTGGATGTCTCCGCCATGCCGCCGGTCAGCCGGCCTCTTCTCCTGTCCTCGGTGCCACCCCGGAACAGCCAAATGGCCGTGATTCAGAGAAATATACGTGGCGAGAACCTGGACTTATTTGAAGACCACGGGAGGGAACGCTCAGGCGGCCTGGATTTGAGTAAGGGCACCAACATGGGTGGTGCTGTGGGTTAAACCACAGAGCCTAGGACTTGCCGATCGGGAGGTCGGCGGTTCAAATCCCCGCAATGACGGGGTGAGCTCCTGTTGCTTGGTCCCTGCTCCTGCCTAGCACCTCAAAGTGCAAGTAGATAAATAGGTACCACTCCGGCGGGAAGGTAAATGGCGTTTCCGTGCGCTGCTCTGGTTCGACAGAAGCGGCTTAGTCCTGCTGGCCACATGACCCAGAAGCTGTACACCGGCTCCCTCAGCCAGTAAAGCGAGATGAGCGCCGCAACGCCAGAGTTGGTCACGACTGAACCTAATGGTCAGGGGTCCCTTTACCTTACCATCAGGTTCTCTGGAGAGGTCACAACTGGTGCGTCTGCCCCCTTCGCTCGCTCCTCTGTCTCATCTAGCGTGTAAGACGTGGGGGTCCCCACTCCACCCCCTAGCCCTCCTTCGTGCTCCCAGTCCTCTGTCGCAGATCTGGCCCCCTCGGCTCGCCCTTCCCTCGTTTCTCCGCAGCTTTATCGACCACCCACCACCAGCTGTTTCGACGTCCCGCCTCTCCCTGCCACCAGCCTCGCTGCTGTTTCCCCGCCGGTTGGTTTGTAATATGCCTGAACAGAGCAAAATAATAATAATAATAATAATAAAGGTGTGAATCATCTGGGGGGACGAAACCGGGTCTGCGTCTCTCTCTCTTTGCCCGTCTGAACAATTGGCAGTTCCCACACCTGTGTGTGTTTGACGCGCTGACGCAATACCCGCTTTAAACAGCCATGGCTTCCCTGCCAAAGATCCTGGAAACTATAGTTTGTGGGGACGCTCCCAGTTCCCCTTGCAGAACTACGCTTCCCAGAGTTCTCTGCTGCGAAGGCTCCTTGCTTCCCCAAAAGAACCCTGGGAACTGTAGCTAAGAGGCTCTTGAGCCCCTCAGAGAACTAGAGTTCCCAGGGTGGCTTAACAGCCAATCCTTCTTTCCCAGGGAATTCTGGGTATAGTATGTCTGGGAGGGGACCACACACAGCTCCTGGAGGGCCACATATCAGCAGTGGGTGGGGCCACAGGGAAAGTAGGCGGGGCAACACGTGTCAGTCAATCTTGCCTTTGCGGAGTTGGGCTAATTTGCTACATACACACCTTTGCTATCCTCCCTCCAGCCCCAAGCAAGGATTTGAGGGTGCATTGTAGCCAGGAACTCAAGGAACACACAAGGCAGGGCTGGTGAGGGGTGTGGCCTGAGGAGGGGGTGTGGCTACAGAGGGGCGTGGCCTGGGGACAGTTCCGAGGGCCGGAGGGCCACATCTGAGACCAATGTTACTCCTTTCTACAGGGAAGTTGGCTTGATGGCTAGCTAACACACCTCATCCTTTGCCACAGGTCGGAAGGACGGATTCGCGCCCCTGAGTTTGCAGTTTCGCAGTTTGCTAGCAAGCAGCAGTAGAAAGGGATATACCGTGTTTTTCGCTCCATAAGGCGCACCTCATTTTTAGAGGAGGAAAACAAGAAAAGAAAATATTCCGAACGAAACAGTGGATGTATGATTTTTGTGGTTCATGCTGTGGCCACAGACATGTGATCTGATGGTGAATTTGGGGTGACCCAATGCAAAAATCCTGAGGATCCATGGGCTTTTACCTACCCCCTTATCTCTCTCCCGATCCCACCGATCAGCTGCTTCCTTTCAACACCCCCTTCCATCTTGTTTGCCTTAGTGTCTTCTCCTTAGCTGGAGCAGTTTTTTGCTCCTCCTTTTCCTCTAATTTCTCTCCTTATTGCTTTAGTCTTCCTGTTTCCCCCCTTTGCAAGTGTGCTGTCTTTACCTCCCCCCTCCCAGGCAGCCTCCTTTATCTCTAGCGTCCCTTATCTCTCTCCCCGATCGGCAGACGATCAGCGGCTTTGTTTCAACACCCATTTCCCTCTCTCAAAAAACGAGAGCATGATCTGCTTTTTGCCCCTGGGCAATTCGGCTCCAGGGACCACCCATTCGCTCCATAAGACGCACAGACATTTCCCCTTACTTTTTAGGAAGAAAAAAGGGCGTCCTATGGAGCAAAAAATACGGTATTCCGAAATGCAGGGATTCATAGCCATGTCCCCAAGGGGAGTCCACAGCCGCTGTCTCTAGGAGTGGACAGCCACACACCTAAGGAAGGTTCCTAGTCATGCCCCCTTGTTGTTGTTTAGTCATTTAGTTGTGTCCGCCTCTTCGTGACCCCCTGGACCAGAGCAGGCCAGGCCCTCCTGTCTTCCACTGCCTCCCACAGTTTGGTCAAACTCATGCTGGTAGCTTTGAGAACACTGTCCCACCATCTCATCCTCCGTCGTCCCCTTCTCCTTGTGCCCTTCATCTTTCCCAACATCAGGGTCTTTTCCAGGGAGTCTTCTCTTCTCCTGAGGTGGCCAAAGTCTTGGAGCCTCAGCTTCAGGATCTGTCCTTCCAGTGAGCACTCAGGGCTGATTTCCTTCCGAATGGAGAGGTTGGATCTTCTTGCAGTCCATGGGACTCTCAAGAGTCTCCTCCAGCACCAGAATTCAAACGCATCCATTCTTCGGCAATCAGCCTTCTTTGTGGTCCAGCTCTCACTTCCACACATCACTACTGGGAAAACCAGAGCTTGAACTATACGGACCTTTGTTGGCAAGCCATGCCCCCTAGGAGAGTTCAAATGCCCACATTGGATAGGGTCAACGTCGCACACGATTTATCCGATCTCCAATCCCCGAGAGTAAACTGCACCGAACTCCAAGGTGAAGGTTCAACTTGCAGGACGCATGGAGCTTTAACTCAACGCACTGCAACTTTCCCCGCTTGCAAGCAGAAACGCAGGCAAGGAGCCTTGCCGGTTAAGCCGCTGGCCTGAAGCAGGGACCCCATCAAAGAAAAGGGCAGCAGTACCCAGCCTCTCTGCTCGGTTATCTCCAACTGTTCTCTAAGCTTCCTGAATGCGGATCGACACGAAGCAAAACACAAGTCTCGTTATCGTTCGCTTGTCAGAGCTGGGGGGAGAGGGCATCAAATTACTGTATATTTTGCTCTATGACACTCACTTTTCCCCTCCTAAAAAGTAAGGGGAAATGTGTGTGCGTCTTATGGAGCGAATGCAGGCTTCACAGCTACCCCAGAAGCCAGAACAACAAGAGGGATCGCTGCTTTCACTTCGCAGAGATCCCTCTTGCTGTTCTGGCTTCTGAGATTCAGAATATTTTTTCCCCCTTGTTTTCCTCCTCCAAAAACTAGGTGCGTCTTATAGAGCGAAAAATACGGTGTACCAGGCATGTCCAACAGGTCAATAACTTTGGGTCTCTCCCCCCCAAAAAAGGTTCAACAACTGGGTAGATCGCTGCCAGTTTAGTATATCTGGAGGGAGAAAAACCACAAAGCCTGACCGATAGCTTGGTCGGTAGAGCATGAGGCTCTTGACCACCCCACCCATGGGTGCTCCAAAATCACACTGGCCAGCAATATTCCGGTCTCTGCATTTTGCCCGGTCAGCACCCTCCTTTTGTTTGAGGTTGCCAACAATGTCCTGGATTGCACACACACACACACACACACACACACACACACACACACACCCCAGTCAGCTTATGCTTAGCTCCCAGGGTTTGGGTCCTTTGTCCCCAGCAAATCCCAGAAAACGCCAGAGCGGTTTGGCCGGCCTCCCCAAAAATAAAGCCAAGTTGTCGGAACAGCAGGATCCCTTCGGAAAAAGGTCGAGGGATTAAACCAGGCCATGGATCCCGGAGGTGAGTCTTGGAAGAATGTGCTCGGGGGGAATTAAATCCGCCCCACCTGCGAAAGGAGTCTGCCTGCTGCACCCCTGCGTCACTCAGTGGCCAAGTTTGTCCTGATCCCCACTGGGGATGGCCCAACTCTGCTTTGCTCCTGGTGCAGAGAGGCGAGGGAAAGGCCTGACCCTTTCCTTCTGACAATGGACACATTCAGGTGAGCTGATAAACCCACGGTTGGGGAAGCTGTTGTAACAACAACAACAACAACAACTTATTTATACCCCGCCCACCTGGCTGGGTTTCCCCAGCCGCTCTGGGTGGCTCCCAACAGAATATTAAAAACACGACAAAACATCAAACATTAAAAACTTCCCAAAATGGGGCTGCCTTCAGATGTCTTCTAAAAGTCAGGGAGTTGTTTATCTCCTTGGCATCTGATGGGAGGGTGTTCCACAGGGTGGGCGCCACCACCAAGAAGGCCCTCTGCCTGGTTCCCTGTAACCTCACTTCTCGCAGGGAGGGAACCGCCAGAAGGCCCTCGGGAGAGGGACCCTGGTGTGTCCAATAGATAAAGGTAACAAAATTTCGGAAAATTCTTGAAGAAGAAGAAGAAGAAGATGACGATGACAGATGTAATTGAACGGGGTGGCGGGGCAGCTGCCTGCAATTCCACACACACACACACACACACACACACACACACACACACACTTCCGACGCAGAGAAATGTCACAATATGACAAAGTCCTTGTCCCTTTCGCTCCCTTGAGAAGGACGCTCCACACCCTCAGATTTTAGCAGCGCTGAAAGCAGACACTCCTGGTTGCTTCCACATTCCAAGCCCGCCGCTGATCTCTCCCTCCTCGCAGACCGCCTCTTACCCCGGAGGCTTGGCTGTGCGTTGACGGACAAGGTAGCTTCTACCTGTTCAGGTGTACTCCCAGCCGCTCTCGGCTTCCTCTTCCTCCCCATCCCGGCGGCTTCTCCTGTTTTCCAAAGCTCCTTCCAAGGCCCAAGTCTGCCTCGCCGTTCCGGAGCAAGGATGCTTAGATAAACTCCCCCTGCAGCGGTTTCTTTGTACGGCGCTAGACTTCCAAAGGTGCAGGTAAGAAGGGGGAATATTTAATCCCAAAATTGTAATTCCAGCCCCCAAAACTGGCTTTCTCCTTTTAGCTTTGTCAGCCCGGCGAGGTAGACTTTTAAAAAACCATGGCCTCTGGCTAATTCAACAATATGTGGCCTTTAAAATTACTGGGGGGGGGTTGTTTATAATAATAATAAAAATATTTTGTTATTTATACCCCGCCCATCTGGCTGGGCTTCTCCAGCCACTCTGGGCGGCTTCCAAAAAAAATATTAAAATACTCTAATACATCAAACATTAAAAGCTTCCCTGAACAGGGCTGCCTTCAGATGTCTTCTAAAAGTCTGGTAGTTGTTGTTCTCTTTGACATCTGAAGGGAGGGTGTTCCACAGGGAGGGGGCCACCACCGAGAAGGCCCTCTGCTTGGTTCCCTGTAACTTGACTTCTCGCAGTGAGGGAACCGCCAGAAAACCCTCGGGAGAGGGACCCCGGTGTCCGGGGTGGAGACGCTCCTTCAGGGATACAGGGCCATTTAGGGCTTTCAAGGTCAGCACCAACACTTTGAATTGTGCTTGGAAACGTACTGGGAGCTAATGTATGTCTTTTAAGACCAGTGTTATGTGGTCTCGGCGGCCGCTCCCAGTCACCAGTTCTGGATTAGTTGTAGTTTCCGGGTCACCTTCAAAGGTAGCCCCACGTAGAGAGCATGGCAGTAGTCCAAGCGGGAGATAACCAGAGCATGCACCACTCTGGAGAGACAGACAGCGGGCAGGGAGGGTCTCATCCTGCGTACCAGATGGAGCTGGTAAACAGCTGCCCTGGACACAGATTTGACCTGTGCCTCCATGGACAGCTGTGAGTCCAAAATGACTCCCAGGCTGCACACCTGGTCCTTTGGGGGCACAATGACCCCATTCAGGACCAGCGAGTCCCCCACACCTGCCCGCCTCCTGTCCCCCAAGAACAGTACTTCTGTCTTGTCAGGATTCAGCCTCAATCTGTTTTTGTTTATTACGTGTGTGTGTGTGTGTGTGTGTGTGTGTGTGTGTGTAGCTAGCTAGCTAGGGGTGATGGGAGTTGTAGTTCAACAACATCTGGGGACCCACAGGTTGAGAGACGCCAATTCTGGACACTAGACTCAAAAGTGTTGGCTGATAAATAAAAAATGAGTTTGGATGCAATTTGCGAGATTTTGACTGCCCAAGGGCCTCCGCAGGCGTTTAATCCAACAGAAGAACGGCTGGTTTGCTGCCGAACCAGCAAAGACAAGGAGATTGCAGAGCCAGTTCTGCCCCCTCTCCCCAGCCTCCTTGAAGAATTTGTTTCCTCCACCTGAACCAACCTGTCTGACCAGCGACAAGCAGGTAACGAATACCGCCAGTGCTGGGAGAGAGCACCCTACCTTCCAAAAACTCTGCCCAGTATTCCTGAAGGAGCGTCTCCACCCCGGACACCGGGGTCCCTCTCCCGAGGGCCTTCTGGCGGTTCCCTCCCTGCGAGAAGTGAGGCTACAGGGAACCAGGCACAGGGCCTTCTCGGTGGTGGCGCCCGCCTGTGGAACGCCCTCCCATCAGGTGTTAATGAAATAAACAACTATCTGACTTTTAGAAGACATCTGGAGGCAGCACTGTTTTGGGAAGTTTTTGATGACTGATTTTTTAAATGTATTTTTAATCTTTTGTTGGAAGCCACCCAGAGTAGCTGGGGAAACCCAGCCAGATGGGCAGGGCATAAATATTATTATTATTATTATTATTATTATTATTATTATTATTATTATTATCATCATCATCATCATCATCATCATCATCATTATCAATAAATAAATAAATAAATTAGAAATGTTGGAGAGGATGGAATAGGACGTCCCTATTTTGACGGGAGAAACGTTGGAGGGGATGGAATAGGACGTCCCTATTCTCAGGAGAGAAATGTTGGAGGGGATGGAATAGGACGTCCCTCTTTTCAGGGGAGAAACATTGGAGGGGATGGAAAAAGATGTCCCTATTTTCAGGAGAGAAACGTTGGAGGGGATGGAATAGGACGTCCCTATTTTCACGGGAGAAACGTTGGAGGGTATGACATTACCCAAATCAAGGACATCATCCTATGGGTAAGATCAGGGAACGCTCCATGCCAGCTTCCCCAACACCCAGTTGCCATTGGAAGAGAAGAAGGGCAGGGGAACCAACTGGCAATAAACTGTCCTTGGGAAGGCTGGAGTTTGGCGCCCGTCCCGTGAGAATCCCCATTTATAATAGCCCATAATTGCCGGGATGCAAAGCAAAAAAACTCCAGTTTCTATTGCCCTGTGGGAATGTGGTCACATCGAGGGTGTGGCTCTGGCGTCAGAAGCCGTGGACTTTGTTATTCGGACCTGCTTTTAAGAGCGGTTTTTCGGGTCCCAACAGTCCTAGCTGAGTTGCCTCCGTCCCTGAGAGACATTCCTGTAGCCAGAGACCTTCCTGGATCGGGAACGAGGATTCGGAACCGCACAGGAGTGGTAAGAAGACGCAAATTCTCCTTGTGGATCTATGATTCCCAGAGATCTTTGGGAAGAGGGATTAAATCGTTATTATTTAATGGAAATTGTGGCCATCGTGGCATACCTTCCGATGAAAATAGGGACATTGTATTCAATAATAATAATAATTTTGTTTTTTATACCTGGCCCATTTGACTGGTGTGCCCCGGCCACTCTGGGTGGCTTCCAACACATATAAAAACAGAATAAAACATGAAACTTAAAAAAAAACTTCCTTCAGAGCTGCCTTCAGCTGTCTTCTAAAGGTTGTGTATAGTTACTTATCTCCTTGGCTGCATGGGCCGCATAACTCCATCCCCTCCAACATTTCTCCCAATTAAAATAAGGACGTCCTATTTCGTATCTTCCAACGTTTCTCCCAGGAAAATAGGGACGTCCTATTCCATCCCCTCCAACGTTTCTCCTGTGAAAATAGGAGCGTCCTATTCCATCCCCTCCAACGTTTCTCCCCTGAAAAGAGGGACGTCCTATTCCATCCGCTCCAACATTTCTCCCCTGAAAATAGGGACGTCCTATTCCATCCCCTCCAACGTTTCTCCCAGGAAAATAGGGACGTCCTATTCCATCCCCTCCAACGTTTCTCCCGTGAAAATAGGGACGTCCTATTCCATCCCCTCCAATGTTTTTAAAATTAAACTGGTTGGATTATTATATTGTATCGTATCGCATTGTAGCATGGGGTGAGTGTGATATATAAACACGTGCTCACATGAAATGCAGGTAATCCTTAGCACTTAGAATCTGGCTCAGTATGTAGCAGCTTCCTATGTTCCTGCGTATTCTCCTAAAATCTTGTGGCCGTGAGTTCCGCAGGCTAGTGGTGCGCGGTGCAAAAAAAAACCTTTTTCTTTCGTCTGGTGGCGCTGTGGTCTAAACCACTGAGCCTCTTGGGCTTGCCAATTGGGAGGTCGGCGGTTCAAATCCTGGCTCCCGTTGCTCTCTCCCAGCTCCTGCCAACCTAGCAGTTTGAAAGCATGCCAGCGCAAGTAGATAAAGAGGTACCGCTGCGGCGGGAAGGTAAACGGCATTTCCATGCGCTCTGGTTTCCGCCATGCGCCAGAAGCGGTTAAGACCTGCCGGCCACATGACCTGGATCTACGGGCAAACGCCGGCTCCCTCGGCCTGAAAGCGAGATGAGTGCCGCAACCCCAGAGTCACCTTTGCCTGGACTTAACCTTTCAAGGGGCCCTTTTCCTTTCACCCTTTACCTAAAACCTTGTGGCCGTGAGTTCTGCAGGCTAGCACGGTGCAGAGAAAGCCCCTTTCTTTCGTCTGGTCCCGAATCTCCTCCGGATCGGTTCTCTTGTAGGTGACCTCCCCATATCTCCTGTCTCTGCCCCCAAACTTTAAAAGAAAAAAACCAATTTTGCTCGCAGGGTGCGCTAAGCCAGAGACCCTTGACTTCCAGGCCATTGATCCCAGATTTGTGGCTTTCTCTGAAGCTGGCAGGAGCGGAAGCACCCAGGAAGGGCATTGAGCCACGAAACCGTTTTTGAAACTTGACGTTTATTTTGCCCTCCGCTCGTTCCTAGAATTCCTCTGGGGAGGAGGGGAGTTTTGAGGTTCTTATCAGGCTGGTGCAGCCTGTGCACTCCCAGTGTGCCTGCGCCTCGTTCGAAACCAGGCATTTGGGTGCCCCCTAACAGGCCTCTCTGTGGGGTGAGACGAGGGGAAAGACAGAGAGAGAGAAAAGGCCCCGTGTGGTTTCTGCCTGTTGCAGAAAACGCTCTTTGCTCCGGGTTCAGGAACAGAAGAACGTACTTTGCTCAGCCTGCGACAGGAGGAATGGATTTCAGTTTCGGCAGGTTGGTTTCGGCGGTGGGCACAGGGATGGCACAGGGTCCGGCCGTCCACAGGACGGAGAGCTTTGGGTGGGATTTGAAGGGAAGGCAGAGCTGCCTCTGGGAGGGTCAAGAGGGCAGCTGGCCTGACGACAGCTCAGTTAAAAAATGCATTAATTAAAAAAGGGGTCTTGCAAGCAGGTTGTGCCCAGCCCTCCCGGAGAGAGCGTTGGGTGTGCGGCTCAGAGAGGCCAAGGCCCACTTGTGAACACCTCCCCTGGCATGTTAGAGGATGGAAAGCACCCAAGGTTGCAGGTTTGATCCCCGTATGAGGGAGAGTCGACCGGCCGTGGCTGAAAAAGCTCGCTGACCCCTGCTTTAGGTAAAGGTAAAGGGACCCCTGACCGTTAGGTCCAGTTGTGACCGACTCTGGGGTTGTGCCACTCATCTCGCTTTACTGGCTGAGGGAGCCGGCGTCCAGCTTCTGGGTCATGTGGCTAGCAGGACTAAGCCGCTTCTGGCGAACCAGAGCAGCGCACGGAAATGCCGTTTACCTTCCCGCCGGAGCGGTACCTCTTTATCTACTTGCACTGGTGTGCTTTGGAACTGCTAGGTTGGCAGGAGCAGGGACCGAGCAACGGGAGCTCACCCCGTCATTGCGGGGATTCGAACCGCCGACCTTCTGATCAGCAAGTCCTAGGCTCTGTGGTTTAACCCACAGCGCCACGTGTCCCCGACCCCTGCTTTAAAGGTTTCCAATTCACCATTTCAGTCCCTCCCGCCAATCAGAGAGGTGCTGTGCCAACTCAGGAATTCCTGACCTCGCCCCGAACCTGTCCGTCTCTTTCCACAAATTCTTTTAAGGTGTGCTCATTCCACCGGCGGTTTGCTCTCCCGTCGCCCCTCCCAGACCTTTGCCCACCCCGCGGACCTTATCTCAAGCCGAGAAGTCAAAAGTCCTTCCCGGGGCGGCGGCAGCAGCAGGGCGTTGTGAGGCTGTGGAATGCCAGCCTCGCAGGTGACGCCGCTGTCAAAATCCGACCTGCCGACCTGACGGCGGTCTCGGATTTGGAGACCTATGTGGGGGCCAGGAGGATTTGGAGCACATTGTTGGAAGATAGGTGCATGCGCTCAAGAGATCACAGAATGGTAGAGTTGTGAGGGACCCCCAGAGGTCATCCATCCCAACCATCTTGCAGTGCAGGAACGGCCACCCGACCTCTGCTTAAATACCTTCAAGGAAGGAGAGCCCGCTACCTTACCTTCCCTCCATCGCACAGTCAAGCGGCTCTCAGCGCCCGAAGGTTTTTCCTAATGTTGAGCCGGGATCTCCTGTCTTGGAACTTGAAGCTAATAATAATAATAATAATAATAATAATAATAATAAACCATTATTTATACCCCGCCCATCTGGCTGGGCTTCCCCAGCCACTCTGGGGGGCTTCCGACAAAATATTAAAATACATTTTAGGGTTGGAATGCAGCCTGGAATAGCATTCGCCTTTTGGGCCGCTGGTGGTGCTGTGGGTTAAACCACAGAGCCTAGAGCTGGCCAATCAGAAGGTCGGCGGTTCAAATCCCCGCAATGACGGGGTGAGCTCCCGTTGCTCGGTCCCTGCTCCTGCCAACCTAGCAGTTCCAAAGCACATCAAGGTGCAAGTAGATAAATAGGTACCGCTCCGGCGGGAAGGTAAACGGCATTTCCGTGCGCTGCTCTGGTTCGCCAGAAGCGGCTTAGTCCTGCTGGCCACATGACCCAGAAGCTGTACGCCGGCTCCCTCGGCCAGTAAAGGGAGATGAGCGCCGCAAGCCCAGAGTCAGCCACAACTGGACCTAATGGTCAGGGGTCCCTTTACCTTTTGCTTTATCTACTCACTTGGCTTTTCCAAAGAGGTCGAGGAAGCGAGCTGGTGTTCTCCACCACCAGACAGAGAAACCCTGGAAGTGCAAACTAATTCAGACACACACAGAGACACAGTGAGAGGAGAAGGAAACAAGGGCTGCATTGTTCTCCCCGGTGGGAGAAAACAGTGGCTCGCAGTAGGTAACTCTACTGCGCGGTTTAATTCTCAGATCTCCCTTCCTGGGCATCTTTCAGGGCCCTGCTGGGGCCACGTGGATGAAAGGAGCGAAGATGTCGTTCCTGGCGGGTGGCTCTGCCATCGAAATACCACCCTCCCCGATTGCCAAGTGATTATTTAAGTTCCTGAATCAGCTCCTCTTCCAACCCCTGAATGTTTTGCATTGTCCGTGAGCTGGGCTCCGGTTTCCTCGGCCCCTGGGGTCAACGTCTGCTGCCGTTTACAGCTTGCGAAACTCCCATTTATGACCTGCGGCTTTCTGTTAATTCTCTCTCCTGCAAAACCAGATAGGCAGGGGGCGAGTCCACTAAGGAGGCGGTTTATGGTTCTGCGAACAAAACTATGAGCGACCCAACCACCTTTATCTCGTCTCCCTGGCATTGTTTTTGTTGTTTAGTCGTTTAGTGGTGTCCGCCTCTTCGTGACCCCCTGGACCAGAGCACGCCAGGCCCTCCTGTCTTCCACTGCCTCCCCCAGTTTGGTCAAACTCATGCTGGTAGCTTTGAGAACACTGTCCCACCATCTCGTCCTCTGTCGTCCCCTTCTCCTTGCGCCCTCCATCTTCCCCAACATCAGGGTCTTTTCCAGGGAGTCTTCTCTTCTCCTGAGGTGACCAAAGTCTTGGAGCCTCAGCTTCAGGATCTGTCCTTCCAGTGAGCCCTCAGGGCTGATTTCCTGAAGAATGGAGAGGTTGGATCTTCTTGCAGTCCATGGGACTCTCAAGAGTCTCCTCCAGCACCAGAATTCAAAAGCATCCATTCTTCGGCGTCCTCAGTGATAATTTCTCCTTTCTCCCAGCAGAGGGCAATCGGTGCTTTGCTATTCTGATGGGATGGCCTCTAATATAAGGAAGGTCCGCCTTAGAATAATAGAATCAGAGAACTGCAGAGTTCGAAGGGACAGTGGGTGTAGACAGGGTTTTTTTCTTGCGGGGAGGGGCTCCAAAAAGTTGTTGTGACTCCCCCCCAAAAAAACTTGGGAAGCATCGTTTGTTAAGGGTTCCTAGAGTTAGGAGATCCTGGTTCCCCTTGCAGAACTACAAGAGTTGCCTGCAAAGAGGGAATTGATTGCTAAACCACTCTGGAAATCATATCTCTGTCTGAAACCCTGGAAATAATAATAATATTTTATTATTTATACCCTGCCCATCTGGTTGGGTCTCCCCAGCCACTGTGGGCAGCTCCCAACAGAATATTAAAAACACGATTAAAAACAGGGCTGCGTTCAGATGTCTTCTAAAAGTCAGATAGTTGCTTATTTCCTTGACATCTGATGGGAGGGCGCCACCACCGAAAAGGCCCTCTGCCTGGTTCCCTGTAACTTCGCTTCTCACAGGGAGGGAACCGCCAGAAGGCCCTCGGGAGAGGGACCCCGGTGTCCGGGGTGGAGATGCTCCTTCAGGGATACTGGGCCATTTAGGGCTTTCAAGGTCAGCACCAACACTTTGAGTTGTGCTTGGAAACGTCCTGGGAGCCAATGCAGATCTCTCAGGACCGGTGTTATATGGTCTTGACAGCTGCTCCCAGTCCCCAGTCTGGCTGCCACATTCTGGATTAGTTGCAGTTTCCGGGTCACCTTCCAAGGTAGCAGCCAGCCAGTGGACAACACTGGGCTATATCAGCAGCCAGTCTAACCCAGCAGAATAAAGGTAAAGGTAAAGGGACCCCTGACCAATAGGTCCAGTTGTGGCCGACTCTGGGGTTGCGGCACTCATCTCTCTTTACTGGCCGAGGGAGCCGGCGTACAGCTTCCGGGTCATGTGGCCAGCAGGACTAAGCCGCTTCTGGCGAACCAGAGCAGCGCACGGAAACGCCGTTTACCTTCCCGCCAGAGCGGTACCTACTTATCTACTTGCACTGGTGTGCTTTTGAACTGCTAGGTTGGCAGGAGCTGGGACCGAGCAACGGGAGCTCACCCCGTGGCGGGGATTCGAACCGCCGACCTTCTGATCGGCAAGTCCTAGGCTCTGTGGTTTAATCCACAGTGCCACCTGCATCATATAATTTCTCCCCCTCTTGCTTCCCAGGGACCGCAAAGCCCTGTTCCTGATGTGAAGGCTGCGCAACACCACTGGAACACCCAACCCAGCATCTGGAGAACATCTTCTCACCTCCTAAGGGGAAGTCTTTGAGGTACCTGCTTTCGAAAACGGAAATGTATATCCGTAGGCTTGTCTTCACCTCGTCTCCGAGCACAGACCCTGAAGACGAAAAACCGAGCAGCCCCCGGTCCAGTTCGCGAGTGGAGCTGAAGTTTGAAGAGGCGACGGGCGACGAGTATTTTGACTTGGGCCACCACCGCGAGGAGAGGGCTGGGAATGGGTGGGGAACGGCCGAGCCCCCCGAAAACGGGTCAAAGTCCATCAATGGGGGGAAGGACCTTTGGACTTCACCGCCGGACAGAGAGTCCAAGCTGGAGGTGGTCAAATCCGGCTCGCTCTATGACATCCGGGCCTACAAAGGCGAGATGAAGCCTTCGAGGCTTTACGACGGAGACGAAGAGGAGCTGAGGTACAGGATCCGTCCCGAGGAGGCCTCGCCGGAGAAAGCCGAGGAGCTGGAGGAGGAACGGCGGGAGATCATCCGCAGCCAAGTGGTTAGGAAGAGCACCACCATGGCCGAGAAGTGGAGCTCCACGGAGGAGCTGGAGGCCATCATCGCTTCCTCCGCCAGCCCAGGGACGAGGAGCTATTCCACCGGCTTCGCGGTCTGTTTCGACAACCCCTCTTCCCGCTGGGAGAGCAGCCCCGTCGACCCTCAAAACATAGACACTGAGAAGATCAATTTTGCCATGGCTCGGCAACAGTTCTTGGAATTGGAGAAGGTCAACCCCAAGATGCTTCTGGGGCCGAGGAAACCGGTGCCCAGCTCGCGGACAACGCAAAACGTTCAGGGGATGGAAGGGGAGAAGATTCCTGATGTCTACAGCCAGAGAAGAATTGGTTGGTCTACTGAGCGGGCAGATAGTCACGTTCTCCAAAGAACACAGCCCACATCTCCCAAGCAAGCCCCTATTTGTCAAAACTCAACTGGAGGCGGCTGGGATTACGGTCTGGCAGAAATGCCCCAAAACTCAAGCGTCGTGGCGTCCGATGGAAGAAGGGTCTACATAAAAGAGGAGGCGGGAGGACCTCTGGATTGGGAGACCAGTGGCCAAGGCCTTGCCGAAGGAGATCTGGGGTCCTCGGACGAGACACCCATCGAGCGGGAAATCCGTCTGTCGATGGAAAGGGAGGACGCCCACCGGAAAGAGAGAGGGATCCAGCGGGTCAACAGCCGGGACGAGCTGGTGGAAATCCAAACCAAGCCTCTGTTGCTGTCGGACGACACGCCGCCGGTTTCCTCCCGGAAAGGAAAAGAGAGACATACCGTTTCCTTCTTCGTGCAGAGGGAGATTGAGCAGGAAACCAGGCGCGAGGAGGACCTGCAGAAGGAAGGCAGGCTGCTGTCTGGGACGTACGACAAGGGGGTCTGCCAGGAGTTATCGGAACGCCGGAAAGTGTTCGAAAAGGACGAGGCGGCCCCCATGACGGCAAGGATGCCGGGGGAGTCAGAGGAGGCCCAGAACGGCGACCCCGGGAGAAGGACGGCCGGCCAGGACGTGAAGTCGACCTCAGAGGCCTACCAGCCTTCTTTGGCCAGCGGAAGAAAGCAAAAGGGTGATGTGCACCCTTTTGACCGGAACGACACAGGCCAGCGGGTGGATCCCTCCGGCTCTCAGGTACCGGAAGACTCAGGAGAGGAGCCTGCGGTTTTGCGGGAAGGACATTTCGCCGTCCCGGTGAGGAAACTCAAGTTCTCGTCTGCCGGCGACCGGGAACCCCCGACCTCCCGGGGGAAAGAGGGCAGGCTGGAGGGGTCCGCTCCCCGGGAGGAGCTGTACACCGTGAAGACGCGGAGACCCCGGATGTCGGCCCTGATTGACCAGGAGATCCAGGACGCTTTGCAGAGGGAAGTGGAGCTTCAGGAGCAGCGCAGGAGAACTGGGACGGCGGTGGCACCCTCTCGGACGTCGTCGCAGAGCTCAGGTGAGAGGCGCAGGGCGGGGGGTCGATGCCAGTTGGTTCACGTGCCATGGCAAATCGCATCAACACAGCTGTCATTTCATTCACACAATGCCTTTCCGTAGCTAGAACTCCGCTCCAGGCATCTGGCAGCACAGAAAGGTTTGCAGAATTGCGACCATAAGGAAAGGCGGCCACAAGTTACTTATCTAGTTACTTATCTCCTTGACTTGGGGGTTCCATAATTCCACCCCCTCCAACGTTTCTCCCATGAAAAGAGGGACGTCCTATTCCATCCCCTTCAACATTTCTCCTCTGAAAATAGGGACGTCCTATTCCACCTCCTCCAACGTTTCTCCCCTGAAAATAGGGACATCCTATTCCATCCCCTCCAACATTTCTCAGATGAAAATAGGGACGTCTTATTCAGCAATAATAATAACCCATGATTGAGTTGCCAACTAATTAATACTAATAACAATAATTTATTATACCCCTCCCATCTGGCTGGGTCTCCCCAGCCACTCTGGGTGGCTCCCAGCAGAATATTAAAAACATGACAAAACACCAAACATTAAAAACTTCCCTAGACAGGGCTGCCTTCAGATGTTTTCTAAAAGTTAGGTAGTTGTTTATTTCCTTGACATCTTGTGGGAGGGCGTTCCACAGGGCAGGCGCCACCACCGAGAAGGCCCTCTGCCTGGTTCCCTGTAACGGCTTCTCGCAGGGAGGGAACCGCCAGAAGGCCCTCGGAGCTGGACCCAAGTGTCTGGGGTGGAGACGCTCCTTCAGGTATACAATAGAACATTAAACATTACAAACTTCCCTATACAGGGCTGCTTTCAGATGTCTTCTAAAAGTTGCATAGCTACTCATCTCCTTGACATCTGATGGGCGGGCATTCCACAGGGTGGACGCCACCACCGAGAAGGCCCTGCAATATCCCTGTGCTTGGTTTCTTTCTTTTTTAACTCTCTCTTCTAATTCCCTCCACCAGCTGCTTCAGGAATTGCTGACAGCTACTGCGTATCGGCCGCGGCTGCTCCCGATTCCCCCACGAGCTCGTTCCCCTCACCGTTGCCGCGGCAAGCCTACGCGGGGAAACCATCCTTGGAACCGGACTGGAGAGCGCAGCGTCCATCGGCGGAAGAGGAGAAGACGAAGAGGCACAGGGAGGGAGGAACGGTAGGGACTTGCCAGCATCCGCTGCAACGGGGTGTTGGGGGCGGAGGTCGCTGCCTTAGATAGGAGAATCATAGAGTTGGAAGGGACCCTGTATTTTAATATTTTGTCACTGTATTTTGATATTTTGTTGGAAGCCGCCCAGAGTGGCTGGGGAAACCCAGCCAGATGGGCAGGGTACATAGCTGTCAACCGTCCCTTATTTGGCGGGAAAATCCCTTATCCCAGCGCCATGTCCTGCTGCTGTCATTTATTGATGATGTCCCTTAAATTTCCCGGGTTTCAAAGGAAGCAGCTCCTCTCCCTCCCTCCCTCCCTGCCGGCCAGGGAGGAGGGAGGCTCCAACTGTGTTGCTTGGCTGTGTTGCTCACCCAATAAGGAGTCTAAGAACAACTGGGGGGTGGAGCTTGCATGCCTTGTGCCAATCAAATTGGCCGCGTTGCCTGGGGACTCGCCTTTGCTCAGCGCTTCCCAGCGGAGAGGGGACGGTGGTTTTCCTTGCTGCATCCCCTTTGGTGGGTTGCTGCGCTGTGGGAACCACCGCTTGAGGCTTCGTTTGGCTGCTGGCTGGGCTTTCTGCCTTTGGCTCGGAGGGGCTCAGAAGTCGAACATACCTGTGCTCTGAAAATCCCTTATTTTGGCTGCTGGTCCCTTATTTTCAAATCTGTAAGTTGACAGCTAGGGATGCGGGTGGCGCTGTGGGTAAAACCTCAGCGCCTAGGACTTGCCGATCACATGGTCGGCGGTTCGAATCCCCGCGGCAGGGTGCGCTCCCGTCGTTTGGTCCCAGCACCTGCCAACCTAGCCAACCTAGCAGTTCGAAAGCACCCCCGGGTGCAAGTAGATAAATAGGGACCGCTTACCGGGAAGTAGATAAATAGGGACCACTTACCAGCGGGAAGGTAAACGGCATTCCGTGTGCTGCGCTGGCTTGCCAGAGCAGCTTCGTCACGCTGGCCACGTGACCCGGAAGTGTCTGCGGACAGCGCTGGCTCCCGGCCTATTGTGAGATGAGCGCACAACCCTAGAGTCTGGCAAGACTGGCCCGTACCGGCAGGGGTACCTTTACCTTTAAGTTGACAGCTATGGCAGGGTATAAATATATTATCATCATCAACATCATTACTATTATTATGATGATGATGATGATGATGATGTCCAGCCCCTCTGCAATGCAGGAATGAATACACAGCTGTCCTCTACGGAGATCAAACCTGCAACCTTGCTGTTATCAGCACCACGCTTTAACCAACGGAGGGGAAAGTGTCCGCTTTGCATGCAGAAATTCCCCGGTTTTGATCCCTGGGGGAAGAAACCCCAGTTTAATAATAATAATAATAATAATAATAATAATAATAATAATAATAATTTATTTATATCCCACCCTCCCCAGCCGAAGCTGGGCTCAGAGCAGGCATAGGCAAACTCAGCCCTCCAGATGTTTTGGGACTACAATTCCCATCATCCCTGACCACTGGTCGTAGTCCCAAAAGATCTGGACGGCCGATTAGGGGGATGCCTGCCCTAGAGTGCCACCACTGGCCATCAGTGCAGGCGGTGCTGAACTAGATGGAGCCCTGGCCCAGGCAGCTTCCGATTAAAAGCCGGCCTTTGTTTAGAATCAAGAGGGCTAGAATCTTGCATTATCCTTCAGGATAATGAACAAAAGAGCAGCTGTTCAGGTGGCTGCCTGGTTCAATCCGCCCGGTGTCTCCAGTCGGAGCTGGGAAAGTCTGAATTGGGGCGGACACCGAACTGAGAGCTGTGACTCAGCAGAAGACACTTTTCCTGTGTTCCTAATTTGCAAAACACTGGAGGGCGTACAGTCAGCCATTCCTACTGTAGCAGAAACCCCCCCCAATCATTCAGTTTGTACAAACTTCACACATACTCACACTCACACACTACATAGGCTACGCTTCTGTTATAAATTCATAGAAAATCAACCATACATTGGATTTGCACTGTTCCACTTTTATTTTACTCCATGAAGGAAGGACTACAAAATGGGGAAGGTTTGATACAGGCCAGCCATAATCCCTTGAGCATACCAGTACATCCACAGGAGCCCTGCCCAGTTGCTATGCCAACCCTGATGGTCCCAGACAGAAGACCATCAAGATCACAAAGAACTTGCATATGGGAGTGGATTCAGCACAGACTGGAACAAAGGACAATGATCAGATCTTCCCTCTGGGGGCAGGAAACTGCCAACTCCCCTCTGTCACCTGGAAAGTGCTCATGGGGAGGGGGAAAGGGGGAACCAGCCAGGTGACAGGACACTCAGGTTACCACCACAGCTCCTCCCTCAACCCCTCCTTTCTGTGATGTATGTTTCTGGGGGTGGGCTTGATCTACAGGGTGGCAATTTCAAAAGTCTTTATAAAGCCTTGCACACCATTTTTCTGGGTCCTTCCTCTCTCCTGCAAGTGAGGGGAGCACCCTGTTGCAACAGTTCAATAAAGGCCAAGCCTACAGGCTGCTGTTTTGCTCCAAGTTATCCTGGTTGGTGTCTTTGTTTTTGTCCAAGGGAGCCCTCGGATTTTTCCGTGAACACTACGGAATATCCCCTCCCTGCCAGATTTCCTGTTCACTTATTTTCCTCCTCTTTCCCTCCCCCAGTACGCTGGCATTGATCTCCACGACGAAATCGACTCCGAGGTAAGACCGCGCCCTTGCCCTGCGGGGAGAAAGCCTTACACTGCCTTACTCAGAAGTAAGCCCCTCTGTAGTCAATGGTCCAGACTGTGCAGCCTTGCACTCCAATCCTAGACTTTTTTTTTACTCTAAAGGAAGCCCTGCTGAGTTCAATGGGATTTACGCTCTGGTACGTTCCCGATCATTCTCACAGTTCCTGTTACAGTGGCGCCTCGGTTGTCGAACGTAATCCGTTCCAGAAGACCGTTCGACTTCTGAAACGTCCGACAACCGAGGCACAAAGGGTGGTCTCCAAAATCAATGGAAAAAATTGAAAAACGTGCAGCAGAAACCATTCTGCTTCCGAGCCGCGTTCAAAAACGGAAGCAATTACTTCCGGGTTTTCGGCATCCGGAAACCGAAATGTTCGGCTTCCGAGACGCTCAAAAGCGAAGGTAAAAAGGTAAAGGGACCCCTGACCGTTAGGTCCAGTCGTGGCTGACTCTGGGGTTGCGGAGCTCATCTCGCTTTACTGGCCGAGGGAGCCGGCGTACAGCTTCTGGGTCATGTGGCCAGCAGGACTAAGCCGCTTCTGGCGAACCAGAGCAGCGCACGGAAACGCCGTTTACCTTTCCGCCGGAGCGGTACCTATTGATCTACTTGCACTTTGACGTGCTTTCGAACTGCCAGGTTGACAGGAGCAGGGACCGAGCAACAGGAGCTCACCCCGTCATTGCGGGGATTCGAACCGCCAACCTTCTGATCAGCAAGCCCTGGGCTCTATGGTTTAACCCACAGCGCCACCCATGTTCCGTCATCATCATCATTATTATTTCCTGCCTTTTTTTCCCTGGTAGGGACTCAAGGTAGCCTACACCTAAATTTTATTTCACCACGGGCACACGGCCCCCGGGAGCTCATCTGTCAGCCAAGGCGGCCCCTGCTGGCTGCAAAAGAACCCTTGTTCTCTTAACTGAGCCGCCGATTCCTTTTGCAGGTTGTGAAATCCACCAAAGTCGTCTGCCAGAGGGGACTCCTGGCTCAGCTTTGGGAGACGGGTCAGATCCGCGGGGCCGGTGACGACAGCGACTGAAACTTGGAGAGGAACTAGAATTCCCAAAGCCGGCATCGGGGCTTTTCTTTGGTTTTTAATCCTCTGGTCCCCCAAGTGTTTTTCCGTTCGATCTCTTGCCGGGTTCGGCCAGTGGTCGGATCCTGCCGACCCATCTATGTCCGATTAAAATTCTGCGTCGCTTTGATTGCGAGAGAGACGGCCCAGAATTGATCCTGGCGATTCCACGGGCTCTGGGTTGCGATGGTGAGGTCTAGCACCTTAACTTTCCTTCTGGGGGGAGGTCAGTGGCAGTGCCGAAGACCCCCGAAATTCAGCCCCTGGCGCTGCCAGCCAGTGCTCAGGCATATGGTCTCAGTGATGGGCAGCTTCCCACTTTCCCCTTCAAATCAGTTCATGAGGACTGGAATTTTCATTTCCCCCGTTTTAAAGGAAAGGAAAGGGCTAGGGCTTGGGGCAGAGGTACCGCTTTTGGACGCAGAAGGTCCCAGATTTTAAACCTTGACAGCTCAAGGTCAGCCTGGGTGAGAGGCGCACTGCCTGACATAGCTGCTGCCAGTCTGTGTGGGGAAAGCTGAGCTGGGTGGAATCTTAATATAGTGTAGTTTCCTTCCTTCCCGGGCGGAGGCAGTGGGGCTAAGTGGTGGCAGCACCTTCTGCCGTTTTGTGGCCGGTGGGTCCCAATAATAATAATAATAATAATTTCTTATTTATACCCCACCCATCTGGCTGGGTTTCCCCAGCCACTCTGGGAGGCTCCCAACAGAATTAAAAGTGCAATAAAACATCAAACATTAACAGCTTCCCTAAACAGGGCTACCTTCAGATGTCTTCTAAAAGTCAGATAGTTGTTTATTTCCTTGACATTTGATGGGAGGGCGTTCCACAGGGATGGCGCCACCACCGAGAAGGCCTCTGCCTGGTTCCCTGTAAGCTCACTTCTCGCAGGGAAGGAAACCGCCAGAAGACCCTTGAGAGATGGACTCCGGTGTCCGGGCTGAACGATAGGGGTGGAGACGCTCCTTCAGGGATACTGGGCCATTTAGGGCTTTCAAGGTCAGCACCAACACTTTGAATTGTGCTCGGAAACATACTGGGAGCCAATGTAGGTCTTTCAGGATCGGTGTTACATGGTCTCCACTCCCAGTCCCCAGTCTGGCTGCCACACTCTGCATTAGTTGCCGTTTCCGGGTCACATTCCAAGGTAGCCCCATGTAGAGCGCCTGGCAGTAGTCTAAGCGGGAGAGAACCAGAGCATGCACCACTCTGGCCAGACAGGGTACCCTTGATAGGGCAGGAACCCACACAGCTTCACCGGGACTTGAACCCAGAGCTCCAGCATCCAAATCTTAACTTCCTTTCTGCTAAATTTCCAGGGTCCTTGTAGAGGGCGGGTTCTGTTTCTTTCCTGGCTGAGCAGGTGGCCCTGATCCATGCATGTAGCATCACCCTCAAATCTCAAGAGACCCCTGGGACCCAGCGATCTCTCTCTCTCGTTTGGTTGCTACATGATCACAACGGGCTCATATATGTATATGTGTATATGATCAAGAAAGAGGAATAAATCGTTTTGTCTCCGTCCTTTTGCGAATGTTAAGTCCTGTGCTGGATTTACGAATAAGCTAAGCAATTCATAGCTTAGGGCCCCACTCTCTTGGGGGCCCCCAAAAAATTGAAAAGGGGGAAAAACTGGATGTACATTTCCAAAATATAAGATAAAAAGCAAATAAAATAAAACCTACATGCAGCAACAGTGTTCTGTGTTGTGTGGGCTCCTCTGGTGTAAGTCAGGGGCCCCTCCTGCTCCCTAAAATATCACTGGTTTGCTCATTTCTATATACTAGAGTTCCCAGGATCCTTTGTGCTGGCCAGCCTTGCGTTTGAAATATATAGCGTGGATGTGAGCTCTGTCGCGCCAGGCAAACAAATCACACAGGCTCAGATTATATATTTAAAAGTAAATTATAGTCCTTATGTGCTTGGAAACTCTCTTTTAAAGTAGATTGCCCTCTGCAACCCAGTGTGACCTTCATCTCCGTTAATTTTATTCCCCCCCCCCCACTTTTCGGGGGTCCTCACTTTGTTGTTGTTGTCATTTTTAAAGAACGAATGCTAACTCGACTGGAAGTTGAACTAAGCTGCAACGCCTCCCAGCTTCCACCAGAGGGCGGGAAGACACCATTACAGATGTGGCTCCAAATGCTGCTTTGATAAAGGGCTTGTTTCATTATAGCTTCTGTAAATCCGGGACTTGGAGGGCCTGCACTACTGAGCTTAATTTATTCATCCTGTAAGGTTATATGCAAGGTTATACTGTGGTAAAGGTAAAGGGACCCCTGACCATTAGGTCCAGTCATGACCGACTCTGGGGTTGCGGCGCTCATCTCGCTTTACTGGCCGAGGGAGCCGGCGTACAGCTTCCGGGTCATGTGGCCAGCAGGACTAAGCCGCTTCTGGCGAACCAGAGCAGCACACGGAAACGCCGTTCACCTTCCCGCTGGAGTGGTACCTATTCATCTACTTGCACTTTTATGTGCTTTCAAACTGCTAGGTTGGCAGGAGCAGGGACCGAGCAACGGGAGCTCACCCCGTCATTGCGGGGATTCGAACCGCCGACCTTCTGATTGGCAAGTCCTAGGCTCTGTGGTTTAACCCACAGCGCCACCCGCGTCCCTATACAGTGGTACCTTGGGTTAAGTACTTAATTCGTTCCGGAGGTCCGTTCTTAACTTGAAACTGTTCTTAACCTGAAGCACCACTTTAGCTAATGGGGCCTCCTGCTGCCGCTGTGGCACGATTTCTGTTCTCATCCTGAAGCAAAGTTCTTAACTTGAGGTACTATTTCTGGGTTAGCGGAGTCCGTAACCTGAATCGTATGTAACCTGAGGTATCACTGTATATCATTCTGGCAAGGCTCTTGACCACAGAACAAAAGCAAGGGACCTCTTAGACAGGAAGAAGGGACACTGTACTGTACTTGAAGAGGCAGAGCAGGGTCAATTCGCTCTTCCCAGATGCAACATGTTGTTGTTTTCCTGCATGGCGTCACTTCTCCTTGTTATTTCTGCAAGCCTTAAAGGAATGTGAACCACTTATCTGGCTGCCCCCGCTCTGCTTCTGCAATATTTCCGCTGGACACGGCTTCCAGTTTTGCTCCTGCAAAAAACCCAGCTCCTTCCACCCAGCCAAGCTCTGTGCAAAAGCTTCCAGGTTCGGAGATATCACAGGAGGCCGATACAGTGGTCCCTTGGCTCTCAGACTTAATCCATTCTGGAAATTCCGTTCCAAAACCAAAGCGTTCCAAAACCAAGGTGCGCTGCTTTCCCACAGAAAGTCATGCAAAACGGATCGATCCTTTGCAGGCTTTTAAAAACAACCCCCGAAACAGCAATTTAACATGAATTTTACTATCTAACGAGACCATTGATGCATAAAATGAAAGCAATAAACAATGTACCACACACAATTAATCAATCAGTAGCTGAGCTGGGTTCCAAACAGTCACAAAAACAAAAGAAGAGCCACGAAAAGAAAAAAAGAAAATAGCAAAAACACGACGGAACTTAGTGTAACACTCAAAACGGAAGCGTGGCGCTCAAAACGGAGCACGTTCGGCTTCCGAAAAACATTTGCAAACCGGAACACTTACTTCTGGGTTTGCAGTATTTGGGTTCCAAGTTGTTTGAGTACAAGACGTTTGAGAACCAAGGTACCACTGTACTACTAGTAGTAGTAGTAATACTAATACTGCTACTACTATCTATCTATCTATCTATCTATCTATCTATCTATTTATTTATTTATTTATTTATTTATTTATTTATTTATTTATTTATTTATACATACCCCGCCCATCTGCCTGGGTTTCCCCAGCCACTCTGGGCGGTTTCCAGCAAAATATTAAAACACAATAATTCATCAAATATTAAAAACTTCCCTAAACAGGGATGCCTTCAGATGTTTTCTAAAAGTCAGATAGATGTTTATCTCCTTGACATCTGATGGGAGGGCGTTCCACTACCGAGAAGGCCCTCTGCCTGGTTCCCTGTAACCTCGCTTCTCACAGGGAGGGAATCGCCAGAAGGCCCTCGGAGCTGGACCTCAGCGTCCAGGCTGAACGACGGGGGTGGAGACGCTCCTTCAGGTCTGCGAGTATGGAAGCATCCCCTCCAAGTGTCCCGGTTATCCCAGAATCACAGAAGGACGCGGGAAGAGGGGAAATCCTGGGACAGCGTGACAGAACTCAGGAGTGTGGGCGATCAATCAGGCAGATAAAATTTCGGCCGCCGCAAAGAGGTGGGCGCGGGTGTCTGTGCAATGCACAGAAAAGCAACAAGTTTGCATTTCTCGGAGAGGCCGTCTCAGGAGCCTTGTCTTTTGCACGAAGCAAAGGGGGCTGTTTGTCTAAATAAGACACGCAATTTCTCGATGGGGTGGAAGAATGCAAAGAATCCGTAGCTGTTCAGAGGAAAAACCAGTTAGAGGAGAAGGAACAGAGGCCAGAGAAAGGGGCTATATTTTTTTTTAACATGAGGAAAGATACTTGCACCCATTTCTAGCTATTAAAGGGGAGTTTTCTCAGCCGCAGTCGTTTCCAAATCTTTGTGACCCCCTGGACCAGAGCACGCCAGGCCCTCCTGTCTTCCACTGCCTCCCCCAGTTTGGTCAAACTCATGCTGGCAGCTTCGAGAACACTGTCCCACCATCTTGTCGTCTGTCGTCCCCTTCTCCTTGCGCCCTCCATCTTTCCCAGCATCAGGGTCTTTTCCAGGGAGTCTTCTCTTCTCATGAGGTGGCCAAAGTCTTGGAGCCTCAGCTTCAGGATCTGTCCTTCCAGTGAGCACTCAGGGCTGATTTCCTTCAGAATGGAGAGGTTTGATCTTCTTGCAGTCCATGGGACTCTCCAGAGTCTCCTCCAGCACCAGAATTCAAAAGCATCCATTCTTCGGCGATCAGCCTTCTTGATGGTCCAGCTCTCATTTCCATACATCACGACTGGGAAAACCATAGCTTTAACTATAGGGACCTTTGTCGGCATGGTGATGTCTCTGCTTTTTAAGATGCTGTCTAGGTTTGTCATCGCTTTTCTCCCAAGAAGCAGGCGTCTTTTAATTTCGCGACTGCTGTCACCACGAAATGCCAATTTCAAAGGACCACGTTTTGTTCTGCTCATTGTTTTGGGAATTAAGCATGCCCACTTTTAGATGCGAACCAGAGCCGATTTCTGCCCCTCCCCTGCTCCAGAGTAGGCCCACTGAAATTAACAGCCATCTCCGTTAATTTCTACTTGTTTAAGGACCAACGGCGGGTGCAAATTTGTGTGTGATTTTCACGTTTGTTTAAAGAGTTGTTTGGATGCTGTAGACAAGTTGGAATTTAAGGATGGCTTTCTGAAACCACTCCGAGCGGTTTCCATCTCTGTTTGCTCCGACGGGAAGTTTCCATGACACTCGGATGAGATGAAAGGAGCTGGCGGCATAAATAAACCATCGCTGCCCTGAATTATTTAGCGATGGACCTTGCGGCGTGTGGAGGGGGGAAAATGATCCCTTCGTCCCTCATTGATGTTTCTGCCACCTCTGTATATAATATATAAGCCAGCCAACGCTGAACTTTATAATGCAGGCGACAGAACGAACCTCTTTTTAAAAACTAAAGGAAGGGAATCTTGGGCGTTTGATCGTTTCCAAACAACCTGCTCATTTGTACACCGTTATTTCTTGAATTTATGCCTTGCCCGCCCTCCCCAAGCAGAGGCATGGTTTCAAAGCAAAAAAAGCCATTTCTACAACAGTTGAAAACACTCTTAAAAACATCTCAGGAGGAACGGTTGAAGGAGCTGGGTATGTTTAGCCTGGAAAATATGAGACGTGAGAATCACCTAGATAGCCCTGTGTACAGTAGTACCTCGGGTTACATACGCTTCAGGTTACAGACTCCACTAACCCAGAAATAGTGCTTCAGGTTAAGAACTTTGCTTCAGGATGAGAACAGAAATTGTGCTCCGGGGGTGCGGCAGCAGCAGGAGGCCCCATTAGCTAAAGTGGTGCTTCAGGTTAAGAACAGTTTCAGGTTAAGTACGGACCTCTGGAACGAATTAAGTACTTAACCTGAGGTACCACTGTATAGATGATACACAGCCTTGATACAAGCACGCAGAAAGCGAGCTTCTGAAATTCCTACCTTCTGCAGAAAAGCTGCATTATGGAGCCACCTGGATAACAGGTCCTTTTCGGTGGCGGCACCCCGGCTTTAGAATACCCTCCCGAAAGAAGGAAGGTCTTCTACAAAGCGTTCTTTTCAGCCCTAGGTGTATTTACCTTTTTATACACACATATAAAAAGCCGGTAGAACAGTTTCTGGTTTATTAACGTCGCGTTGATATTCTGTTCTTACGATCGCAGCCCTGGAATGCATTTTTATTTTATTTTTTAGGAGTGGTGTGGAAACTGCCGAAATAAACTGACCGGTAACAGGGAGGATGCCCAGAACGTTGTCCTTTCTGCTAAAAAAAAGCTGTTTGAAACCATTTGCCGTGCTGGTGAGTCTAGGTTCTGGCATTTTGTACTATTGTAGCTTGTGGTTTCAACAAAATTCCGCACTACAATAGGCAGGAAATGGCTGGCGTAGTCCCCCCACCCCCCCTCACTTTTCATAGTGTATACGAGGAAATGAGTAATCAGAAAGGAGCAGCCCAAAGCAGGAAAGTGTCGAAATTATATGAACAGAAAATGCCAGAACAAGATGGAGCCTCGCCCATTTGCAAAATTTTCGGGAGATTTGGCAGGGTGCAGAATCTGCTGAAAATTGTTCCTTGCCTTTGGGGTTATTTTATTTAGTTCTCGTTGCTTAATCAGAAGCACACACATCAGAAAGGTTAGGAAAATCATACAGCCGGCCGACACACCATACCTTTAAAGGAATGTGGTTTCCTGGGAATTGTAGTTCGCCCCCTCACAGAGCTACACTTCCTGGTACCCTTAAACTACAGTTCCCAGGATTTTATTTTATTTTTTAGGGAAGGGAGTCTTAAATGTGCTTCAAGTGCACGCTGTGTGTGCAGTCTTGTTGTTGTTGTTGTTGAGACGTTTAGTGGTGTCCGCCTCTTTGTGACCCCCTGGACTAGAGCACGCCAGGCACTCCTGTCTTCCACTGCCTCCCGCAGTTGGGTCAAACTCATGCTGGTAGCTTCGAGAACACTGTCCCACCATCTCATCCTCTGTCGTTCCCTTCTCCTTGTGCCCTCCATCTTTCCCAGCATCAGGGTCTTTTCCAGGGAGTCTTCTCTTCTCCTGAGGTGGCCAAAGTCTGGTTTGCCAGAAGCGGCTTAGTCCTGCTGGCCACATGACCCGGAAGCTGTACGCCGGCTCCCTCGGCCAATAAAGTGAGATGAGCTTTGTTGACTACAACCCCTTATGTTTGCAACGAGATCTGAGTGAGAAACACACTCGGTTTTCCAGGATTTCTTTCGGTCGCAGAGCCCAGATTTCTGCCTCTTGCAGAAGCTTTGGAGTTTGGTGCCCAGGCGGGCCTGCAAGTTCACAAGTCCCTCGGCTACATGGGGGGTAGAGGGGAGGGTGATTTCATCCTGCCACGGGCAGAGAAAGGTAACCTGGAATTGAAATTACATCCCTCCCGGCCGAAACCCAATACAGCCGTGTAACAGAATAAGCATGCGCCACTGTTGCTGCCAAACAGCTGGTGAACTGGAGACGGGAGCCTGAAATGAAAGCAAAGAAAATTGAATTTAAAACGCCTTTCTTGCATTCCCATTCTTCATTCCCCACCCCCAGGTCTCCTTCCCCAACTACCATGTAGTCATTTCTCCCAGTTTCTGCCTCACGCGCCTTAAGTTCTCCCTCCGCGGTTGACAATAGCTATAGTTGCCATCGAAATTATTCAACCCCCATTGCAAACCAGGTTTGTTTTCGAAAGTTACAGGCTTTCTGCTGTCTGCAATGAGCAAATCGAACAAAAGCAATTGAAATAGCTGGACACAACGGTGCTCCCCCCAAATTCAGCTGGAAATTTCTCCAGGGTCCACCGGAGATGGGATAAAATTACTGAGTCTCACTGGCCCCCAAAATGGTGGTGCAGGAGCAGCGCCAGCCCCAAAGAGGCAGTGCTTGACATGTTGTTATTTAGTTGTTTAGTGGTGTCCGCCTCTTCGTGACCCCCTGGACCAGAGCACGCCAGGCACTCCTGTCTTCCACTGCCTCCCGCAGTTTGGTCAGACTCATGCTGGTAGCTTGGAGAACACTGTCCCACCATCTCGTCCTCTGTCATCCCCTTCTCCTTGTGCCCTCCATCTTTCCCAACATCAGGGTCTTTTCCAGGGAGTCTTCTCTTCTCATGAGGTGGCCAAAGTCTTGGATCTGTCCTTCCAGTGAGCACTCAGGGCTGATTTCCTTAAGTATGGGCAGGTTGGATCTTCTTGCAGTCCATGGGACTCTCAAGAGTCTCCTCCAGCACCAGAATTCAAAAGCATCAATTCTTTGGAGATTAACCTTCTTGATGGTCCAGCTCTCACTTCCATACATCACTACTGGGAAAACCTATTATTATTATTATTAATTTTATTATTATTATTATTAATCACCCTATACCTTGCAGTTCTCACAGGATACAATATAAAAACACCAAATACATAATCAAAATAAAAACAACCCCCAGCACATTTTATGGAGCATATTTTCTATGGATATCTAACCCCTCTTTGGGAAATGCTAAAACCTTTTACCAGAACGACTTCCTTGTGGCGGGGAGTTCCATAGTTCTACAAACCACAGAATCCTTTCCTGAATTTTTCCTACCCCTTTTTTTTAGGGGGACTCAAAAGAGACTATGAAATCCAGGGTCTAAAATTACCTAACCCCAGGACCGTGTGCTTATTTTGTCAGCACCTGAACTCGGGATCCAGCTACAAATATATTACTGGAAACGTATATACTTCGATATGCCCGTTGTCAAAATGGCCGCGACAGCCTCACGTGCCATGCTTCCGACGCCGGCCGCGTTCGCTTCCAAGACCCATCCACGCACTCGCATTCCTTTGCCCATACCCAAGATGGCCGCCGACGGGCCGCCCACGCTGGAAGACCGAGCGGGGAACGAGGCGAGCCCGCCCCCAAAATGGCCTCCCGCCCGACGCTCGAGGCGACGTCGTCATCGCGCCAATCGCAACGCGCGCCGGAGCCGGAGCCCGCCCCCGTCGCCTAGCCGCATCCAATGGGAGCCACGGAGCGGGAGGAGCCCCGCCGCCCGCCTCGTCAAGGTGACAGCGCCGCCTAGCCAATGGGGCCCCGGCGCCTCAAAAGGAGCCGAGGGCGGGTCCCGCCCCTCGCCGCCATTTTGTGAGTCTATATAACACGTAGCCGTTGAGTCCGCTCCTGCTATTCCAGCGCGTCCAGCTCCGCTTCCCTTTCGGGTCGCCTTCGTGTGCCATGGACGGGTGAGCGGAAGGGAAGGGGGCGGTTTGAGAGGAAAAATTACCTCAGGGAAAGAGAGAAGGGGGGGAGGGTCGGTTGAAAGGGGACTCGTGAGGGGGAAAAGTCCCGCCTGAGGGGAATTCAAACCCGGTTCCGTGAGGGGGGTGTGTGAAAACTAGGCCTCGCTTCCCCAGCCCTAGAAGTTGAGGCGAATGCCTTTTCTGAGGTAGAAAGTGAAATATAGGACGTGGGGGGGGGGCGAAAAGGGAGCGGGCACGCGCACGCGCGCCACCGTCCCCCTCCTCTTTTGAAAGTTCTGTATGCGCGCGCATATGCACTCCTCCCCTCCCGCGAAAGTTCTAACCGGCGCGCCCCCGCGACAGCGCGCACGCTCCCGATCGGTGAACGTTCTGAAGCGGCGAGGGAGCGAGCGCGCTCCCGCGGCTCCTCCGGCAACGTTCGATTCGCGCGCGCGGCCCCGACGTTCTAAAGTTATTCTCGCTGCTCCTCCGAATAAAGTAGGGGGGGCGGAGGAGCGTCGGAAGAAGGCGCATGCGCTTCAGCACCCACCTAAACACACAACCCGCTCCGTGGATGCTCAATCCGTCTGTGTTTCAAACCCACCCGTGAAACTTTGTTCCCAAGTGTCTTAAGTCTGCTCTTAGCCACGCCCTCTTTTCTCTCTCTTTCCTTCTAATTCCCCCCTTCCTCTTTCTTACTCTGCCCCCCCCCCAAGACTTTGGGGGGGATTTACATGTGCATACCCTCCAATGTTTCTCCCCTGAAAATAGGGACGTCCTATTCCATCCCCTCCAATGTTTCTCCCCTGAAAATAGGGACGCCCTATTCCATCCCCTCCAAAGTTTCTTTGTGGAAAATAGGGACGTCCTATTCTACCCCCTCCAACATTTCTCCCCTGAAAATAGGGACGCCCTATTCCATCCCCTCCAAAGTTTCTTTGTGGAAAATAGGGACGTCCTATTCCATCCCCTCCAATGTTTCTCCCGTGAGAATAGGGACACCCTATTCCATCCCCTCCAACATTTCTCCCATGAAAATAGGGATGTCCTAAGGAACAGGTGACAGCAGCCACGAAATTAAAAGACGCCTGCTTCTTGGGAGAAGGGCAATGACAGGCCTAGACAGCATCTTGAGAAGTAGAGACGTCACCTTGCCAACAAAGGTCCGTATAGTTAAAGCCATGGTTTTCCCAGTAGTGATGTATGGAAGTGAGAGCTGGACCATAAAGAAGGCTGATCGCCGAAGAATTGATGCTTTTGAATTATGGTGCTGGAGAAGACTCTTGAGAGTCCCATGGACTGCAAGAAGATCAAACGCATCCGTTCTTAATGAAATCAGCCCTGAGTGCTCACTGGAAGGACAGATCGTGAAGCTGAGGCTCCAGTACTTTGGCCACCTCATGAGAAGAGAAGACTCCCTGGAGAAGACACTGATGCTGGGAAAGATGGAGGGCACAAGGAGAAGGGGGCGACAGAGGATGAGATGGTTGGATAGTGTTCTCGAAGCCACAAACATGAGTCTGACCAAACTGCGGGAGGTAGTGGAGGACAGAGGTGCCTGGCGTGCTCTGGTCCATGGGGTCACGAAGAGTCGGACACGACTAAACGACTAAACAACAACAAGGAACAGGAGGATGTGGGTGGTGCTGTGGATTAAACCACAGAGCCTAGGACTTGCCAATCAGAAGGTCGGCGGTTTGAATCCCCGCCACAGCGTGACCTCCCGTTGCTCGGTCCCTGCTCCTGCCAACCTAGCAGTTCGAAAGCACCTCAAAGTGCAAGTAGATAAATAGGTACCGCTCCGGCGGGAAGGTAGACGGCATTTCCGTGCGCTGCTCTGGTTCGCCAGAAGCGGCTTAGTCCTGGTGGCCACATGACCTGGAAGCTGTCTGTGGATAAACGCCGGCTCCCTCGGCCTATAGAGCGAGATGAGCGTCGCAACCCCAGAGTTGGTCAGAACTGGACCTAATGGTTAGGGTTCTCTTTACCTTTAAGGAACAGTGGTACATGCCTTAATTTCATCAGAAACTGAGAGTGTCCCCGGAAAATAGGGGCACTTGTAGGGTCTGCTTATGTCTCTTAAGGATGCAAGGACCCTTAACTAGGGGGTAAGTCCTGCTGAACTTTGATGCACTCGGGTTTGGCCTTCTGTTGCAAGAATATGTGCCCTATCTCATGAATGAACCCAAAATCACGTGAGACGGTTGTGAAAGGCTTTTGAGCGATCTAAAAGAAAAAGGGAAGTCCGTGTGTGCAATCTTGCACGTGGGTTAAAAAGAGAAGTTGGGGGGTGTGGAGAAGCCACAAGTCTAGCAAAGGGCAGTGGGCGCTTGGGCAACAGATTCGAGTGCTGCAGAGGGTTGGGCTGGATGACCCTCGTGGGATATTTCCAGCAACTACACGGAGATGTTTGGGATTGATCCTGGCGCCTTCTGCATGTGAAGCAGACGCTCTACTGTTGAGCAATGGCCTTTCCCAAAACTGGGAAGCAATGGCGGCTGGGAATAAAGCTGTGTGAACTGAGCGATGGGTGTGGAAGAAGAAATCAGGGGGTGCAAAACTGTGAAAGGATGAAGAAGGAAATTTTGGGGGCTTGTCTCTTCAGACACCCTTTAATGTACTTAAGGAACAGTTAGTGGTTTGGATTATCCTCATTGGCCTGATACAGAGTATACCTTTCACTCTCCATGGTTCCCATATTCTCTGTACTCTCCCCTCTTCTCTGAATTACAGCTTTGCAGGCTTCCATCCTTCATTCGACTTGCTTCAAGCACCCCATTCTATGGGTCAGGGTAGCTGCCTCCTTCTCTCCACGACTTATATTTATGAGGCCTGTGTTGTCCTTCTCCCCCACTTCCTATCCTTATCTGGAAGCACATTTTCTCTTCTGAACTGCTCCTTCTCCCTGAGTACCTGAAGTGTTTGGTTGTGACCCTTTCCTCAGTTTCTTTAAGTGTGAAAGAATGTACTAAAAACACTGTTCACTTCTCCCTTACTGCCAGGATCGATGAGAACTTTAAACTCATTCTCTCGCAAAGGAGTTCCATTGTCAGCATACTTTCCTGGAGATCATTGATTGACCTTGGGTCAACTTTGTAGATAGTTTTTCTCATTGCCTTGGTGGTAAGCACGTAACTGCCTTGCAGTAACTGGTTGCAGTACTTTGCAACACGGGCAGGCCACCTTGCAAGATATCTCTCCCCCCCCCCCAACTAGAACCCTGAAGCCTAGCAAACAGAAGTAATATACAGTGGTACCTTGGTTGCTGAATGTAATCCGTTCCGGAAGACCGTTCGACTTCTGAAACATTCGACCATGGAGGCGCAAAGGGCGTTTGGCAAAGTCAATGGAGAAAATTGAAAAAAGCGCAGCAGAAGCCATTCGACTTCCGAGGCGCATTGGAAATCTGAAGCATTTACTTCCGGGTTTTTGGCATTCGGAAACCAAAACATTCGGCTTCCAAGGCGCTCGAAAACCGAGGTACCACTGTACTCCTAATAATTAAGGAACAGGCCATGTTTGAAATTCCCCGGGCATGTTTTGCTACAGACATGGGTCCAGTTGCGACAGCGTGGAGATTTCTGGGTGTGACGTTGGTGACTGACATCTCCATGGAGCCACCTGACTCACACACAGTCCTCCATCCATACCTCAAGGAAAATTAAGTGCAGAAAATTGAGTACAGATAATTTGACTCTGTTCCTGCCTTTCCACAAGCTACCCAAATGGAACTCAGACCACCATTTAAAAACCTCTGCCTTAGTCATAAGTTAATACAGTTTCCATTTCCACTGTGTGTGTTTTTCCTTCTTGCATACTGAGACACCCTTATGTACTCCTTTGCTTATCTTTTGGGGGGAAAAGGATACTCCATTTTAACCCTTGCTTGTTTGCAAATGAAAGTTTTTGTGTAGTTTCATTGCTTCCCTGTCTGCTACTTAATTCTAGTTTTCTAGTTCATTCCTCATGTGGCTTTCCCTTCTGTTGTGTGGGTGCCCATTCAATGTCCCACAGGCTGTTCCCTCCAGCTTCCTCCCACTTTGAGTGTGTCAGGAAGCTTCCCACCTGCTTTTCTGCATTGCAAAAAAAGGGCTTGCTGGGAAGGTCCTATTTCTGCCACACCCTTCCATTTACCTAGAAAATGCTTCCTCCTATAATTTGCATGCGAATCTAAGTTTCCCCTGCAGGCGTAGTTGGGTGGAGATTTGTTGCCTAGGTGTGGAGAGCAATGTATGCCTGGGACTTCTGCTTTTCTTTTGAGTCACCTTTTAAAGGTGACCTTGAGAACCACAATAAACTAGTCAGTATATTGTCCTGGCAGTTCCTGTCCACCGAATCTGTTCTGTCATTCCGTTTTGGTTCAGAGGTTGAACAAAGGGAAGTTATATTTCTGAGCCAGAAATCAAACTTCTTGGGCGCCAGCCCTGTATAGAGCTGGAAGAAAGAAACCATCGCATCCGAATGCCACTTTAAAATTCCAGTGTGACCGGGTGCACGAAAGTATTTCAGCCCTGGTGCCACGTTGCAAAAAAAAAAAAAAAAAAAAATCTGCGTCAATTGTCAATCAGTTGATTTCAACTTCTATTTCCTATTGATGGGGTGAATGTTTTTTCCACACACACAGTCCTTGGTGAATGTGGAAGGAATATCCAACAAAAACAAGGAATATTTTCAGATAAATGGGAATAGGTTCCTTAAACTATGATCAGCAACCCTTCTTTACCATTCAGAACCATCTGTACTCCCAAGCCTGGATCACATTGTCTGCTCTCCAACAGAGCCTCTTATCTTTGTCAGGAATGAACCTCAACTTATTAGACCAAATCAAATACATGAGTATCTGGGCAAATCATTGAGGATTTCCACGGCTTCACTGTGGCACCAGGTGAATAAAAGGAAATAGAGCTGAGTATTGGCATAGTGATGGCATCCAGATCCTCAGATGACCCAAAACTTGCATTCTGTTTGAGGCAGTTCTCTGTCTTTAAGAAGTGATAAAGACTGGAATAGCTGACTACCACTGATAGATGTAGTTTTGAAAAAAGAAAAAAAAACACAGTTTCCTGGTGGGAGGCAAAAAGTGGACTTCCTTTGGTAGGAAATCTGTCCGTTAAAATGCTGAGCCTCAGGAATTGGTCCTGATAACAAAGTTCCTTTGACTCTTCAGTATGTTCTGTTGGAGCCTGTTGATTTGCCTCGAAGATCACGCAAAAACCTACATAAAATAGTTTCTAAGCAGCTCATAACAATTTCTCATTAGGTATTACTGAGGTTTTCCTGAACCTAACAGTTGCTCGGTTATGATCAGTTTAAAACCATTGTCTCAACTTGCTGTGTGAAAAAATAATAATCCTTGAATGAGCCCTTCTCCAGAGAAGCAGGAAATAAGAGTCATTGCTCTCAGAATAACTTTTGAGAGTTAGTCTGTCTTGGGAATTTCCTCCTATAGATGAACAGAAGCAAAATGGCTTTTCAACAACCCTGTATTTTTTTATCTCTTATACAATTTGCATGATGACGAAGCAGTGAAAAGCATCTCTTTGGCTGGGCTTCTCTGCTGATTTCACAGATGGGTTTAATTAGTCCACTTGAACTAAGCATTCAAGATCTCAACAAAACCCATCTGTCTCCGCTGGCAATTCTAAACACCAGTGGGATTGTAAAAATCCTGCGTTCCCTCACTTGAGCTTTTTCTTTTTTAAAAAAAAAAGTTAGTGGTTCGCAATGGCAATTGCTCCTAGCTTGTAGTACTCCTGGCAGCTAGTCCTGAATCAGACTTAACGCCAGCTGTGAACTGCTAGGGGTGAGGAGTCAAAAGTTGGCTTCTGAAGAAGAAATGCGCAGGCGGTTGGGGCAAGGGAGCCCAGTGGTTTGCTGGCATTAAACATAGAGGCAGTCTGGCCTGGTTTCCTTGAAATTGCCCAATGAGATCAATTGAAGTGAGCAAGGGGAGTGGTGAAGTAAACCTTTTGTCTTAAAACTCTAGGTGTATGGCAATACAGTGGTCTGTCTGGCCCCCTTCACACATAAACACTAAGCCAAACCATGGCTTGGTTTGAGCAAGCTGCCACTTGCTGCTGTTTTGAGCTAAGCCATGGTTTGGCTACTGCGTTGTCCAAACCCAGGCTTGTGGTTGAGCACTCTCCAGATGAACCCATGAACTGCAACCAGGATTTGTCCTGTGGTTTCCAGCTCGTGGTTTGGGTGGACTCAGCCATGAGGCTGGATTTCTCCGGCATCCTGAGCCAGACTGTAGCCTAGCGCAGCGGCAAAACAACCAGGGGATAGACCCATTTAAATTCATAGACTCATAGAGTTAGAAGGGATTCTGAGGATCACCTGGTCCAATCTGAATATGCAGCTGCCCCACATGGGAATCGAACCCACAACCTTGGCCTTGTCAGCACCACGCTCTTAACCAATGCAACCATGATTGCCATTCTGAGAGACCTAGCTGTTTGGGGCTGCCACCATGTGCTCTCATTTTGGGATCATGCGTCTCTGAGGGACCTTACAACCTGCAGTGCGGCCCTGCTCATTTTCCTTCTGTCTTTCCCCTTGTGACTAACACTAGGGCTACCAGCAGCACTGCAGTCTTGATATGCAGGGCTGGGGGGGAAGGGGTCAGGGAACAGAAATAATCTGTTGGGACAAGTACAGACCCCATTGCTTAGGGAGCCCTAAGCTCTATCTATAGTCAGGGCTGGGAAGTTTCTTGAGTTGAGTAGTTTTTTCCCTTTGATACAGTGGAAAAAGATGGAGTCAGTGAGGTTAGAGGACCTGATTCTAGACAGGTATTTATAACAAGGGTTTCTGCAGAAAGGGATAAGATCTCAATGTCCCTTAAAGAGCAACTTTTGCATCATTAAATGCAAAAAAACCTTGGTTCTCTAAGCTGGACAGAGCTGGGTGGAAGGTTAAGAGTACAATTTGAAACAGTTCTTGTTTTCTTCACAGTAATTAACGTAAGCTAGCAATTCTCCTTTTTGGGGGTGAATTGCCACTATGACTTACAGACTGAGATGTGACTGCATGTAACACATCTGCCCTTTTGACCTGGAAGTTGTGTTGTATTCTTAGAAACAGCAATCGCTTACCTTGTTACCCATGTGCTTTGCTGTTGGAAGAAATACAGTTTGCTGTCTCGTAAATTTCTGAATACCTTTGGCGCTTGGTTCCTCATCACTATTTTAAGCATACAGAGTTTCTTTCTTGCTAAGAGTTGCATAGTTGTTGTTTTTCTACCTCCTGTATTTGAAAACCAATCTAATATTTTAACGTCTTGTCCTTCTCTTACAGCATTGTCCAAGATATAACAGTTGGTACAAAGGTAGGCATTTCTTCTCCTTTCTTTCATTGCTTCAGCAAATGTATGTTGTGCTGTAAACCACCGCATTCTTACAGAAACAAGCTGCTTTTAAAAGAATTGGTGTTTTGTGACTTGTGTTACCTGGTACGAGGCTTATATAGTTGTTTCTACATGTCTGTTGTGTAGGAACTGGAACACGCAACGGTAGGGAAATGTCTGGTGTGTTTTCAGGCACACATTTCAGCGTGTGCAGGGTTGTGGTGTAGGCAGACGTAAGGCTTATGTTGAGCAACTTGTGTTTTTGCTAGAACCCCAAGATCCATCAAAAGGTTCAAAAGACATACACTTAGAAATAAAGAATTCTGAGCACAGGAATTTGTTCAGAACAGCATAACATAATGGTACTCAGTCTTTCTACCAAAAATCCACTTCTGGTTAACACACACACACTCAGCTTCCTTAATTTCGGCTGTAGAATATGAGAGCAGGGGTGTTTTGTTGCTAGTGTTAAAAGTCAGCAATCCTTGCCAATTTCCTCCTAATCACAAGTCATGCATCCACTTCGCCCACTCTGAGTGGTCCGTGAATGTTCTGTTGTATGCAGGATGTCCTTGGCAATTCATAGATAGCTTGGTGATTGAAAATATAAAACAACATTGCTATTAAAGAAGTGTGGTGAGAGATCTGGACATATTTCTGCCTGAGAAAGAACGAGTCCCTAATTTTAGGGACAACTCCAGCTGTCTTGGTGCACACCCCAGGCCTGTATTGTAAAGTTGGTTTGCGATTAAACCATCACCTATACCCTGGGAGCACAATAACGCTTGGCCTTTTATCCTGCTAGTTTCGACCCAGCCTTGAAGTAAAGCTTTTATCTACAGAAAATGGCAGTGGTAGGAACTGCAGTGGAGGCAGCATAAAAGCTGAGGCAGCACACCTCAAGGAAAATAAAGGATAGGATGTGCTGCCTGAAAGGGCTGTAGTAAAAATGCAAGACTTAGCTACTGGCAGGAGTGTAAAGATGTGTTCCTTACTTAGCTGAGAGGAGTGGCACCTAGTTTGCAACAGGCTCCTGTCTTTTAAGTTTGAAATCTAAAGAAAATTCTGCCCAGCGAGACCTCTGGTTTACTAAAGCTGGTTAAAATCACATCTGAAGGCAGGAGGGGGATGAATGTTCGGCTTGCTGTAATCACAACTTGGAAAGGAGATAGGAACCAGGAAGCACTGTTGACTTTAGATCATGGGATGGGAGCTGTGCAGGCCTGTTAAAATCCTAGGTGATCAAACACTGAAGGCTGCTGGTGCCTCCATTTTCTCAGTCCATTTTCTTACTCCACTGAGTAATGGCTCACTCATTGGCTGGTACCTAACATAGGGAATACAAATAATTATTTTAATCGCTAGCTTGCTCTGAATCCAGGAAAGAGAACGTGAAATCATACCTCATGGCAGACCACCGAGCCTTGGGTTGGTGGATGGGGGGGGAACCCTGACGTTTTCCAAACCCCTCCCCCTTTGCCACGATGACTGAACTGCCTGTGTCCCACTATACAAACGCCACAGGCTCCGTAACACATTTCATTGTCCCCTCCTTTGCGAGCCGCGCTTGAGAGCAATTAGCTCCGCCTGGCTGGATAGACCTGGTTTTGTAGGGAAGCCAGGATCTTTGCCATGGGAACAGCAATTACGGCTTCGGGCCACAGGCCAAGAATGCGAGCGGAGGAATTCTGGCCCCTCAATTTACGGCTTCAGTTCAAAGGCTGCAACAGGCTGCCTCTTGGTAGGCCTTGCTGGAGCGGGCTTGGCCACAGATGGGAGCCACATGTGCTGACACAAAGGGATATTGACTCACGCAGACCTTTTCTTGGCAGTCTAAAAATATGGGAAACACGTAGGGTATGCAGTTAATGTTGCTGTATATGTGTGGAGGTGCCCATCTGCGCTGCAAATGGCGAAACTCCCGTTTCCTTGGTTCTGGCACAGCTTTTTCAGTGAAATCGTTGCTGGGAACAGATGACCCGAGTGACTGGGAAGAGGAGTTTCCCTAATTTACATCCGTGCTAGTATTTGGGAAACATTAAGGTAGGCAAGGTCTTACCTCCACAAATTGCAAGGGTGTGTGTGTGTTTTGGATGCTCCATCTTGTGTAAAATGCATCACTCCCTGCAAGTGGAAAACTAGCCACTTGCAATCAGAAAGGTCTAGAAAGTCATGTTTTGTAATGCAACAACAGCCTGGCTTTCCTTTTGCAGTATGTATGTCGCTGTAAAGGGAGCAATTCAAATTATAGCCCTCACCTTCAGCCTTGAAGTGGTTCATTTTGCTTTGGCATTTTGTTTTGTGTTTTTGGACCTTGCTCCAAGTCAGTGTAGCTTCCGGACAAATCCTGCCTACTGTGTACTTTAGCTTTTCACCCCACTTCAGCAAGCCGTGTGTGCTGTGGCCTTGTTTATCCTCTCAACCCAACAAAGCAGATTCTTATAGCTTTGTTGATTCCTTGAAGCAAATAGGTCTGTTTTGTGTTAAACTTATACACCAGAAGCCTTGCTTGGGAGTACAGTATAGCAATCAGAAGTAGCTTTTCCATTATCTTTCCCACCTCATAAATATACAAAACATATCCATCAACAAATACATTATATGCAACCCCTTATCCCTTATATACCCAGTATATCCCTGCACTCTGCGGGAAAGTTTATCCTCTGAAATCCAAAGTTCTGAGGCCTGTTCCACAGTAATTTGGAGCAGTTTTGTGTGGCTGCCTCCCTGTTTTGTACACTCCCTGGAAACAACTGAAGACTCATTTGTTCAAACAGGATTTCCCAGCTGGATAAATGAACCTTTAATATGAGTGTTTTGTTTTGTTTTGTTTTGGCTATGTTTTATTATTGTGCTTCACATTTAAACTATTGTGTAGAAGGCAATAAATAAATTAATGATGATAACCAATAATAGAAAAGTTTATGGCAAGCAAGTGCTATACACTAATACCACTTGCATAAACTATCCTCACTGAACTTCCTCATAATAATCCTTGATACTCAGGTTATCACAATTCGTAAATCACGAGAGAACTCGGATCAAAATCCCTCTGCACCGATAATGCAAATATATAAAGTGTGCATGAGCGTAGATCTGTTTTCACTGTTTGCCTGTAACCTCTCGGCCTTCTAAAAGTTCTGATAGTAAAATTGCAAAGGGGTGGAATCAAATAATCGTAAGGGCCTCATCCTGTGGTGACGATCCCAATAGGATAGCCTTCAGCAGCCAGGGGCCCTTCAGGTGTTCTGAGTCCAACCGGCATGAGCTCCAGCTAGCATGGCTGTGTTTGCTGGGGTGGTTGGGAGTTGTAGTGCAAAACATCTGGAGGGTTCCAGGGTGGCGGAATCCACTTCAGAGCAAAGAAGCGTGCTTCCACCTTACAGACTGCTAAGCTAATTGTAATCACAAACTGAATCTCAGATATAAAACACTAGGCTATGTTCGTGGCCTCTTGCACTCAATTTCTTGCAGAGAAATGTGAGTACAAGTTAGTTCTGACTGCATTAGCTTGGTTGTACGTTCCTGTTTGCCTAATTAAAGTTATTAAAGTTTTTGCTTAGCCTCTTGAGGTTATTATCGAAGCCGGTAGTAACACAAAGCCTTACTGTAGGGAGGGGCGCCTCCTTCAAATGAGAGGCTGACTTGGATGTTCCCTTCACGAAATAAACAGTGTTTCTATACTGATTGAATCTGGCCCATACTAATAAAAAGACTACGGGAAAACTACCAAATTTGACGTAAATGAAAAGCATTCTAATTTTGCAAAGCCTTGCCTTGGGTGAGGTTGGAGCCATCAGGTCAGTACTGTACAGTTTTTCACTTCCCCTTAAAATTGTGGCCTTTTAGCATGTGGAAGAAGTACCAGGTGGCTTGGAATGCCCCCTTATACCGAGACAGACCATTGCTCTATCTATTGTCCTATTGCTTCTGAATAAACCTAGCGGTGGAGCAATAAAACTGCTAGGAAGTTTGCAAAGCCGAGCAGGGATTTGTATTGCAATTAAATGCACTGTGCAAGAACTGAAGAACCCAAGTTGCCCTGGTTCTGCTAGGTGCTAATTTTGTTCACAAGTCCTGTTGGCATCTGTTGAGGCGGGAAGCATCCTGACTCTGTGTATGCCATGTGCTTGGCACATGTTTTCTTCATTGCTAAACATGTCTTGGAAGCATGTCCCAAGGTTCTCAAGCGACCCACTTCTCTGCCGTGACCTTGGCCTCAACTCTGCAAGCTTTATTTGGATTCCTGAGCTTTTATTGGGCTGTCGTCCTCTTTTGAAGACTGCCTGGGTTATTGGGAACAGAAGCTGACACAGGATTCTCCTGCGTTCACCACAAAGCTTGGGTGCTGCACAGTTTGGGGCATGTTACCACTAGTTTTACATGTCAATCTTGGTTCATAGGCAAAGGCTTCAAATCACTACAGTGTGCTGTGATAGTTCTAAAACATGATTCTGTTGCTCGGTTTCAAAACGGAGAGGCGTGTTTATAGCCCTCCTGTAACAGAGGTTGGCAGCTAGCTGTGTGGCAGGCCAACTGGGCCTGCCATAGATCCGAAGGGCCAAGTTGCTTCCTCCTTTGCCCTGTCAATCATACTCTTTTTCCATAACAAAGGTGCAGTTGTGGTCCGTGCCATTTAAATATCAGGCCCATCCCAATTCTTACATAACCTGGGCCCTAGAACAGGGGTCAGCAACCTTTTTCATTCGTGGGCCGGTCCCCTGTCCCTCAGACCATGTGGCGGGCCGGACTATATTTTGAAAAGATAATAATGAACGAATTCCTATGCCCCACAAATAACCCAGAGATGCATTTTAAATAAAAGGACACATTCTATTCATGTAAAAACACACTGATTCCTGGACCATCCGCAGGCTGGATTGAGAAGGCGATTGGGCCGCATCCGGCCCACGGGCCTTAGGTTACCTACCCCTGCCCTAGAATCATGTCTGATGCGAAGTTTCCCCTCTAGCTACTTTTTGGCAAGTTCACCTAATTGTGTGATTGCAAGATGAGTTTGCGGGAAGTTTTCAACATAACGCTAAAACCTTAATCATTTGGGTTGCAGCCAGTGTTAGTCGCACTCAGAGTAAACTTGTTTAAATTGAAGGATGTGAGTACCTGAGGCCCATTCGTTTCCCTGGGTTTACTCTGAGTAGAACTTAGTTTGATGCAGCCCTTTGATGCAACAACCTGTCTAGAACTTCTGATTCCATCTTTCGGTGTGTAGCAGCTGAATTTTGCCAGCTTTTAAGACGCTCTTTAAAATTTGGTTTAGGTCGGAACCATGGCTTGTCCTCATAATTGTAAATGCTGGAGGCAGCTCGCTTGGGTGTGGAGTGCCCTATCAGACAAGCATGACTGCATAACTTTGGTTACTCTGAGCTCAGGAATTCTGAGCGGTTAATAACAATAGCCACACCCCTCAGATTCGCTCAAAGGGCAGGTTTGTTTCATGGCGTGTCTCCATAGTAGCTGGAAGGAGTCTGGCTGGGGCATGGAGAGGGAGAGCAGAGTAAGACTATTATTTTCTCTTTGCCTCTCTGTAGTTGTGAACAGAACTTTTAAGAAACAAGCATATGCCGGTTGCCTGCTCTAGGATCTGGCATTAAAAAAACCACATTATAGGCCTCCGTACCATTTGAAACAGCAATACAGTATCCCAGTACAGTGAGTTATGTCTATAGTGGATGTGCAGTCTCATTGGTGGAGATCTGTTTTGCCCTCATGCTGAATGCAGAAGATTTTTTTATCTGGAATGGATAAAGAAATTGCAATGCATTCCGAAACTATACATGGCTGTCTTAGTTCAGGCATTGTATTTAGCAGTGGTTTGCTGTGAGCCATAATTGAGGCTATCGCTCTTCCTCTGGAGGCAGCTGCTGTGGGAATGGCCATAGGAGTGGTGTGGAGATGAAATATGAAAGTGGATGTGCAGGTCTAAATTGCGGGTTTGCTGAGCGCACAGGGGAAAGCAGAGAAGCAGTTTTAAAACGTGTGTTTGGCTGCATGTTTGAAAACACCTGCCTTCTAGCCCAGGGCCAAGGCAAGCCGTCGTTCAGGGTGATGTTTGACCCCTGCAGTTGGGCCACCCATGGGAAATACAGGAATTAACGTATCCTTGGTAGAGAGAGAGTGCAGCCTGCAACCATAGGGGCAAAATGGCAAGCCTGAAGGGCCCACAGAGAATGTACATGCTCAGAACTTGAGCAGGGGTGTTGGCCAGGGCCCTGCTGTTTGCTTTGGGCAAACAAAATCAAGGCGAAAGGCCCTTAAGTGTTTCACTTCCTCAAAGCTTGCATGGCGTGGCCTACTTTAACCGGTTTGAGGTGTAAAGTAATGATGAGAGGTGGGAGGTGGTGAATGGCGTGAAGTAGAGGTGGGAGGTGGTGAATGGCTTCTTACATAGCCACAACTGCTGGGAATGTCAGCTGGGTTCTGCACCCTACCAGGTAGTGTTTCAGCTAACAGAAAGCTTTCTTCTCCTGCTGTATAGGAAAGGGGACACCCAGTCGGCTTCAGGAGAGTCTGAAAAGGAAGAGCAACCAAGCTTTGTTAACAAGGCCCCATTGTGTGGCCGGTTGAAAAATCTAGGACAAGATAATCGTAGAAGGCAGCCGTAGAATTAGGGGGGGCGAGGGGGCCCTTTCTGATTTAAAATGTGCTGCTATACCCAGGGCTGGGAGAGGTGGCTTCCCATTTCATTTACCCACACCAGTAGGAGTCTGGAGCTGGTAGAGACTTCAGATACGTGGGTGCCATCAAAATATGAAGCCTGTTAGTCTTGGGGTTCTTAGATCCAACGGCAATGTCTGCGCTATTACGATCTCTGTGTTAGAAACCTCCCGGGGCTGCTGAGAACACCCCAGCAGGACTCCTGATGAATACACTCGAACAGGGGTTTTAAAATCTGGTTTAAGGTTTATACAGTCCCTTGGAAGTCGGACGGAATCCGTTCCGGAAGTCCGTTCGGCTTCCGAAAATCATTTGGAAACCGTAACACTCACTTCCAGGTTTCAAGATTTGTTTGGGAGCCAGGGCGTCTGAGATCCAAGGTACGACTATAGTGCAGATTGCGGTTGCTATTCCAGCCACTTCCGAGGTTAAAAACCAGCTCTTCCTTAGCAGCTGGAGGATGTTGGAGGGTTGGCGCATTACTTAGCTGCTTCCCGCCACAGATTCCTGTTTATTTGCCCCTGCCCATTCTTAGTTGGGGGCAAATTGCTTTAATGCCAGGTATCAAATCTTTAACTTTGTTATCTCCAGCAAAAACACTGAAGCAAAAAAAGGCAAAGGAACTCTGAGCAAGCTCCTAGTTGTGGTTTCATGAGATGTTTTCAGTTGGAGCTTGGAAGATAATAAATGCCATCGGTTAAGCATCAGGTGCTGAAAGGAGCTCTACTTTTCTGTTCTGGGTGTGTCTCCTGACTCACACGGAAATGTTAATAGTCCTCATTCTCTTCCAAGTCTCTGCTCCAAGGTAGAACTGCCTAGTCACAAATTGCACCCCTGCATCTGTCCTTGACTTTCTGCCTTCACATTGCAGTGTTTGCCTTGAGAGGATGGAAGGCTACAGGCTCTTAAACAGACTACAGTGGTACCTTGGTTGTAGAACTTAATTCGGGAGCCAAAACGTCTGAGTACCAAGGCATTTGACAACCAAGGTACAACTGTATTTGCTGGTATGAACTGCTCTGGTCAAAAGTATCAGCGCTCTTAACTACTTCCCCCAATCTGGTGCCCTCCATATTATTTGGACTACGACACAGCCATTTTAGCCGGGGCCAATGGAGATTCATAATCTAAGCCATCCAGAGGCCACCAGATTGCAGAAGACTGCTCCAACTGCAGAGCCAATTTGCCCACGAGCTGATTCATTGTCTCACTGGGATCATTTCACAGTTGTGGAGAAGCAAACCCATGCCCTCCTGCCTTGTGAGTTTTTGCACGCTGTGAAGGGTGTGTGTCTGTAGCACTCATGCTTCTTGTTCTGAGGTGTGTGCTTAGTTACCGTAAACATTGGATGTGTGAAGGCCGGCGGTAAGTTTTTGAGAAACATAAAAGTGCCAGCGAAAAGGGCATCTGCTTGAGGGGTAAGCTGCTTGCAGTGGCAAGTGCGTTCTCCATTTGGGTAGGTTGAGTGTTCTGGCCTCGCAACTTCAACCTGTTCAGCAGCTCATTAAAATGGTGCGGACAGACTCCCTTTAAGGAGTCTCAAAGCGGCTAACATTCTCCTTTCTCTTCCTCCCCCACAACAAACACTCTGTGAGGTGAGTGGGGCTGAGAGACTTCAGAGAAGTGCGACTGGCCCAAGGTCACCCAGCAGCTGCATGTGGAGGAGTGGAGACCCGAACCCGGTTCCCCAGATTAGGAGACTACCGCTCTTAACCACTACACCACACTGGCTGCCTTTGAGAAAATAAACTTTACCCTTGGTTATGGGCACTACCAGGGTAGCTCTGCCCTTTTACTTACTAGGTTTCTTAACGTTGACTTCTCCATTTCATGTGGTTGAAAGAAGGGGACGGGCTTGGAAATTCAGGCTCCCCCCTTTCCCTGCCCTTCCGCTCAATTTCTCTCCCACTTCAATTCTGGATTGTCGTCCTGTTCTCGCGGTTCCTGTGTAGAATTTAGAAAAGTGCTGTCAACTTACCTTTTTTTTTCTCTCCTTCTCTCTTTCTCTTCCAGCGGGGATCTGACGAACTTTTCTCTACTTGTGTCACTAACGGACCTTTTATCATGAGCAGCACCTCTGCTTCTGCAGGTAACATTGCCAGCCCAAGGAGTTCAGCGCTTTCCTGAAGGGCCCAGTTGTCAGCCAAAGTTAGCCCTCTTCCTTATATTCCCCCTCCCAGCCACCGCCACCCCCAGTATGCTTATTCCTTCGTTAAAGCAACAGCCCTGCCCCCAAGGAAGGAACCTCTGCTGCCTTGTTAGATTTACAAGTTTCAATAGACTTGCAGCCCCCCCAACCCCCAGAACGAATACCTTGACTTTAACCTGCCCCAGAGCATCTCATTAAAGATGTGTTTATACTAGTGAACCTCCCACACAGGTAAGGGCAAAGGGCAGTTACCAGCAGAAGATAAGATTGCAAGCATACATTTCGAACACCCTGATATTTTGGCGTTTAACGAGGGGTCTGTTTTTTGGGTCTGCTGTTTCAGGCATGCTGCTAGGATCACTACACAGGGTGCTTCTTGACAGCTGGGAACTGAATGATGCCTCTTTATTCGGGGGTGAGCTGGACTTTTGATCCTGGCCTTTTTCTGTTGGCCCCTCACTGTCGCGCCCACAGTCACCACTGACTCTGAGCCCCACCTCTTTTAACATTAAAACTTCCATGCAGTGTTTGAATGTCAGATGAGTGTAGAAGAGTATTCAGTGATGTGTTGAACACTTGCCTGAGCATTTTGCAGAACCAGTCAGTGCTTGTTGCGCTGGCGTTTGGCAAACCTAGGGGCCTTGGTTTTAAACAGAAGCTTCCTTTCCTTTTATTATTACTTTCCTACTGTCTAGCTCTGTGTCCTAAGGCTTCCGGACAGGTAGCCCGTGAATTTGAAAGCCTTAGTGAAGCGGTTACAAGTTTGTGGTTGGCCAGTCGGCGTAGCGTTGCAAGGGCGCAACTCAGAAGCCCTTCTTGGCATTCCGTGGGCCCAAATTTACCGCAGCAAATTTCAGGGTGTCAATGTTGCTTTAAAAGTCCCATTTCGGTGACCGCATCACACTTGTGAGGGTGGGGATTTTAAAGGATTGGCCACGAGTTGCTGACAGCACAGAGCTAACTTGAAGAGAGGTTATCCTTCTCCCACACCGCTGCTGTGATGTGCAGAACCACACGCCGTGTCGTTCATTCCTGACATTGGTGCAAACATTCTGTGCCATTTGCAAGAAGCACATCATGGTGCTATGTGAGACATCACAACAGGGGCTTGGGGAAATATGCCATGCCCTAGGGGTGCTCTTTTTGAGTAGCCTCCAAGCCGGTCAGCCCTGGGAGTTTACTAGTCCACCTAACCTAATTTGGCATTGATCAGGCCCCTAGCAACTAATCTGCAGGGCAGGCAATTGAAATTCGCATGAGCCACAGTCTGTCCAGATCGTATTACCTCTGGAGTGTGGCGTCCACCGCTGAGCAAGTGCCCCCTTCCCAGCTGCATTTGGAAGGGGTCACAATGCACGCTAGCTGCGCGTTTAAGAACTCAAAAATACGAAAGGATTCATAAACCTTTCCCTGGTTGTGTAACCAGCCGGCTTGCACGTTTCTCAGGCTGTGCACAGCCGTCTTCAAAGGCACAACTGGCTGCACTGGTTATATCGCTTCTGCCAGCCAGAAGCTACGCTCAACCCATGCGGTGGGTGGAGTTCTAGGGGCTGGTTTAAACTGGGGGTTGGGTGGGGCAGTTTTGCATGGCCACGGCATCAGTGTAATAGCTCTGCAAGACTCAGAGGTGTCTCCTGTGCTCAGTTGCCACCTTTTAGCCACAGAGGAGTTAAGGCCTCCTCGGATTACTCTTGGTTTGCGCGCTAAACTTTATGCTTACTATTGCCCAGCCTTGCTGGAGTAGCTAGCCACACTAGACAGCCACTGGGGCAGTCTGGTTCTAATACAGACTGGTCTAAATGGTGACCAGAAAGGTCTTATAAACGGGCTAGGAAGTGCCGTCATTTCCCGACTCCTCAATCTGACTGCCATGGGCGAGGAAGTTGCCAGGGGTTGCCCTGGAGACCTTACCTGTCCCTGCCGGATCTCTCTTCCAGCCAACGGAAATGACAGCAAAAAGTTCAAAGGCGACAGCAGAACTGCAGGAATCCCCTCTCGAGTAATCCACATCCGCAAGCTGCCCAGTGACGTCACAGAAGCCGAAGTCATTTCCTTGGGGCTACCTTTTGGCAAGGTCACTAACCTGCTGATGTTGAAAGGGAAGAATCAGGTATGTAAGTGCACGTGGAGCCATTTAACTCAGGTAGAAGTGATTGGCTTGTACCATAGGAGTCTTTACTTTCAGCTGCAGGAGCTCCAGCCTTCAAATCGATAGCTTGATTTGCAGCTGCTTGGAGAAGTGAAACCGTTTGCGTAGATGGCGGCGTTTTCCTTCCTAAGCAGGCCTAGAAACAGGCTTATATCAATTTTAGGGACCATATTCCAGTTGGGTTGACATAAAGAAGCTAGTTTCAAATGCAAGCCACCAAGTTTCAAATTGGCTGTAAAGTGGAAGGCATAATAGCTTAGTTGAATGAGCAGACATGCAGCTTCTCAAAGCAGAAATAATAGGCTTGGCAGTCTTTACTCCAGTCCTACTGTTTCTGTGCTCCCTGGGGCTAAGCTATGGTGTAGCTTAAATTACGTCTGAACCCAGGCCCGTGGTCTTCTCTCCCCCCGGACAAACCATGAGTGGTAAACAATAACCTGATAATTTGAGATACTCAAGATAAGAGACTGTACTGACATCCTTGGGGCCTGGAAGTCAGTGACATCCCTTGCATGTATAAAGTTTTTTGCTTAGTTTTGTTGGCATCCCCACTTTGAAGCTCTTGGCTAAAAACGTCTTGCCCAGGCTCACGTAAATGCTCTCGCCCACCTGGGTTCGTTTTGCAAGCTGCCCAGAAAATGGAAGTGCAGAATAGCAATCTATAAATAATAAAAGCTATGCATTTCTGGTTGTGGAAGAGGGCAGATCAGGAAGGAGAGCGCCGAGGCGGAGGCTGGGCTCAGAGGCAGCAGCTGTGCAAGGCTACCTCATGATGCCTGGATGCCTTTTTTGTTGTTGCTGTTGCTCAGGCTTGATTCAGACACAATTTGCAAAGGCAAACACTAGCTAATGGTAGCCACATGCAGCCTGTGTACCTCACATCTTTTTTTGTTGAAGACTGACCTTCCACTATCCTCGCTTATTTAAAAAAATGGGTTAGGGATCTTTCTTGTCAGTTGATGGCAATTGGATCCTAATGGCTGGGGCTTGAAGTTTTGTTTGAATCAGAAATTAAGTCAGAAAGCACTGCTGAAAGTAGGGCGGCTATGAGGCCTACCAGATCCCCAACTTCCAAAGACTGAACCGTCGTGAAGTCAGCGACTCCAGCACCCTAAGAGCCCTGTTACCTGTGTGGCATGCAGGCACCTTAAAAAAAAACACCTTTAATGTCCCTTTAAATATGCCCAAATGAGAGTAGATTGTGATTTGGTATTAAGGGCTCTGTGTGTATGGAGAAATGACTTGTTCAGAAATTGAACTGCAGCCTTTGGGCTAAGATGCAGCACGTGTTTTACGTCCGTCTATCTCAATTAGGCTTTCATAGAAATGAACACGGAGGAAGCAGCCAACACCATGGTTAGCTACTACACCACAGTAACTCCCGTCCTTCGGAGCCAGGCCATTTACATCCAGTTCTCCAATCACAAAGAGCTGAAGACGGACAACTCTCCAAACCAGGCGGTGAGTCGGGATTTCAAGCAGCAGCAACAGCAGGGCTTTGGGGTAACGTTCTGGGTCAATGGCTGTATTTAAATTTGCCGAGGAAAGAGACGAGCGACGGCAACGTTGCTGAGAAGAGGTGTACATAATTTGTCTGTAGCCCAGTGAGGTAAGGAAGGCAGGGAAGAGTGTGCTAAGAATACTCACGCTGGATCAGATCAAAGTCCTTACTTTCTTTCTTTTTTCCTTACCTAGTATTTCATGGGGACGCGGGTGGCCCTGTGGGTTAAACCACAGAGCCTAGGACTTGCCGATCAGAAGGTTGGCGGTTAGAATCCCCGCGATGACAGGATGAGCTCCCGTTGCTCAGTCCCTGCTTCTGCCAACCTAGCAGTTCGAAAGCACAAAGTGCAAGTAGATCAATAGGTACCACTCTGGCGGGGAGGTAAACGGCGTTTCCGTGCGCTGCTCTGGTTCGCCAGAAGCGGCTTAGTCCTGCTGGCCACATGACCCAGAAGCTGTACCCCGGCTCCCTCGGCCAATAGAGCGAGATGAGCACCGCAACCCCAGAGTCGGCCACGACTGGACCTAATGGTCAGGGGTCCCTTTACCTTTACCTTTGTATTTCACAATGCTCCTTCACATTTTCTAGTATTGTAGGGTGCTCAAAACCCACCGCGTTGCGTTATCCTTACAAAAAACCCTGCAGGTTAGATCAACATTGCACTCCTACCTAAATACAGAAAGGGTATAATATAGCTGAAAGTAGCTTGCCCAGGGTAACCTAGTGAGTTTATAACAGAAACAAAGGATTCTGTCCAACAAACATTTACTCATTGAAATTAATGCACCTAAGTTAGTCACGGTCCTTAATTTCAGTGTGTCTGCTCTGGGTGAAACTTAGCCGGATCGAGCCCACACTTGACCTGAGGTCTTCCTTATTTTTCTGTGGCTCACAGCAGTGTAAAGTGTATTAACTTGGCCTGAACGTGCATGTTCCATTCTGGTTACTCCTAACTTACAGGCCACTGAAGCCGTCGGTTTCAACGACATAGATGGTGTGTTAATGTCTTACCTGTGGCTGTTGGAAGAGTTCACACTCAATGTGCAGCAGGGCAGGGGAACCTGTGGCCCTATAGGTGTCGCTTGGACTTCAGCTTGCGTCAGCCTGACCATTGTCTGGCTCCTGGGAGTCTTAACAGCATCTCGAGTTCCGCAGGGTCCCTGTCCTTTTGTGTACAGGATGAAGAAAACATATTGTCGTCATCCCTGTTCATCTCTTAAGGCTAAAGGCCAGGTTCCCAAGGCCCCCCTGCATGTCTGCCTGTCATTCAGTGTCCTGTTCAACAGGGAGCAACATGATTCTGAAGCCGAGTGAGCACTCGCCTCTTTCTCTTTCCACCTCTCTGCTTATTAACGTACTGAAAACGTTTGGCTCCACAGCGCGCTCAGGCAGCCCTGCAAGCGGTGAACTCTGTGCAGTCTGGGAACCTCGCGCTGTCTGCCACCGCTGCAGCTGTGGATGCTGGGATGGCCATGGCCGGGCAGAGCCCAGTCCTGAGGATCATTGTGGAAAACCTCTTCTATCCTGTCACCCTGGATGTCCTGCATCAGGTGAGAGAGGGTCCTCTGGCATGGGGAGCGGCTGGATTCCGGGGTTGCGTGTGATATATCTTCTTAATTTAAAAAATTCCTCCCCACAGCTCATATGAAATAGGCTTGGATGGTTGTTGGCCAGAAAAGATCACCCGGTGTTCTGGCCATGTAGGGGCTTGCGAGGGAAGAGAATTAAAGAGAAAATGGGGCTGTGGGGCGAAGAAAGCTCTTTTTCACTGCCTACTTTTTGAGTTTTGTTTGTGGGCCTGTTTTCCTTGTCCTGCAAATCTTGGTATCTGCATAGAGGCTTGCGCACGGCCACGTGAGCCTGGCACCCAACTAAATTTGTCTCCGACTAGGCCCGTCAACGTGGACGAGAGATGCCCTTTAATTTCAGCAGATTTTCTGCGACTTACGTTGGGTGCAAAGTTCTTGAGTTCTGCTCTTTTCAGGACACAGAACAGAGGGAGTTGAGCTTGCATTTTCTGGCTGTGCCTTTTGGGGGGGTGGGGGGAGAGCAAGGTGTAGGCTTCCGAAAGTGTGGTTCTAAAGGTCGAAACGCGTTTTCAGAAGTTAACTGCGCTTGAAGCTGCTTGTGACACATTAACTCCTTGCGCAAAGCTTGGCTTCTTCGCTCGGCTCTCCCAGATAAGGGTGCAAGGAGCTCCCATCTCAGCTGCACACACTTGACATTGCTTATATGCAACAAAAAAACTCGCTTTCCTGTCAGATGGGAAATGACCCCCTTTCCTTTGCCTGGCCCCATTTGCCATTAGGTCTCTTCCTACTCTGGGTGGTCCTCTTGTTTCAAAAAGTCACAAAAGCCTCTGTGGGCGACGTGCTCTTCACTTCCTGCCCTTGCAACAGAGCCCAGGCTCCAGCTGTTCACCGTAGACACTACGCTCCAGAAGCAGAAAGATTTGTTGTGGGTTTCCTTACGCCTATGCTGCCCTCTAGTGTTGCCAGGCCCAGTCTGGGGCTTGGGGGCCTCTGATCTGCCTGGTGAGGCAAGTTGGGAGAAGAGCCTTCCTTACCATTTTTTCTTTTCTGCTGTGAAACTTCATAAGCGCCTTGGGCAAATTGGCAGATCCATAGCAGCTGCAGTCTTCCTGCTGTGTTGCTTTCATGCTTTCAAAACGGAGAGTTTCAGTCTTGGCCAAAAACGCAACTTCCAGAGTTTACTTCACGCGACTTTTCTGTTTTGTGCGCACACAGATTTTCTCCAAGTTTGGCACCGTGCTGAAAATCATCACCTTCACAAAGAACAACCAGTTCCAGGCGCTGTTGCAGTATGCAGACCCGATGAGCGCCCAGCACGCCAAACTGGTGAGTCCGGCTTTGCGCGGTTCCTTCCGGTCTCGAATCTGCCGCAACACAAGGGGAAGCATGTTGCAAGAGGCAGCTGTTCAGGAGAAGCATGGTAAAGCATGCCTAAACACGGGTGCTCTCACCTGTGGCTCCTGGAAGCTGTTGGCATGCTACAGCAGCCACACCCAGGGAAAAGCATCGACTGGCCGGCTGAACCAGATGAGGGGAGCCGATGGGTCTTAAACCCTTGTTGAGTTAGGGGCTTCTCCTGCATGCTCTGGCGGAGTGAGCAGACAAGACCAAGAGTCAGTCTACAGCACATGCTGTAGAGCAGGCATGTCTTTAAAAAGCTCAGCGTTTTTGCCCTGAACCTCTAAAAAACGGGGCTATCCTTCTCCCTTAAAAAGCTCAACAACTTTGACCTGAACCCAAAAAAGGGGGGTAGATCACTGCCAGTCTTTAACCCCGAGAGTAGATTGCAGTCTCTTGGGAGTTGGCCACCCCTGCTGTAAAGGGAAGTGAGGGGCAGGTGGGGCTTGGCAACCTGGGAAGGCGGACCATCTTGGTGGAGGAGAATGCTGGTCTTAAACCTCCGGTGCCTTGTGGGATACCTTCGGGAGAAGGAAAGGTATGGGAGTGAACTCTACACAAATCGGGAGTAGAGTCCCTAAGGGGGTTGGGTGGTGCCTTGTGCGCTGTCTTCAGGCTCCTTCTGCAGCCAAGCCAGTGACAAACGTCTTGCTCTGCTATCCTTTGGACCACATCAGCAAGGCCGGGGGGGAGGGGGTCTTGTTGTTTGGGCAGCCCACTACACCCGGGGAGGTCACTAGGTGCACTCCGTTGTCTCTCGAGATGCACAGATGTAGCAGGCACAATCTTAGACCCCGCTGTGTTTCTCCAAAGAGGAGCTCTATGAAGTCTGAATTGGCAGGCAGGAGGTTGGGAGCCCTGACTAGCTGCCTCACCTCAGCCCAATCCAGGCATCCTGTTAAACAAGGGTTCGTGAAGCCAAGGTTTAGCCCAGGGGTGCCCAAACTTCTTTCAAAGAGGGCCAGATTTGATGAAGTGAACATGCATGAGGGCCGACCATATACTGCCACGGGAGCCGGATTTCATCGACCAATGTGCCGGATTAGGCCCCCGAAACGGACTTTGGACATGCCTGGTTTAGTCCATTGCGAGGTCTGAATTGGCAACTAAAACACACCAGATGTTTTTAATAGACCGCATGCAAATTCAGAAACTATAAATCGCTTTTGTTTTTAGAATCGGCGTCATTTTATCTTAATAGCAAACTTGGGCGGTTGTGTTTCTGTCCCATCTGGAAGGAAGCAAACATGGGACCGGCTGAAAATAAGCATTGATTTCTGCATATGTATATATGTTTGTGTGAACTGCAAGCTTGCAGGATGCTGGTGGCGATTAAGTTACCGATAAGAGGCAGAGAGATAAGAGGTCTAAATTGCCCAGACGGGTTTGTAAATGAGACAGTTTCAGTTGGAAACAGAATGAAAAGGGGAAATGGCCTAATCATGCCGCACATAGTCTTTTGGGAGAGATGCAGGCTTTGACGTTGGGCTCCCACCTTGCAAAGGTGTGTTTCTTTTTTTCTAATCATCAACCCCGAGAGACCCAACAAGGATCATTCCTCATAGGGGGACGTACTCAAGTACTGTTTTACAGAGAGTGCAAATGCGCTCCTCAGGCATTCGCTTTTGATTATTTCCCCAAGTTACACATCCAAGACAAGCAGCGGTCTTTTCCTGAAGCACCCTGGTTGGCTTGAACCTAACCCATCCTTTTGCCTCTCTTCCTCTTCCCCCCCCCCCCAGTCTCTCGACGGACAAAACATCTACAACGCCTGCTGCACACTCCGCATCGACTTCTCAAAGCTCACCAGCCTCAACGTGAAATACAACAACGACAAGAGCAGGGACTATACCCGGCCAGATCTGCCTTCTGGAGACAGCCAGCCCTCTCTCGACCAGACCATGGCAGCTGCTTTTGGTGAGGGGCGGGTTGGGGTGTGTGATGGGGGTGAGGATTGGCTTCGGAAACATGCTGTGAACTGGGAAGAGTTTTCCAAAGCTCCCCTTAGCTGTAGATTCAGAGGCTGGGCAAGCTGCCCTCAGCTTCAGTCCCTTTCTCTCTGCCTGTCCTAGTAGCAGTAGTAATGGCCTACCTTACAGGGTGGTTGTAGGGTGTCATTGCCATAGCAAAGCATGAAGAGTGACAGTGGCTGCAAGTTCCCTTTATGTGTCTGGCTTGGAAGAACCGAGTCCTGCTGGATTTGTCCAGTATCCTAATCTCATGGCAGCCAACAAAATAGATCTTACAGGAAGCATGACCCTCTAATGCATAACATCCTTTAATTTTTGACACTAGGGTGGGCAGAATTCTAGGAATACAGTCATACCTTGGTCTTCGAACAGCTTAGTTCTCGAACATTTTGACTCCCAAACGCCGCAGACCTGGAAGTAACTGTTCCGGTTTGTGAACTATTTTTGAAAGCCGAACGTCTGACGGGGCTTCCGATTGGCTGCAGGAGTTTCCTGCAGCCAATCGGAAGCCGCGCTTTGGTTTCCAAACGTTTTGGAAGTCGAACGGACTTCCGGAATGGATTCCGTTTAACTTCCAGGGTACGACTGTGATTAAAACTCCATGTTTGCTCAGAAATAAGATTGTTTGTTTAGTGAGGCAGATGCAAAATGTATCTACCTTAGCTTTGTATAAGTAAAGTTGTGGGTACGCTCAGTGTGGGAGAGTGAGTTGCAAACTGTTGTTTCCTGTGCTACCTAAACACGTGTAGCTTAGCTTCTGCCATCTGAGAACTAGCAAAAAAATTAAGTGGTGAAAAGGCACCACTACTAGATGAAAGATCACCACCACAAGACAGCAAAGAAGCAACCCCTTTCGGTTCCCTCTCATGAATATACCTTGAGTGTTTTACAGCAGGGGTGGCTAACCTCTGGCCCCTTGAGACAAGGATCGTTTTGTTGGATCTCCAAGGAAGGCACCCAGAACTGATGGTGGGGGGCGCAGTTTCCCCCTTTAGCTTGCATGACGCTTACAGACTGCTGCTTTGTAAGGCTGTGACATCATTCTTGCTGCCCCTTTCTGATGTACGCATCTGTACTAAATCTAAATAACAGGTCCCCTTGTTCGTTCTTTTTATTTTTTGTAGGTGCTCCAGGGATCATTTCTGCCTCTCCTTACACAGGGGCCGGCTTCCCGCCCGCTTTTGCGATTCCTCAAGCTGCAGGTACTGTTCCTTTTTGAGGCTGCTGCCTTTTCCCAAACGCCACTCGCATGGTTCTGCCGTACAGACGCCGGCACCTCCTTCCCCTTCACCCTTATGGTCTGTAAGACTCCAAAATGCAGCCAGCAGATCAGGGGCGACCCGTCTGGGGAGCTGAGGAAAGGAAGAGATTACGAAGTCCTTGGGCATAATCTGCGTTAGGCAGACCTTGGAGTTTTGGCATTTGAGCCCCTGGGTTTTTTTTTAAAAAAATTAATTGTCATCCTTGAAGATCCCTGCGGGACAAATTTCCTCTTTGGTTATTAGGGCTGGTTTCCTCTCTTTTTAACGTCCCAACGCTGATCTCACAAAGAGGAGGGAGGTAGGAACCGCACAGAAGTAATAATTATAATAATTTATTATTTATACCCCGCCCATCTGGCTGAGTTTCCCCAGCCACTCTGGGCGAATACTTAAGTGAATACTTAAGCCCAGTGAATACCTAAGCGGGCATCCAAAATGAGCAAGAAGAGATAGCTAGAATTACGCTCAAGGCAAAAGGGTTTTGTATATAACTTGAAAAGCTAAGGAAGCTGCGGGGGAAGCCAGGGCAAAATGCTGTGGCATGGAGTGTTCCTTTTTAGGGGTGCCAGCTAGCATTGCCCCCCCTTCCAGGATATTTCCCCCCCCAAAAAAAAAAAATCTGTATTTGTTTCCCCAACAGATGCTCAGCATTCCATAGCCAGAGGCTCCAGCTATTTCCCAAAAGTCCTTTTTGTACTACTTGCAAAATCTGGGAGATTTCCCCCAAGCGTGCCAACGTCCTCGTGGGTACGATCCTGCCCATACTCTGCTGACCACTAAGGGTTCGGCTTTTGTACAATAGCACAGTTGCAGCAGCAAACAGATATTTGGCCCAAGGAAGTTTGGACGAAGCACTTTATGGGGTTACCAAGGGGAGAATTTTGGAGGGTGGGAAGGATCACAGACCGTCCTGAGATTCACTGCTGCTTTTGGGGTAAGGACCCTAGTAGCAGTTGGTCTAAGTGTCTAGGCAGGCCTCCCTATAGCAATCTCGGGTGAGATTCTTTGTTTCTGAAGCTTGCTGCAAATAACAGCAGTTGGGGGGCGGTGTTCGTGTGACGGGGCTCATATATTGATAATGCTCGGCCCCTGTACCTCTGTCTCCCTGCCCGTGGTGTAATCCCATGGGGAAATGGCAGAACCAACCACCCCTCCTCTTTATTTGTGTGCTGTGGCGTACAAGAGGTAAAACGTGTGTGTTTCGAGCGAGGAATTTTGATGAGTGGTAACACGCAAGGGGGCTTTTCAAATACGCTGGCGTTCAGACGCCTGCTTTTGAAAGGCCCCCTTCTGAAAACGAAACCCTTGTAGAATATATATGTGCATATATATTTTTAAAGTGCCTGGAATGCACACAGCTGTGGTTTGGTATGTGCATGATCCGACTGAATGAGGCACTTCCAGGCATGCATTGGTGGAAAGTCCCCTTAGGAATGCACCGCTTTTTGTGTGTGTCGCACCCCCCTTTCCCCTGCTTCTCTCCCCAGTGGTGGAATTTTTTGCTTTAGATAAACCCATGGAATGTTGCCGAATCCAGTTCGAAAACCAGACACACCTAGAGCTTGTCTGGTTGCCCCCCCAGCACCCAAGGAGAGAGAAAAATGCCTTTCCCCACCCCTAACTCTTGCCAGAAGCCCGAGAGCACAAATGCCAGAACTGGAGAGGCTCTGTGGCCCTTTGCGTTGAGGGAGGATGGGGGCACCGAGACGCAAACCCCCTCTCTCCAAAGAAGCACTGTGGGTCAGCCCCACGGCGAGTCGGCCGAGGATGCGCTGTGGACTTCCATTCACTGGTTAATACGCTTTAATTTTTCCAGGCCTCTCAGTCCCCAATGTACACGGAGCTCTAGCTCCTTTGGGTATCCCTTCAGCAGCGGCCGCCGCAGCAGCCGCAGGGCGGATTGCAATTCCCGGCCTTTCCGGGGCTGGGAACTCCGTTCTGCTGGTTAGCAATTTGAACGCCGAGGTTAGTGGAAGCCTTGTAATAAATCTTCTGTCCAACTTTAATATCTCATATATATATATCTATATTATTATTTACTTTTGCTTCTTCCAGTTACTTTCTGCTCTCGCCTATCTCTCCAGTCGCTTCTCACGAAATGCTTTAACGCTGAAGCGTCACAATGCCAAACACCTTTCCTTTCTCTGAACTGGAATGCGATAAAATGAGGGGGGAATGAACGGGCAGCCCGGTGTAATTCTTAAGTGGGTGACTTAAAGCAAGAAGGGGGGTGAAGCTGCCGCTCCCCAGACATTGCTGGACCCCCAATTCCTATTGCCAGAGGTTCCCCATCCCTGACTTAAAAGACACAGGTGGAAGCCTTTATAAACCATTTGCCCTCTTCCTTGCCTTACCAAGCGCAAAGGTTTAGCTGGTCTGCTCTCACTCCCAACAGCGAAAAATTCAGAATGTGAAATCTCCCGCTAAGCTTTTGTCTCTACTTGGGTCGACCTCACAGTAGCCCAGATCCTCCCCTTTGGTTTCTCCCTTTGGCATGTCATGACTTTTTAAGAACTCTTCAGTTGGAGTGACGATGTGGCTTCTGTTCCCCTTCATGGGTGTCTTAATTCCTTGCCCTCCCCTCCCCTTGCCAGCTTTAGCTTCATTTTACCTTTTGCAAGTTATATATTTCCTTTGTCATGCACTGGTACATTCCCACCTTTGACCGAAATTCCTTTAAAGTTGTTGGTGTTGTTGTGCCTTACTTAATTTTTGCTCCTTTAAAACATTTTTAAGTTCCATTTTAACATTCCCACCCCCTTTCCCCTTTTTTGAGTTGGAACATTTGGCTGCCTTGCAAACTGAGGCTCTCGAGGCAAACAAAAAAAACGAAGCCTGGTATTTTCTGTGTAAAAAAAGGATGCAATTCAGCAGAGACCCACTTTGCCTTTGAAGTGGGTTTCTGTGAAATTGCATTCAGGTGTTATTGCAATGTGTTGTGTACATTGCTTGAGCCCCCCCCCCCCCCCCGGTGCTTGAAACTGACAAGGCTGTGGCCAGAATCTTGGATTTCTGCTTATCTTGGTTGTTTCAGAAGCTCCAAAGCAGAGACATGGATGAGAGAACCACTATAAAATTTTTAAAAAAACTTAATAGGAAAATAACCAATCTCAATCTGTTTCGCTATGTCTTTTTCTGTCCACTATAACTGCTTTTTTCAGAGCATGAGGTGCTGCCAGCAATTCTTGCTCCCAATTTTCAATAAAAATCAGCTTTGAAAACAGGTTCATGAAAAAGCAAAATGGATAAAATTCCTGCATTGCAAGGGGGGTGTCTCTTCCAAATCTACAGTTCTGTGAAAATCAACAGGTGAAAGTATTCTTTCTAAGGCGACATTACAGATTAAAATGAGCATCAACTTAATGTGTAAGCTTTCGCCTAAACAAAAAAGGTTTTTAGGAGATGCCCAAAAGGGATTCAGGGAACTTGTAGTAGTGAGGGAGTTCCGGTTTCTTAACAGGTGCAAAGCGGACATTATCCTGGAATTGTAGAGTTGGAATTATGTGGCACTCATAAATAAGCCAGTCCTTCCTTTCCAAATGGGCGTGAGTTAGTCGTGCCCCAGATTTCAGTGGGACGCGGGTAGCGCTGTGAGTTAAGCCACAGAGCCTAGGGCTTGCCGATCAGAAGGTCGGCGGTTTGAATCCCCGCAACAGGGTGAGCTCCCGTTGCTCGGTCCCTATGTCTGCCAACCTAGCAGATCGAAAGCACGTCAAAGTGCAAGTAGATAAATAGGTACCACTGCGGCGGGAAGGTAAATGGCATTTCCATGCGCTGCTCTGGTTCGCCAGAAGCAGCTTAGTCCTGCTGGCCACATGACCCGGAAGCTGTACGCCGGCTCCCTCGGCCAGTAAAGCGAGATGCGCGCCGCAACCCCAGAGTCGGCCACGACTGGACCCTAATGGTCAGGGGTCCCTTTACCTTTTTACGCAGATTGTCACAAAAACTGGAACTAAGCCTTAGTCTTCAGCCTGATGGGCCTTTGAACCCTGGCAACCAGAAACCCCTCTCCTCAATGACTAGCAAAAGAAGGCATGGAGGGGTGTTTGGCCTTGAGTAGCTCCCCTGAATTGGTGGACCAGAGAGAGGCGCAGCGTTGAGCTCCCAAATAGCCTGTTGGAAACAACATTGGCTAGGAGGAGCATGCAAGGGACTTAGCCGCATTCTTGCTGCTGCTGGTTGTTCGCCATAATCCACTTCCTCGAGAGAGAAATCATTTTGGGCATAGGGATGCTATGAGGCAGGATGGAGGTAACCCTGAACGTTGCCCTCTTTTAGAGTGGAGGTGAGCAGCCTTTTTTTGGCCTGGCAGGCCAGGTCTTTTACCATCCCCTCAACCCTGCGGGCCGACTTTTGACAGGTGGGTAAGACCGCCTGGTGGCAGAATGGCCTCAGGGCGATCGACACCTCTACCAGAAAACTGCATTATACGCTAGGAGTCTGAGAGTCTTTAGGGAGAGGAGAAGGAGTTACAGAATCTGAACGCACCTGCCCCTTTTTTGTGCCGCAGTTGTTTCCCAGGAAGCCCATGCAAGCACAGCCGTCGGCTGTGTCGTTGCCTGCTAAACTCTGCACCTCCAGTCTCAAAACATGGCCGGCACGTTCTCTTAAAATGCCCCAGTGGTTTTGTCTGTCCCTTAGGCGAATTGCTGAGCAGCTCCTCGCGCCTCTTGCGTGTATGTTCCTTCGACGCTCCCTCATCCATCCAGCTTCTCTCCTTTTGGGCTAAAAAACTCGATACCTGTAGTGAAGCTGTGAACTAACGTCTCCTCGACCTTTTTATTTTTTCCATTGCTTGTATAATCAGTGTTGTAGAAACTTAATCTGTGCATACTGTTTTGGAGAGGCAGTATTCTCCAGAGGGAATCCTCCCGTTCCCCACCACCACCACCAGGACCCACCAGTATCGATCTGACAGGTGGCTAGTCCACGGAGCACGCAGACCCTTCTCTCCAAACCTTGATCAGTTCCTACGCTGGAGTTTCTCGGCTTAGCAAGTTGGTGGCGAGTCAGGGAACCTTTTTGTAAGCAGAAGGGGGGAAAGCTCAGTTGCGCTCGGGGGAAACGCGAGCTCCACCAGGCAACTCTCCCTGGCTTAGGAGGAATGCTGAACTCAGGCCTTCTCCATCATCGCAGCCTGCCATACTGAAGGGGTTCAGTGGGGCAGGCCTTTTGTGGCGTCCCCCAGATGCTGTGGCACAAGGGTCCTCCCATCGTCCCCAGTCAGTTTGGCCAAGTCTCCAGGGGTGGTTGGCGTACAACCTGGCAACATCTGGGGAATAATAATAATTTATATCCCGCCCATCTGGCTGGGTTTCCCCAGCCACTCTGGGCAGCTTCCAACAGAATATTAAAATACGTTTAATATTAAAACGTATTAAGCATTAAAAGCTTCCCTAAACGGGGCTGCCTTCAGATGTCTTCTAAAAGTCTGGTAGTTGTTGTTCTCTTTGACATCTGGTGGCAGGGCGTTCCACAGGCCGGGAGCCACCACAGAGAAGGCCCTCTGCCTGGTTCCCTGTAACTTCGCTTCTCGCAGGGAGGGAACCGCTAGAAGGCCCTCAGGAGATGGACCCCGGTGTCCGGGGTGGAGACGCTCCTTCAGGGATACTGGACCAAGGCCGTTTAGGGCTTTCAAGGTCAGCACCAACACTTTGAATTGTGCTCGGAAACGTACTTGTGTTCTGGAGGCTGACCCGGACCCTTTCAAACCCTCCCTCGTCACCCCACGTGACTGTTATATGTGGTCACGATCCGGAGTTTGCCCTCTTGCCTGTGAATCCCTCTGTTGCAATACTGCCTCTCCCTCTTAGTTATACCTTACTTAAGTAAAGTGCTCTTCTTTTTACTGTTGTGTTCCACTAGGTTTAAACAAAAAAACAACCAAAAACCAACCAACCACAACCTATTAACTAGTTTTTCCTCTGTAAAACCGAAGTATTGTACGTTTTTAGAAATCTATAAATCTTTTACTGATGGAACACTACATATTTCTTTTATGTATTTACTGACCTATGTTTTTTGCTACTTTTTTTCTTTTCTCTCCACCCCATCCCTCAATTATTATTATTTTTCCCCACCCTTCTCCCCGATCCGGAATTTCTTTGCCAACTGACTGCACGGTACTTCTGCTTCCTGTTGTTGCTTGAAACAAATATATTTTTTATATATATTTATTTTTTAAAAAAAAAATACCCCCCTCAAACCAAAACCAAACAAAAAAAAAAAAAAACCTTCCTGCTCTTCGGAAACCAACCTGCCCTTCAATATTAACCATCTTGAAAACTTCATCATCCATCAACCAATTTCGCCATTTCCTGCGGGGACTCTACCTTTCCTTCGTTGTCGACGATTTACGCAACCTCCGCTCTCCCCTCCGATTCCTTACCTCTTCCCTGTCTCTCCGCTGCCTTGCCTCTGCTGTTCTCTAAAGAGAGTTACACCCCAATGCCTCTTTATTCTTTTCGGTACGTTATCATTCACACTTTTTTTATTACCTTTGTTTTTTAAAAAATTGTTATTATTTCACTTTGAGGTTTTGTTTTTCGGCGGGGGGTGGGGAAGGGGCGGCGGGCGGGTTTTGCTGTTTCGATCGGATGCTTTTTATTATTTGCGTTACCCTAGCTTTAGTTTTTCCCCCCGGTTTTTAAATCATATTTTTTTTGTTTCGTACATCATCGTGCATGGTTTTGATTGCTTTGCATGCCTGTTTCGTTGGGTCAGGAAGAGAGAGCATGTGCAGATTGCCCCTCCAGGCTCCATGGGTGACTTTATGGGGGCACCCCCCCCCAAAGATAAAACGTGTGTTTTATAACTTCACCTAAAGATTGTTCCACTTTTTTTCTGCTGCTGAGCAGAACAAACCCCAACTTTCGAGCGGGAGTGAGCAGTGGTGGGGGGTTTGGAAGTGCCTTGATTGGATTTTGGGCTAGAGGCAAGCGGATTTCTTCCTTGATAACCTCCTTTTTTTTCACCACCGCCCCCTCTCCCCTTGCTTCCTCCCAAGGCGTGTATGGTGATGTGCAAAGAGTGAAGATCTTGTTCAATAAGAAAGAAAACGCCTTGGTTCAAATGGCAGATGGCAATCAAGCCCAGCTGGGTAAATAATAAAATTATTGTTATTATTATTATTAATTAATCCCCTCTTCTCTGAACGTTGGGGAATAGTATCTAACAAAGGGAGCTGCCTTTTGTGTTGTTGTTTATTAAATTTGTATACAGTGGTACCTTGGTCCTCGAACAGGCTTGACTCCTGTACAAATCGGCTCCCGAAGGCCGCGGACCCGGAAGCAAGTGTTCCGGTTTGCAACTGTTTTTCGGAAGCCATGCCTTCGTTTTCGAACGGTTTCAGGAGTCGAATGGACTCCCAGAACGGATTACGTTCGAGAACCAAGGTACCACTGTCCTGCCCGTTCATCTGAGGATCGCAGGATGCTTCACAACATAAGAACACAATTGTGAAACCACCGAATAGATAGCAAAACAATAAGAAAACAGTAGCCCCCATCCCCTGCAACAGATAGATCGAAAAGGCCATGGAATCAGCCAAATGTCTGGTTGAGGAGAATTGTTTTTGCCCGGCTCCTGTAGATACATACTGAAGATTTAGCGGCCCGTGTGTAGGGTAAAATCGCTCCAGCCAATGCAAAGGGGTTGGATCCAGAGTTGCCCTCCTGCAATTGGAAGGGCTCCTTCCATCCTCAGGAGGGACTGAGAAGCAGCAGGGTTTTGCATTTGGGAAAGTCGGGAGGCGATTTCTGCCTTTTCCCACAGAGCCCCCAGCGCCACCTCCCCATTGGTTTTGGGACACAGTGGAGTTTGGGTTGCAAGGAGCTAACTGTTGCTTGCAGCAGACCCACTGAGATTAATGTTCCTAACCAGTTTTGGTCCATTTATCTCAGTGGGTCTGCTGTGAGTAAGAGTTACCGTATTTTTTGCTCTATAAGACTCAGTTTTCCCCTCCTAAAAAGTAAGGGGAGATGTGTGTGCGTCTTATGGAGCGAATGCAGGCTGCGCAGTTATCCCAGAAGCCAGAACAGCAAGAGGGATTGCTGCTTTCGCTGCGCCACCACCTTCCGTTCCTCTGCCCCTGGGCATTTCCACAAAGCCAGACTATTGGTTTCTCTAGCTTACGATCAGCACTTGGGGGTGGGGTGTTTCTCCAGCGTTTCCTCTTGCCTCCCCCCCAAAAAACCTTTCGTGGGGCACATCTGGGTCTGCTCTGCCCTACGAACATAGATATAGCCCCATCATTTCCTTAACATACACTCTCTCTCTCCAGCCATGAGCCACCTCAATGGTCAAAAGCTTCATGGAAAGCCCATCCGCATCACTCTGTCAAAGCACCAGACAGTACAATTGCCCCGCGAAGGGCAGGAAGACCAGGGGCTGACCAAGGACTACGGCAACTCTCCCCTCCACCGTTTCAAGAAGCCAGGCTCCAAGAACTTCCAGAACATTTTCCCCCCTTCTGCCACCCTCCACCTCTCCAATATTCCGTAAGTCGTCGTCTTTGGCGATCCCTCGTAGCCGAGTAAGGTTGTCTTCCATAAATATGGTTTTAACAGTGAGTCCGTAAGTGACTGTGGAGGCCAATTCTGGATCCACACGTCCTTCCATGGTGGGGACATTGGTTTCCGGGGGGGGGGGGGAGTTGATCATGGCGAGCGTTTGCCAAGCGCGCCTTCCTCTTGGCATGTTTCTCCCTCGCGTCCTGAGTTCGAGTGTCTCCAAAGCCCAGGACACCTTTGGTCAAGGCTGTTCTCCAACTGGAGTGCTTACAAGCCAGTGTTTCCCAGTTGTCGGTATTTATACTACATTTTTAAAAATTTGCCTTGAGAGAGTCTTTGAACCTCTTTTGTTGACCACCAGCATTACACTTTTCATTTTTAAGTTCGGAATAGAGGAGTTGCTTTGGGAGACTTTCTTTGGTATATCAGGACCTAATATCTCAATGTGAAGCAAGCAGTGAATTTCATGTTGATTTTCCAGAGGTTGTTGAATTGGGCCCTTTGAATGTGTGAAGCGACTCCAGAGCCTGGACCTTAGCATAATCATATTCCCTTTCTGTTCCCGCAGGCCTTCGATAATTGAAGACGACCTCAAGCTGCTGTTCTCCAGTAACGGCGGGATGGTGAAAGGCTTCAAATTCTTCCAGTAAGTGTGGATCCCCGTTGCCTTGCAGAAGCTGCCGCTGGTAGCCACTCTACTGTGTTGCATTGGGCGGATGAGCTTGGCATTAGAAATTTAAGATGCAGTCCTGGAGCCCAGGCAGATTACCCTGTAAGAACAGGGCTCTGAAATGTCTTCCCTTTTCCTGACACTGGGCCAGTTGCCTGCGAGTCTCTAGTTACAGCGTTATTCAGACTGCAGGCTCCTTCTTTCCCCCACACCTCAGAGGGAAGGAGCCGCAACACAGTGGCACGGAAAATACTTTTTGATGGGTCCCCCATACCTGATCACCAACATTCCCCTAGTTCATTGTTTCCCCGATCTGATTCGGGGCACATTTCAAATTCAACCTTGGTTTTGGTCCAGATCACAAAAGCTGAAATGGAGTGGCTAGTCCCATGGTGAGGCAGCCCGCTAAATGGCCAGCCTTCCCTCTTCGATGTTTGCCATAGGGCTGCAGAGTTGGAAAGGGGTCCCCAAAGGTCATCCAGCCCCACCCCCGGGATTGCCTGCTCCTGTCCTCTCTCTCTTCCTTGGCCTTGAACTTGGAACGGGTATCTCACGCGTGGTCTCTGTGTGCGCTCCCCCCTTCTCTGACCCAGAACGCTTTTGTTTCCCCGGGCAGGAAAGACCGCAAGATGGCTCTCATCCAAATGAGCTCCGTCGACGAGGCCATCCAATCGCTCATCGACCTCCACAACCACGACCTGGGCGAAAACCACCACTTGCGCGTCTCCTTCTCGAAGTCCACCATCTAGGCGGGGGTTTTCCGGAGGCGCCCGCGCGGCAGAATATGGACCCTGACTGAGAAAACAAAACAAAACAAAAAAGCCAGCGCCGTCGCCACCCTTCCTGGTGGCCTCGGCGTCCTTTTTCCCCAAGGGCTGGGCCACCGGCATGGGGGTGGGACAACTTCCGTCATTCCAGAAACAAAATAAGAAGCCACTTTAAAGAGAGAGAGATTGAGATTGCAGCAGAAGTGACCTTAAAAAGACAACAGATTTTATTTTTTTAAAGATGAAACAGTTTACCGGGTGTTCCTTTTTATAAAAAGAGAAATGCAAGTTCTTAATTCACGTCGCTATAACCTTTCTTGCAGTGAGTGGGGTTGACTATATATAGATTTGACCAAGAAAAAAACAAAACCATAAACTTAGAAGTTTACAGTTCTTGGTTAAGAAGCCTCTCCGGGAGTTTCTCCCCCCCTTAAGAAAATAACGAAATCCCACCCATTCCCCGAAAGCTGACCAGCTTCACAGCAATGCCTTTTATCTTGAGTCTGACCCTTTCTTAAAATACATTTTTCCCCTGAACACAGATGCCTTCCTTTGTTGGGGGGGAGCCCTTTCCCCCCAAACCTTGCATCAAGCGTCCTGTGCCTTAGAAGCTTTTTCTGTAAAAATAAAAGGGGGGAGGGGACAGCAGCCATTGGGGAAATTCTTAAAAGTTGCCAAGGGGGGGGGGTGGCGGATAAAGCCTTACCTTCCTCTAATATATCTCTGCATAAAACGTAACTTAACTCGCAGACTGAGTTGGGTTCCCTCCAGCCCGCAAAGTTCGCAAAAATCGGGCCGATAATGTATTTGTGCTTGAATTGGGGGGGGCGTCCTTTGCCCCATCAGTCAGCGTTTCAGCGAAAAGGGGGTTCCCCTTTTCGCATTAAGTATTCCCCAAGGCTGCGGAAACTGTAAATTAGTTAAACCGGAGCAGCCAGCTTCTCCAAATCTGTGTTCAGAATCTTAATTTGGGCCTCATCCTATGAAAGGGTTGGTTTCAGATTCCTTTGTAACCTCGATTTCACCCTTTAACCACCAGCATATATCTCCGATCTCAAACTATTAGTAGTTTCAGCTTCTTGTTTTAACCCCTTTCTTACTATAATTTTGTTCTACGATGCAGTCTTACCTTTGCCTAGCAATATTTCCAGTTGACCAAATATTCTAATTAATTCATACGTATATATCTATATATGCAAAATGCAATAGCGTAAACTTTTTTTTATATATAGATGGTATAAATATATCTAAACCTGCTCTTTCTATTACCCATGTATCCTGTACTCTTGTAATTTTTTTTTCTTCGTTTGTAAGCTGGAAAAAAGAAACCCCAACTAGCACATAATTTTAGTTTTATCGAGATGAAGTCGTTTCCGAAGATTAACGTTGTACTTTGAAGAAGTATTTAAAGTAGCAAATTCGAGAGAAGGAAAGGACACACATTTAAAAGGAGTCATCTTACTGTAATAATCCAAGCTTATCTATATTATTTAAAGAAATGCAAATTGCTTTCTTCCTCTGCACCAAGATAGTACCTAAAAACACAATTCTTCTGTGACCTCCAACTTTCCCGGGTTGATATATTGCCTTCTTTATATTCCGATGTTGCCTTACATTTCCCTCTCGGCTCATGTGAGATTTTAAGATAACCAGAATCTTTGTACTTAATATCAGGGTTATAGTTCCTCAAATTGTGGACCAAAGTTGTTGTTCGTTTTTTTTTTTCTTTCTTTCTCTTCAACGTATGTGGTGTTGTCTCTCAAGTCGCCCACGTCACCTGCTTCGCGGGATCTATTGGACGACTTGCTTTTTTTCCCTTTTGTCACTGTGGGTTTTGGAAAGGAAAGAAAAAAGTCTTAAATCTTCTTTTTTTAAAATAATCTATATATCCATCCCAGTATCACGGGGATGCAATCTATGCTGGAGGTGTGTATGGATGTCTTTTTGAGTCAGGATTTGTCCTTGGGTCGCCCACGTAAAGGGGGGGGAGAGCCTCTCGGCCGGCAGTCCTCCCCGTGCCTCGCAATAACGCCATCCGCGGAAAAGAATCTTGCGCCAGCGGCGAGGGCCAATCTGAAGCCGTCGGGCGGCCCTCGCTTTCTCGGCTGACCCTGTGCACATCGCCTTCTGCCTTTTGTGCATGTTTTCTTGGAAGAGGCAGGGGGCCGTGGGATTTGGCGGGCGGCCGTCTCCCCTGCCTGCTTGCCCCCCGATCCGTAGCTGGCATCGAGGGCGCAGGTCGGCCTTCCCAGCAAGGTCAGCGCCACTCTCCGGGTTGAGAAACGTAGCGCCACCCCCTTCCTTCACCCGGCCCTAAAGGCAATAGCCTCCGGAGGGGGAAGAGGGGTCTGGGGTGGGGCGGCTCATTCAGCGCGACGTGGAGGTCCGTCGCTGCGTGCCCCCCACGCCAGTTGATTTAGGAAGAAGGGGGCCACTGTTGGACCACGCGGTGAGTTACCCCCCCCCCAGCGGCGCCCAGTAAAAGTACCACTTTAAATGCTAACCTTGGTTAATAACGGTCTCCGAGCGCCGTTTTTATGTTTTAAAAAGCGTGCTTTGCGTCTTGGGGGGGGGGGCCGCTCGGACATCACAACCCCTCTCCCCCTGCTGACGTGTTTTTTCTTTTTTCGGAATAGCTTGAGAATCAGTCAGCAAACCTTTGAGGACTTCTATATCCGCGTGTGTTGAGTTGGTATGTTTTCAGACTCACACAGGCGTATAGCAGTTTAATTGGGTTGCGGGGGGGAGAAGGGAGTTTCATCTTTCCTTTTTTTCCCCTGGTTTCCCTCCCCCCCCCTTTCTCCTTTTCGATCCTGTGTTTTTTTGCATGTAAATGTGAGTAATGAGGAAAAAAAGGTGTAAATATTTATAATTTTTTATACCTGTTGTAAGACATGAGGGGGCAGCAGAACCCACGTTTTTTGGTAAAACATGTATTGTATATTTTGATAACCAGCTTATTACAGGTTCAGTATTGGGGGCTGGGGAGGGCTTGCCATTCGTGTCAGAAATTCCATCGCCTGGCTCACGAGGGGGGAAAAATGTAATGCAAAAAAAGAAAACAAAAAAAGAAATTAAAACTATTCTATACTGAACGTAGTAGTTTTTCTTCTGTAGCCCATTACTTATTTTTCTTGTTTGGATTGTAGAAAGCAGTCGATTGGCTTATCTGTACTTCTTTTTATTTTGGCTCTCAATAAATGTCTTCTGTATTCTTTGCTTCTGTTTCTTCCCTACTTTTTATTATTGTGCCTTTTTTTGTTTTGTTCTCTTTTGTTTTATGCTCAACTCCCCTTCCTCCTAATATAATTCCAGCTGCCTCCCATTTTACGCTCCTATTATTATTATTATTATTATTATTATTATTAATTTCCATGCTTCCCTGGGGATGGCGGGGGACTCTGCAAGTCTTAAACACATCTCTTTTTTTAAGTTTCTGGTGGTGAAGAGGGAACGGTGCTATACTATAGAGAGACGACTTTCAATGGGGAAAAGTTGGCTGTAGCACATCAGTATTAACCTTGTCCATCAATTAGCCTTATACTACATTTTTAAAGATTTGGCTTGAGAGAGTCTTTGAACCTCTTTTGTTGACCGCCAGCATTACGCTTTCCGTTTTTAAGTTCGGAATAGAGGAGTTGCTTTGGAAGACGATAATCAGGCATCCGCACAACATGACCAGTCCAACGAAGTTGATGTTGAAGAATCATCGCTACGACACTGGAGATCTTTGCTTCTTGCAGTACACTGGCATTAGTTCGCCTGTCTTCCCAGGTGATGTGTAAAGTATTTCGGCGACACTGTTTATGGAATCTTTCGAGGAGTTGGAGATGGTATTCGTAAGTGGTCTATGTTTCACAAGCATACAGTAAGGTTGGTTTAAAGACTGTCTCAAGGCAGATCTTTAAAAATGTAGTATAAACACCGACAACTGGGAAACACTGGTCTGCGAGCGCTCCAGTTGGAGAACAGTGTTTACCAAAGGTGTCCTGGGCTTTGAAGACACTCGAACTCAGGACACAAGGGAGAAACGTGCCAAGAGGAAGGCGTGCTTGGCAAACCCTCACCGGGATCAACTCCTGCCCGGAAACCAATGTCCCCACTGCGGAAGGACGTGGGGATCCAGAATTGGCCTCCACAGTCACTTACGGACTCACTGTTAAAACCGTGTTCATGGAAGACAATCTTACTCGGCTGCGAGGGATCGAAGAAGTAGTTTGGAATGCAGCCCATGGTTCTCCACTGCATGCAAAATGTATTTTTGCAAACAAGCAAAATTCCCCAAACAAAAAAATAAAAACGAGTGTCCTGCATTTTAAAGATTTTTTTAAACTAGTCCTGCATGGCAATGAAATGTTAATTATCTGATGTCTGGAGCGATTGTGCCCTCGGCCACATTGCAGGGGTCTCTATAGCAACCCCAGCGGGAAAAAGCACAAAGGGAGTGGGGGGCTGGCTATTGTATTCCTGTCTTTGTTTCTCTCTCTCTCCCAGCAAGCTCTTTCCCGGGACAGCGAAGTCCTCTGTTGCCATAGAAAGCGCATCAAATGTTTTTGGGGAGAGCTATAAACAAGCTTTTGCAAAAAGATGCTCTCACTGGATTTGGAGGGGGCTATCCAGCCAGAAACCTAAGCTGCCTTTATGTCGAAAAACTGCACAAACCACATATTTTGGTGTCTGCAGAAAGGGCCTGGAGGGGGGTCTTTTTTAGCTACCTGGGGGGCACATGCCAGCAATGGACAGAGGGGCGAAGAAATAACGCTTGGGCTCAGATATCTATACTGGTTGCCGCTGGCCCAAGTGATCTAAACAACAACAACAACAATATATTTTATTTTACGCCCCAGCCACTCTGGGCATCTTCCAACACACACGAAAACCTAATAAAACGTCAAACACTTAATAGTAGCAATCGGATCCAATATAAGAAGTCACCATAACTTTACGATAAGCAGCCGATATGAAATGAAGCCATATTCAATAGCCCATTAGAATCGAATAGTAAACAGTAAAATCAAACTTGGGGCCTGTGTGCCTTGCCCTGTACCTCGCAAGACGAAAGGGTTTTTGGTTTTTTGAGCTGCTTCGTAAGACGATTTCCCCTAGGCTTGCTTCGCAAGACGGAAACGTCTTGCAAGTTTGTTTCCTTTTTCTTAACACCATTAATACAGTTGCGACTTGACTTCGAGGAGCAACTCATAGAACGCGTTGTGGTAGCCTTTTTTGAGGTTTTTAAAGACTTCGGTGATTTTTGAAGCTTTTCCAAAAGTTTCCCGACACCGTGCTTCGCAAGACGAAAAAAATCGCAAGGCGACAAAACTCGCGGAACGAATTAATTTCGTCTTGCGAGGCACCACTGTTTGGGGGAGGCAGTGGAAGACGGGAGGGCCTGGCGTGCTCTGGTCCAGGGGGTCATAAAGAGGCGGACACGACTCAACAACATTTACCTGGGAACTTTCTCCCTGTCTCTCAAGACCCTTTCCACCACACTTTTTCATGCAAGGACACCCACCCCCCCTTCCTCTGGGGCGCAGAACAAGTAGAACATTGGTAATAAAGTGATCTTTTGGCATAATGCATTAAAAGCTTCTGATAAAGGGACACTTTCTGCCATCTGGTAAGCCTGAGGATTGAATAAATGTCCTTTTTCCTTTATTTTGCAGGCTGGCAGGGTCACCCATGTTCTCCCCACACACAGTCCCTGATTTATCCTCAGAGCGACCCTGCAAGGCAGGGCCAGATTTAGGTTTGATGAGGCCCTAAGCTCCTAAATCGCCATGGAATGGGAAGTTGACAAAACAAAAAACAAAACTTAAAGGTAAAGGGACCCCTGACCATTAGGTCCAGTCGTGGCCGACTCTGGGGTTGCGGCGCTCATCTCGCTTTACTGGCCGAGGGAGCCGGCGTACAGCTTCCGGGTCATGTGGCCAGCATAACTAAGCCGCTTCTGGCGAACCAGAGCAGCGCACGGAAACGCCATTTACCTTCCCGCCGGAGCGGTACCTATTGATCTACTTGCATTTGGACGTGCTTTCGAACTGCTAGGTGGGCAGGAGCAGGGACTGAGAAACGGGAGCTCACTCCATCGCGGGGATTTGAACCGCCGACCTTCTGATTGGCAAGTCCTAGGCTCTGTGGTTTAACCCACAGTGCCACCCGTTTCCCAAAAATCCCCAAATTTACTGGAGCGTATATGTGGAATACTTTCTTGAAATTTAATTTTAAAACGTTTTGTTTTTTTAAAAGAAAAGATCTGCGGATTGTTCCTGGCAGAGTTTGACGACCTGTTTGGAAACTGAATTATATGTCAAAATGGAAATGAAATTTCATTAAATTTCTAGCTTGGCTCCCCAACCCGAGCTGCTTGGGGTGTCCTGGTAGCACCCAATCTCTTGGAAGGGGAGACAGAAAAGCCTGATGTTTGCAGCAATAGTGATGATGGCGAGGGGAGAGATGCTCGGAGGAGCGGTACCCGTTGCCGCGGCAACGGCGAGGCCAGCCACCGAGGGAGCGCATCTGTCTTCATCGCAAGGGAGTTGTTGTCAGAACGGAATGCATGCAATGTGGGAAAAGCAAGGCGGGGGGACGTTGCTGGGGGGACACCTCTTCCCCCCCAAAAAAACCCTGCTTTTCATCTATTCCGCCCCCTCCCCTATTAGAAGACCTCAGCGGGCGTTGTGGGCCCCATGACCTCAGAGCTATTCACTTTCCACCCCCCTCTGCTTTCAAAATCCCTCTTTTTCTCCCACGCTCTCTCTTGTTTGCCATGGCAACCCCGTCCATCCGCCCCCCACCCCTCTCTGGGTGCCCACATTTAGCATTTAGTGTGGGTGATACACGCTCTCGCCTCCTTCCCTAACCTCTTCCTTCTCCGTGTCAGATCAGGAGGAGTCTGGCACATTAGTCACTCTTGCACATTGAATTTGTTCATCCTGGATAAATGGAGCGATTATTATTATTATGTTATGGGGGGGAGAAACCTGCTCCTTTCCCCTTATGGTGTATCCAAGAGCCCGTCTAGAGTCCTTAAGTGGCTTCCCTATCGGTAGGAGGAAATGACAGAGGCCAAGCGGATGACACAAAAGGAAAGAGGGACGAGGAGGGAAGAGGGAAGCGAGCAAGCTCAGGTTCCAACTCTTCAACTTGTCGTTTCTGCAATCTCCAGATGTAATATCTGGTTACGCAGTGTGAGAAACGTGAGGCTGGGCTAGGTGGATCTTTTCTACAAGTTATTTAGGAAATAGAGGACATCTTTGCATGCTCTTGTTATAAGAAAAAATCCGTTCATTTTCCCTTATGGGGCATCTAAGAGCCCCTATAGAGTCCTTAAGTGGGTTCCCTGTCGGCAGGAGGAAATAACAGAGGCCAAGAAGAGAATATTGAGAAGCAAAGCAGCTAGTAAGCCTGATCTTTATTGAACTGTTGCACGCTGATTCCAGGATTTTCTGCAGGCTGGGTTGAGAAGGCGATTGGGCTGGATCCGGCCCCCAGGTCTTAGTTTGCCTACCCATGGCTGAGGTTATCTCCCGCTTGGACTACTGCCATGCGCTCTCTGTGGGGCCACCTTGGAAGGTGACCTGGAAACTACAACTAATCCAGAACGCGGCAGCTGGACTAGGGACTGGGAGTGGCCGCCGAGACCACATAACACCGGTCCTGAAAGACCTGCATTGGCTCCCAGGACATTTCCGAGCACAATTCAAAGGGTTGGTGCTGACCTTTGAAGCCCTAAATGGCCCAGTAGACCTGAAGGAGCGTCTCCACCCTCATCGTCCATCCCAGACACTGGGGTCCATCTTCCGAGGGTATTCTGGCAGTTCCCTCCCTGCGAGAAGCGAAGTTACAGGGAACCAGGCAGAGGGCCTTCTCGGTGGTGGCGCCCTTCCATCAGATGTCAAGGAAATAAACAACGATATGACTTTCAGAAGACATCTGCAGGCAGCCCTGTTTAGGGAAGTTTTTAAATGTTTGATGTTTTATCGTGTTTTTAAACTTCTGTTGGGAGCCACTCAGAGTGGCTGGGGAAACCCAGCCAGGTGGGTGGGGTATAAATAATAAATTATTATTATTATAAGTTATTATTTTATTATCCTCCACCTAAGTAGCAAGAGGCACCGCGCCAGCAGCCAGGCAAAAGCGCTCCCTCTTCTTCCTTATATTCCTGGAGTTACTTGCGTACGTCTTAAAGTGGTGCCCAAGTTATGCAGGTAACAACTTGTTGTTGTTGTTGTTGTTGTTGTTGTTGTTGTTGTTGTTTAGTCGTTTAGTCGTGTCCGACTCTTCGTGACCCCATGGACCAGAGCACGCCAGGCACCTCTGTCCTCCACTACCTCCCGTAGTTTGGTCAAACTCATGCTGGTAACCTCGAAAACACTATCCAACCGTCTCGTCCTCCGTCGTCCCCTTCTCCTTGTGCCCTCCATCTTTCCCAGCATCAGTGTCTTCTCCAGGGAGTCTTCTCTTCTCCTTAGGTGGCCAAAGTACTGGAGCCTCAGCTTCAGGATCTGTCCTTCCAGTGAGCACTCAGGGCTGATTTCATTAAGAATGGATGCGTTTGATCTTCTTGCAGTCCATGGGACTCTCAAGAGTCTCCTCCAGCACCAGAATTCAAAAGCATCAATTCTTCGGCGATCAGCCTTCTTTATGGTCCAGCTCTCACTTCCATACATCACTACTGGGAAAACCATGGCTTTAACTATACGGACCTTTGTTGGCAAGGTGACGTCTCTACTTCTCAAGATGCTGTCTAGGCCTGTCATTGCCCTTCTCCCAAGAAGCAGGCGTCTTTTAATTTTGTGGCTGCTGTCACCATCTGCAGTGATCATGGAGCCCAAAAAAGTAAAATCTCTCACTGCCTCCATTTCTTCCCCTTCTATTTGCCAGGAGGTGATGGGACCAGTGGCTATGATCTTCGTTTTTTTGATGTTGAGCCTCAGACCATATTTTGCGCTCTCCTCTTTCACCCTCATTAAAAGGTTCTTTAATTCCTCCTCACTTTCTGCCATCAAGGTTGTGTCATCTGCATATCTGAGGTTGTTGATATTTCTTCCGGCAATCTTAATTCCAGCTTGGGATTCATCCAGCCCAGCCTTTCGCATGATGTATTCTGCATATAAATTAAATAAGCAGGGAGATAAAATACAGCCTTGTCGTACTCCTTTCCCAATTTTGAACCAATCAGTTGTTCCATATCCAGTTCTAACTGTAGCTTCTTGTCCCACATAGAGATTTCTCAGAAGACAGATGAGGTGATCAGGCACTCCCATTTCTTTAAGAACTTGCCATAGTTTGCTGTGGTCGACACAGTCAAAGGCTTTTGCATAGTCAATGAAGCAGAAGTAGATGTCTTTCTGGAACTCTCTAGCTTTCTCCATAATCCAGCGCATGTTTGCAATTTGGTCTCTGGTTCCTCTGCCTCTTCTAAATCCAGCTTGCACTTCTGGGAGTTCTCGATCCACATACTGTTTGAGCCTTCCTTGTAGAATTTTAAGCATAACCTTGCTAGCGTGTGAAATGAGTGCAATTGTGCGGTAGTTGGAGCATTCTTTGACACTGCCCTTCTTTGGGATTGGGATGTAGACTGATCTTCTCCAATCTTCTGGCCACTGCTGAGTTTTCCAAATTTGCTGGCATATTGAGTGTAGCACCTTAACAGCATCATCTTTTAAAATTTTAAATAGTTCAGCTGGAATACCATCACTTCCACTGGCCTTGTTATTTGCAGTGCTTTCTAAGGCCCATTTGACTTCACTTTCCAGGATGTCTGGCTCAAGGTCAGCAACCACACTACCTGGGGTGTACGAGACATCCATATCTTTCTGGTATAATTCCTCTGTGTATTCTTGCCACCTCTTCTTGATGTCTTCTGCTTCTGTTAGGTCCTTACCACTTTTGTCCTTTATTATGGTAATCTTTGTACGAAATGTTCCTTTCATATCTCCAATTTTCTTGAACAGATCTCTGGTTCTTCCCATTCTGTTGTTTTCCTCTATTTGTTTGCATTGCTCGTTTAAGAAGGCCTTCTTGTCTCTCCTTGCTATTCTTTGGAAATCTGCATTCAGTTTCCTGTATCTTTCACTATCTCCCTCGCATTTTGCTTGCCTTCTCTCCTCCGCTATTTGTAAGGCTTCGTTGGAGAGTCACTTTGCTTTCTTGCATTTCCTTTTCATTGGGATGGTTTTCGTTGCTGCCTCCTGTACAATGTTACGAGCCTCCATCCATAGTTCTTCAGGCACTCTGTCCACCAAATCTAAATCCTTATACCTGTTCGTCACTTCCACTGTGTATTCATAAGGGATTTGACTTAGATTGTATCTTACCGGCCCAGTGGTTTTTCCTACTTCCTTCAGTTTAAGCTTGAATTTTGCTATAAGAAGCTGATGATCTGAGCCACAGTCAGCTCCAGGTCTTGTTTTTGCTGACTGTATAGAGCTTCTCCATCTTTGGCTGCAGAGAATATAATCAATCTGATTTCGATACTGCCCATCTGGTGATGTCCATGTGTAGAGTCGTCTCTTGTGTTGTTGGAAAAGCGTGTTTGTGATGACCAGCTTGTTCTCTTGACAGAACTCTATTAGCCTTTGCCCTGCTTCGTTTTGATCTCCAAGGCCAAACTTGCCAGTTGTTCCTTTTATCTCTTGCCTCCCTACTTTAGCATTCCAATCCCCTATAATGAGAAGAACATCCTTCTTTGGTGTCACTTCTATAAGGTGTTGTAAGTCTTCATAGAATTGGTCAATTTCAGTTTCTTCAGCACCAGTAGTTGGTGCATAAACTTGGATTACTGTGATGCTAAAAGGTCTGCCTTGGATTCGTATCGAGATCATTCTATCATTTTTGAGATTGCATCCCAGTACAGCTTTCGCCACTCTTTTGTTGACTATGAGGGCCACTCCATTTCTTTTACGGGTTTCTTGCCCACAGTAGTAGATGTGATGGTCATCCGAACTGAATTCGCCCATTCCCGTCCATTTTAGTTCACTGATGCCCAGGATGTCAATATTTATTCTTGCCATCTCATTTTTGACTACCTCCAACTTACCTAGGTTCATGGTTCTTACATTCCAGGTTCCTATGCAATATTTTTCTTTACAGCATTGGACTTTCCTTTCGCTTCCAGGCATATCCGCAACTGAGCGTCCTTTCGGCTTTGGCCCAGCCGCTTCATCAGCTCTGGATCTACTTGTACTTGCCCTCCGCTCTTCCCCAGTAGCATGTTGGACCCCTTCCGACCTGAGGGGCTCATCTTCCAGCGTCATAACTTTTATATGCCTGTTGTCTTTGTCCATGGAGTTTTCTTGGCAAGGATACTGGAGTGGCTTGCCGGTTCCTCCTCCAGGTGGATCACGTTTGGTCAAAACTCTCCACTATGACCTGTTCATCTTGTGTGCCCTGCTCGGCGTAGTTCATAGCTTCTCTGAGTTCTTCAAGCCCCTTCGCCACGGCAAGGCAGTGATCCATGAAGGGGATAACAACTTACGGTAAGGTAACAACTTACGGGACTCCAGTTGTGTCCTATTAACCTCCTGGAAACATAAAGGCATGCTCCGATTCAGATCTGTTCATTTCAGCAGGTCTACTCTGAGTAGGGTTTAGCGGCATAACAACCCCTCTGCCTTCTGCAGCGGTTGTGGAGTTTATTGCTGCGGGGATGATATTGTGCATTGCTGAATTATTATTATTTTTTGCATGGTTGTTAGGTGATGTGTTGACACTGATCGCCGATGGCACCCTTCGCCGTCAACTGCCCTGCGTCCTTTTTTTAACACCGGGTGGTATATAAAATTTGAAAAATAATGGCATCTTTGGCGGCAGAGGGCCTGAATCGAGAGGAACGGAGGCAGGTGGCTGAAGCTATTTGTAGTTAATCCCAACACACACCCTGGCCAGATGTTGGCTTGCTAAATATATAAATTGATCCTTCTCAGCTGTGACACCAAATACTCTGGAAGGTTTGAAGGGAAACCTGGAAATTGTAGCTCTGCAAAGAGGAATGAGAAGTATCTTAGCAACTCCCAGCGGACAACGGAATTAAGGAAGATTTTGTCCCCCCCCCCCCCTGAAAGTCCTGTTGTGGATTTGCAGAATCTCAACTCCTTTTGGTGCAGAATTTTTACGAGTTGTTTCTGTGTGCGTGGGGTGTGGGGGGGAAATCCCCTTCTCAGAATATCCACCCGGATATTGCAGATTTGGCCATTTCCTCTGCACAAAACCGAGGCGGAGGAAGGCATTATCGTTTCTCCAGCTGCTGGGGGAAAAAAAGAGGATTCTGGTGTTTTTTTCCTCGCCGCCAAGCTGAGCTCTAATTAGCTTTGTGCGCCCAGATAAAAAAAGCAAGCTTCAACGAGGAGATATTAAAGGCTTAGCTGCTTTGGAAAGGAGTAAATCGCAAAGGGCGAAAGTGTTTTTTCTTGCCAAACTCCCGGGAGACAGCAAACAGAGAGAGATGGTTGCAGAATGGCCTGGGATTCCCCGCCGTGATGATGCAACCTAGCTTTCAGATTGCTCTGTGTAGCTGTGCATAAGTGACATTTCCAGGGAAACCAAATTGCTCCTTTACAAAGCTATTGCACTACCAATTTTACTGCATGCTTGTGAAACGTGGCCCGCTTATAAACACCATCTGCAACTCCTCGAAAGATTCCATCAACGGTGTCTCCGAAATATTTTACACACCACTTGGGAAGACAGGCGAACTAATGCCAGTGTACTGGAAGAAGCAAAGATCACCAGTGTTGAAGTGATGATTCTTCAACATCAACTTCGTTGGACTGGTCATGTTGTGCGGATGCCTGACTATCGTCTTCCAAAGCGACTACTCTATTCCAAACTTAAAAATGGAAAGCGTAATGCTGGTGGTCAACAAAAGAGGTTCAAAGACTCTCTCAAGGCAAATCTTAAAAAATGTAGTATGAACACCGACAACTGGGAAACACTGGCCTGTGAGCGCTCCAGTTGGAGAACAGCCTTGACCAAAGGTGTCGTGGGCTTTGAAGACACTCGAACTCAGGACGCAAGGGAGAAACGTGCCAAGAGGAAGGCACGCTTGGCAAACCCTCACCGGGATCAACTCCCGCCCGGAAACCTATGTCCCCACTGTGGAAGGACGTGTGGGTCCAGAACTGGCCTCCACTGTCACTTACGGACTCACTGCTAAAACCGTGTTCATGGAAGACAATCTTACTCGGCTACGAGGGATCGCCGAAGAAGCTGAAGAGGTGTGTGCCGAGTGCGAATTGCGACTTGGGGTGCTGCCTTGATCTGGAAAGACGCCAGGCCCATAGCTCATCTCGGTGAATTATTATCAACACCCAACGCCTGTTCTTCGTGAGCGGTTGATTTGCAACCTCTGTAAAGCACTCTGGCTGCAGCAGCAGCTATACCCAAGCAGACTCCGATGGAGGAAGTGACAAAGCACAGTTCCCACCGCCGACCCCGCCATGCTCTCGAAAACCATGCACTTGGAAATTGGTCCATGATTAATTTTTATTTCTCGGTGACAGAGCAAAGCTTCCCAAAATATCTCAAAGGCAACGACCCACCTGACACCTGAATTGCAGGGGTGGGCTCCAAGTCTCCTGTTTCTGCCCCCCATTTATATATATATTAAAAAATGTTCACAGGACCGGTGGATGCATTGCAAATCACGGCGCCAGCGGGACCATGGAGGTTTGCAGCGGCACATTTAAATTGGCACCTGCCAATTGTACGCAAATCGGCATCTTCTTGCTCCTTGAAAGTACCAGGGAGAGAGGAACCTTATAAATGCCTTTAATGTCCACCTTGTGCCCATTTCTCCCCCCATGCTTCCCCATTCAAAAAAGGACCCCCCTTTCCTACCTAACCACTTCCCCATGCCATTTGTTGGGGGGCCCTATTAAAACAACAGCCCCCCTATCATCTTCCCATAAGGTTATACATTCCTTCCTCGCAGACATAAACGCTTCTATCCATGCCAACATTCCCCTTAAGACGGCGGATCCTGCACACAGCGCTCGGGTACCCAGCCGGCGTCGCTATGGAAACAGAGGCCCAGAATTCCCGGAGGCCATTTGGGGAGCCCTCCACAATGCTGGGTAGTCTTCCCCTCCACCTACCCCAAACTATATATATATATAGGATTCATCACAGACTTAAGTCCTACTGAGACCCATTGAAATGAATGGGCAGGACTAAAAGGCCAACTCATTTCAATGCTTAAGTCTCAGTTGGGTATAGCTCCTAAGTTGCATCCCCTCCAACGTTTCTCCCCTGAAAATAGGGACGTCCTATTCCATCCCCTCCAACGTTTCTCCCCTGAAAATAGGGATGTCCTACTCCATCCCCTCCAACGTTTCTCCCCTGAAAATAGGGACGTCCTTTTCCATCCCCTCCAACGTTTCTCCCCTGAAAATAGAGACGTCCTATTCCATCCCCTCCAACGTTTCTCCCCTGAAAATAGGGACGTCCTATTCCATCCCCTCCAACGTTTCTCCCCTGAAAATAGGGACGTCCTATTCCATCCCCTCCAACGTTTCTCCCCTGAAAAGAGGGACGTCCTATTCCATCCCCTCCAACGTTTCTCCTGTGAAAATAGGGACGTCCTATTCCATCCCCTCCAACGTTTCTCCTGTGAAAATAGGGACGTCCTATTCCATCCCCTCCAACATTTCTCCCCTGAAAATAGGGACGTCCTATTCCATCCCCTCCAACGTTTCTCCCCTGAAAATAGGGACGTCATATTCCATCCCCTCCAACGTTTCTCCCCTGAAAATAGGGACGTCCTATTCCATCCCCTCCAACATTTCTCCCCTGAAAATAGGGACGTCCTATTCCATCCCCTCCAACGTTTCTCCCCTGAAAACAGGGACGTCCCATTCCATCCCCTGCAATGTTTCTCCCCTGAAAAGAGGGACGTCCTATTCCATCCCCTCCAACGTTTCTCCCCTGAAAATAGGGACGTCCTATTCCATCCCCTCCAGCGTTTCTCCCCTGAAAATAGGGACGTCCTATTCCATCCCCTCCAGCGTTTCTCCCCTGAAAATAGGGACGTCCTATTCCACCCCCTCCAACGTTTCTCCCCTGAAAAGAGGGACGTCCTATTCCATCCCCTCCAACGTTTCTCCCCTGAAAATAGGGACGTCCTATTCCATCCCCTCCAACGTTTCTCCCCTGAAAATAGGGACGTCCTATTCCATCCCCTCCAACGTTTCTCCCCTGAAAATAGGGACGTCCTATTCCATCCCCTCCAACGTTTCTCCCCTGAAAAGAGGGACGTCCTATTCCATCCCCTCCAACGCTTCTCCCCTGAAAAGAGGGACGTCCTATTCCATCCCCTCCAACGTTTCTCCCCTGAAAATAGGGACGTCCTATTCCATCCCCTCCAACGCTTCTCCCATGAAAAAAGGGACGTCCTAAGGGAAAGCAGGGTATTCTGGGATCAAATCAGAAACTAAGACGGCTTCTGTATGTCCAGGACTTTCCCTGGAAAATAGGGACCCTTGTGGGGGGTCTGCCCAGAAGCTGTCCTAACAACCAAGTCCAAAGAAAGGACAGCCTTTTCCGCTAAGAACGATTAGGTGCTTGCTTAAAAATGCAATTCCGTCAAATTGGCGGAAACCATGGCTACTTCCTCTTTCAGGAAACTCCCTCGCTTGAGCAGGAAAAGGATAAATTACGGATAATCGTTAAAGGGGTATTCAGTTTTCGGCAGCGAGGGCATTCCTGGTTTACTTAAACTTCCTAAACCGGCCTTGTTAACCTGACGCCCTTTTGGATGTCGCCGGACTCCGAATCCCATCGGCAGGAGTCTAAGAACACCTGGAACCGAGTTAAGGTAACATCTGGTTGCCTATAGCAGGCTTCCTCAAACTCGGTCCTCCAGATATTTTGGGACTACAACTCCCATCCAGTGGTCAGGGATGATGGGAATTGTAGTCCAAAACATCTGGAGGGCCGAGTTTGAGTCTGGTCTATAGGAATACGGGATTTCACGGTAGCAACTTCCAATTTTGGTGTCTCGGTAACGTTGCATCTTGAAATTGAGCCCCACTCCTCCCTCCCCATCCCGCCCCCCCAAGTTAATAAACCCATCTCATGCGAAGAGGGGGTGCTGCCCCCTCTACAACCCCAAAGGCCCCCCCATAAGGCTATACATTTTACATTCCCTCCCTGCTCCAACCACTGAGCCATGCCACACTATAAACCCTCATAATACGTATATCTCCCCATCACATTCTTAGGGGCACGACGGAATCTGTTCCAGAAGCCTCGTGACTAATAACGGCCGCCGTTTTTTTCCAGACAGGGCAACCGAGGTCTCCCCAACCCCGCTAGTGCTGCCTTCGCTTTGTGCCAATTTTGGGGGGAGGGCAGAATCCAGCGCCCCAAGAATGCCCCCTTCGCCTGCCCCAAACAAAACGTATCGGCCTGATAACTTCTGATGCTTGCTGGGGGGCGTGCCAACAGCCAGAGCCCCCAAGGACAGGGGCAGTCTATCTCCAGAGACTAAATGCTTCGGGTAAACCACATTTGTCGCCTCCTAGTATAATCTGGAGAAACCCAGCCAGATGGGCGGGGTACAAATAATAAATTATTATTATAATCTCCTTGGCCGCTGCAGGGAAAAACAGACACGACGGACTCTTCTGTTCCCCTGGCACCCTAGCCATCCTGTCTTTTTCCAATACTTTTATCATCCTCCTCTTCTGTCTCTTTTGGGCACCCCAGGTATTTACAGACTCCCTCCCCGCTTTCATTGGAGACAAAGAAAACGTCTCCGAATCATCACCGGTAGGGAGGTGTCATCTAGCAAGCTAAATTACCCGCCCACCTTGACTTTCCAAATACGACACACCCTCCCAAAAATGTGTGGGCTCCAGGGCGATGGGAGATCGTACCAAGGGGTACAGTTCTGCGTCCCTTCCGTAATGTTTAAACCCCCCAACTCCAGGCTCCCCGCTCTGGCCGGCTTTACAATCAGTAGTTACGAATAAATTACACTTGTCCTGAAAATCAACAGCACCGGTAATTTGCCAGGTATTTTTTTAAAAATCCCTTCAGTGGTCCCTCAATGTCCCCGCGATAATCCAGAAGAGGGGAGGGCGATTCCTTGTCTAAAGAACAGCAGGAAATCCCCAAAATTTGGTCCACAGAGCTTCCCCAAAGTAGACACCGGATCCCCGCTGTTCAACGCTCGGTAAACGGAGATCTTTGCCACGGAGACGGCGACCGAAATCAATTTTATTTTCGGAAACGTGGGGAGGAATTGTTCCCATCCCATTTCGGCACCTAGTCTTTGAACCGCCGGTTGGCCTGCATCTTCTTGTAGAAGTTTTCTGTCTCCTCCGCCTGGCCGTCCTTCTCGCCGACCGTCAGGCTTGTCGGCTTGCGGCGCAGCGTCGACTCACGGCTGGGCCCCCCGAGCATGTTTTCCGCCGGGCTGGTCTCTCCGCCCCCCATTCCCGCTGCCACGTTGATGGTGGCCACACTGCCGTACCGCGGCTCGTCCTGCTCGATGTCGCTGACCGACGACCCCGGGGAGACGCCGGCGCTCTTGGCCGGCCGGAAGCCGCGGAAATCCTTGGCCATGTCATTCAGCTCGTAAGTGTCCGTCCCGTCCGGCACTTTCTGGGTGGCTTTCCATTCCCACGGCCCGTTCCCGGACGACAGGTGCACGACCGGATGGTGCGGGGCGTGCGCGTCAATGGTGACGACGCTGGAGCTGTCCCGTTCCGACGGCGACCGGTACTGCGAGGAATCGGAGCTGGTGGACGACGAAGATGTCTCCGAGTGTTTGGGTGTCACCGAAACCATCCCTGGCTGCTTGGACATGGCGATGACCTGCATGAGGCGCGGCGGGTTGGCCACTCTCTGTGACGCCGACCCTTTCTCGGCCATCATCATCCATTTTGCCCGCACGGCCGAGCTGCTCTTGGGCGAAATGTTGGCCCCTGCGTTCGCCTGGCTTTCCTCGGGGATGTGGACCAGCTGGGTCGCTCCGGGTCTTGGCTGGATGAGGACCCGGGGACCCATGGCGGCACGCTCGGCTGTTCGGGCCTGGACGGTGGGGTACAGCGACGGCGGGATATGTTCGTCGTCCTCTCCGACCAAGCAATCGGAGCCGACCCGCCGGGCCACTTCCTCAGCCAAGGTCATCCCCCGGCCTTCGACGGACTTTTGCTTCCATTCGGTGATCAGCTGCTTGGAACGTGAGGCATCCACGGGGACATGGATGGTCATGTGGCGCCGGGCGGGGTCATCCATCGAGGGTGTGTTGACCCTCGGCAGTGTGTTGCTGAAGGTGACCATGTTCTCCTTGCCCATGGGGCTGCGGGGGGCCAGAAGGTCCACGTCAACGCTGGCCCGCTTCAGGCTGCCCAGGGAGTTCTTCTCGCGCTGGACCTGACGGTTGATGCCCTCCAGCCGTGTCTGCGGGTTCAGCTCGTCGGTGCTGACCGACTTGTTCTGGTGGTAGACCGAGTCGTGGCCCCGCTGGGTCAGGGCCCTCAAAGCGTCCTTGGCGGGGGGGTTGGACGGGGCCTTCTCGGCCGGAGCGCGGAAGTTGCCCACGGCGTGGTAGGCCTGTTTGAGGGCAGAAAATGACAGATGTTAAAGACTGGTGCTGGATTTACGTCTAAGCTAAACAAGCTACAGCTTAGGGCCCTGCTCTCCTGGGGGACCCCAAAACAATTAAAGGGGAAAAAAACTGGATGTACATTTCCAAAATATAAGATTTAAAAAACAACAACCTCATCCCTCCTCATCCCTCTTTCCTTTTGTGTCATCTGCGTGGCCTCTGTTGTTTCCTCCTACCAATAGGGAAGCGACTTAAGGACTCTAGATGGGCATGGGTAGGCAACCTAAGGCCCGGGGGCCGGATCCAGCCCAATCGCCTTCTCAATCCGGCCCACGGACGGTCTGGGAATCAGTGTGTTTTTACATGAGTAGAATGTGTCCTTTTATTGAAAATGCATCTCTGGGTTATTTGTGGGGCATAGGAATCCGTTCATAATTATTATTATTTTTCAAAATATAGTCCGGCCCCCCACAAGGTCTGAGGGACGGTGGACCGGCCCCCTGCTGAAAATGTTTGCCGACCCGTTATAGAACTTGCCAGCACAAATTAGGAAGGATATTAATAAGCAATACATCTTCTCCTGCCTCCCTGAACATTCTGACGTGTTCGCCCACCCAGGCCCCGACTCGCCGTGGACCTCTTGAGCTTGAGTTGCCCCCAAACCCTGTGTCCCCCCAAAGTCCGGGAAAGGAGTCTTAGGAGAAGAGACTTGCCAGATAGGCTGCGATGCCGGACCCGATCAGGAAACCCACGTAGACGTCGATGGGGTGGCTTCGGTACTGTGTGATCTGCGTCAGGCCGCAGATCCCGGCTGCGATGGCAAAGGCGAAGACCAGGATGGGTTTGAGGAGCTTGGTGCTGTCGGAGATGATGGAGTTGAAGTACATCTGCAAAGATTGACGGCGGGGGTCATGAAGGCACTCTTTGAAACATAATAAAACATCACACTTTCCAAAAAAACAACTTCCCGGTCCAGCGCTGCCTTCAGATACTTTCTAAAAGTCAGATAAATATCTCCTTGAGGGCATTCCACAGGGCGGGTGCCACCACCGAGAAGGCCCTGTGCTTGCTTCCCTGTAACTTAACTTCTGCCAGAAGACCCTGGGAGCTGGACCCCGGCGTCCGGGATGGACGATGGGGGGTGGAAATGCTATGGACTCATTGGGGGCATGGCTGTGTGCTCCCGTTGTGGGAGCACAGCTAAGGGGGCCACCACAATTAAGGTCCTGCCCTTCAACATTTGCCGCTGCGCCATGGAAAACAGGGAAGGGAGTTGGAAAAATGACAAAGTATACATGCTAAACTTTTGAAAACGTAATTTTAGGATGGAAACCCTGACAAAAGAACAGTGACAGAAAGGTAGCCGTGTTGGTCTGCCATACTCAAAACAAACAAACAGTGGCAAGAGAAATGGATGAACTACGCAGAACTGGCTAAACTGGCATACAAACTGCAAGATAAGGACAACTGTGACTTTAAAGAAGAATGGAAACTTTTCACAAATTACTTAGAAAGACAACAAAATGAATGGGCAGGTTTTGAATAAGCATGCACAGATTTATTGACTGATAACACGGTAGACAGATAATGTAAGGATGTGTATAATTTTATAACATGCAGAGAATAATATGTACTGAGAAATTGGAGAGAGTTGCTGAGGGAAATCTCTGGGGGAGGGTTTGGGGGGTGGAAAAAAGGGTGGAAATAATGAATATGATATGTTATGCTGAAATTGCTAATAAAAACATTAAAAAAACAAGAACGTAATTTTAAAGATTGCAAAATTCGCCACTCTTGCTGCGAAGGTTTGAAACGGAAGCGGATTGGGGTGCGGGGCTTCTTGCAGCCCGATACTCAACCCCACCCTAGCCTGGATCACAGAGATAATTCCTAGGAATCAGCAGCCGATTCTGATCCTCCAGCCAGCAGATGGCGGACGGAGACCGGGGACTCACCGACACGTAGACGGCGGCGAAAGCGGAGAGCGTGGCGTGCTGGGAGGGGAAGGTTTTCCTGGGGAAAGGAAAGGAAAAGAAGGAACATCATATAGGAGCGATTGCTGCAGGCTGGGGTGCAGAGTGGGGGCGATTTGGGAGCCCCCGCTTAGGTCCAGCGGGCGGCGGTCACCACCGGATTTTTTTTAAAATACTTTTTATTGTCATTTTCCAAAAAAACCCCAAAATAAAACAATCTTTACATTCATTCTTCATGTCGTCTTATTTACATTGCGCTAAATCGCGCCTCGACTTCCTTCCCTCCCAGTTGCTGTTTCCATAATGTACATCTCCTCTTACAGTTTCACAAGAATTATCCTAATCCTGCCGTAGTTCTTAAACTTCTACAGTTCAATTCTATATATGTCATAAATTTACTCCATTCTTCTGTGAACTTTGACCCTTTTTGATGTCGGATTTTATTTGTCATTATTGCTAATTCAGCATATTCAAAAAGTTTTACCTGCCATTCCATGACTGTTAGAATCTCTGATGACTTCCATTTTTGTGCTACAAGGACCCTAGCTGCCACCACTGCATATTGAAATAACTGATGGTCTTCTTTTTTTATTTCATCCCCTCTTATCCCTAATAGGAATGCCTCTGGGGTTTTTTGGAAGGCGTATCTAAAAAGTTTCTTTAATTCATCATATATCAGGTTCCAAAATCTCTTCATTTTCTCGCATAGCCACCACATATGATAAAGGTCCCCATCTTTATTTTTACATTTCCAACAAACTTTGTTTCCCCTTTTGTACATTTTCGCCAATTTGACCAGGGTAATATATTACCCCGGTCACCACCGAATTTTGGAACTGCGTCCCAGCCTCACCTGGCCGAAAGGATGGCATGCTGGTCTTGCCCCGAACATATGTCCTGCGTGATGTAAGGATTGGCGTCGCAGGAGATGCCCAGAAGGGTATAGTTGGGCTTGCAGACAGTCAGGAAGAACGGGGCGTGGTACCCCGTGGCCAGCTGGATCACGTCCGTCACGAGGGCCGTGGCGCAGAGACCGAAAACGTGGACACCTGCCGGGACATAAAAGATTTGTTTCTCGCAGGGATGGAGCCCAGGGGCGCAAGCCTGGGCATGGGGTCCTTATCCAGCTCTCCAAACCCGTTTCTGGTGCCAAGCCAGGACCGCAGACAGGGCCGGATTGAGGTTTGACGCAGCCCTCAGCTCCGGAAGGGAATGGGGCCCTTTCTATGTCCAGCTGTCCTTTGTCCGCAACAAATTGTCACTTTTTGTGTGTGTTGAATATATGTTACATGGTCATTTATGGACTTCACAGGTATCTCAAGACATTTGCACATCACAAAAAGATGTGTTTTATCAAAGTCATCGTGGGACTGAGACGCCGTTAAGAAGTATATTAATAGGTAAAGAACCCCTGACCATTAGGTCCAGTCGAGACCGACTCTGGGGTTGCGGCGCTCATCTCGCTTTATTGGCCGAGGGAGCCGGCGTACAGCTTCCGGGTCATGTGGCCAGCATGACGAAGCCACTTCTGGCAAACCAGAGCAGCACACAGAAACGCCGTCCACCTTCCCGCCAGAGCGGTACCTATTTATCTACTTGCACTGGTGTGCTTTTGAACTGCTAGGTTGGCAGGAGCAGGGACCGAGCAACGGGAGCTCACCCCGTCATTGCGGGGATTCGAACTGCCGACCTTCTGATTGGCAAGTCTTAGACTCTGAGGTTTAACCACCCGCGTCCCTAGTATATTAATAGTGAAGTGCAATTAAGAAGAAGTATATGGATAGTGAAATGATTATGACGCTCCAACTCAAAATGGTTTTTGATGCATAATGAACTGAATAATGCAAACACATTTCTAAAGTTCCTTTAGGAACACAGTTTACAAAGACTCATCATCTGGTCTCTAGAAACTTGCCATAACATGAAATAGGTGCAGACATATGATGCAAACTGCTAAGAATGATAAATAGCAGAATGTCGGCACCCTATATATAGAAAGGAGCAAACCAGTGATATTTTAGGGAGCAGGCTAGCAGGCGGGGCCCATGACTCACATCAGAGGAGCCCACACAACACTGTTGCTGCATGTAGGTTTTATTCTATTTGTTTTTTATTTTATATTTTGGAAATGTACATCCAGGTGTTTTTTCCCTTTAAATTTTTTTGGGGCCCCCAAGAGAGTGAGACCCTAAGTGAGAGCTTGTTTAGCTTAGACGTAAATCAGCTCAATAAGGTGGATGTCATTGAAATTCCTGTTTTGAAATGGACAATAGACCATGAGAAGAGGAAGGAGATAAATGGACTGGAAATTAGAGTGGATTTGGGCCGGAAGAATCTTGGACAAAGCGGACCGGGCTTAATTCAGAAGCAAAGGGAGAACATCTAATGAATGCAAACTATCAGGTTCTCGTGCACGCAGAAGGAAGGGAAGGGGGTTTATTTTAGGAATAATAATTATCGACCAAATGCTGTTTCACGAGCAACCGCAGCTTTCGGAAGTGTTAAAATATAGCACATGCAGGAATTGGCAAACGGGTAGCAGATGGGTAAGGATAATAGGTTAAAAATAACAAACAAAAATCCCTGCTAATGATAAGGAATGAAACGTGAATTAGAAATAACTGCGGCAGCAAGAGACACAAAAAGAGGAAATTTTGGGCGCATCAAGGACTGAGCGTGGGAATGTTGAAAAACTGTATTGAATTGGTTTTGGTTGATTCGTTCAGATTTGGAAAATCAATCAAAATGATTTGGCAAAGGGGGGGGAGGAAGCAGATGGTTTGCCACTGAGCTACGGAGTTTTCTGCTTTTGGGGCATCGGGAGGATGCTAAGAATTTTGTGCTTTTCTTTTCTGTAGGGCTGAATGAGAAGGGAGAGCCGGACAGTCTCTGCCCTGTGTATGCCCTGAAAAGTGAGGTTTTGGAGGGGGCTCAGAGGATGGAGAGAGGGACGCGGGTGGTGCTGTGGGTTAAACCACAGAGCCTAGGAGTTGCCGATCAGAAGGTCAGCGGTTCGAATCCCTGCGAGGGGGTGAGCTCCCGTTGCTCGGTCCCTGCTCCTGCCAACCTAGCAGTTCAAAAGCACGTCAAAGTGCAAGTAGATAAATAGGTACCACTCCGGCGGGAAGGTAAATGGCGTTTCCGTGCGCTGCTCTGGTTCGCCAGAAGTGGCTTAGTCCTGCTGGCCACATGACCCGGAAGCTGTACGCCGGCTCCCTCGGCCGGTAAAGTGAGATGAGCGCCGCAACCCCAGAGTCGGTCACGACTGGACCTAATGGTCAAGGGTCCCTTTACCTTTTACCAGAGGATGGGGATGAACTTACCCACGAACCGGACCGTCCTGCGGAGGAAGGAGTTGAAATTGCAGCCACCGGCGTTGATGCTGCCCTCGGAGCTGGCGCGGCCCTTGACGTTGGACTGCAGGCAGTAGATGATGCCTTCGCCCACCATGATCTGAGAGGGAGGGAGGGAAGAGGGACAGGGTCAGAGCAAGCGCCTCCCCTCCAGTGACTTCTCCGCTCAGGTGGGTGGGGCTTGTTGACAAGGGATGAGAGGGGATGGAATAGGACGTCCCTATTTTCCCTCTTTTCAGGGGAGAAACGTTGGAGGGGATGGAATAGGACGTCCCTCTTTTCACAGGAGAAACGTTGGAGGGGATGGAATAGGATGTCCCTGTTTTAAGGGGAGAAACGTTGGAGGGTCTGGAGGTATACAACCCCTGAGTCATATGAAAGCAGGCCTGTATATTATTTTGTTTGTTTGTTTGTTTAATGTTTCATTATGTTTTTATATGTGTTGGAAGACGCCCAGAGTGGCTGGTGTCAGATGGGCAGGGAATAAGAATAAGAATAAGAATAAGAATAAGAATAAGAATAAGAATAAGCTTTCGTGTGCATGCATACTTCTTCAGATATCTGAAGAATTGTGCATGCACACGAAAGCTCATACCAAGAACAAACTTAGTTGGTCTCTAAGGTGCTACTGGAAGGAATTTTTTTATTTTGTTTCGACTACGGCAGACCAACACAGCTACCTACCTGTAACTAGAATTATAATAAGGTAAAAGGTAAAGGTAAAGGACCCCTGGACGGCTAAGACTAGTCAAAGGCAATAATAATAATAATAATAATAATAATAATAATAATGTCTCTATCTACCCACGACCCGCAGATTAAGAGCCTCCTCCTCTACCGACTGTAGCTATAATAAAAACCGAAGAGGGAAGGAGGGGCCGGAACGCTACTTACGGAGGCCGCGGGGGCCGCGAAAGCCAAGCTGAGCAGCATTAGCAATGGGATCATCTCTTCATTGGTCTCCACGTAGGGCATGGAAAGGGCCCGGTCGTAACACTGGAAACCCACCTTGGCGGGCTTGAAGAGGTCCGTCAGCTCCAAGAAGTAGAGCGTCACAATCGAAGAAGCCACAATGGGCAGCTGGGAGACAAAAGGGAGAGAGAGGGAAGGAGCAGGCGCTATCTTCTGGGTAAAGGTAAAGGGACCCCTGACCATTAGGTCCAGTCGTGGCCGACTCTGGGGTTGTGGTGCTCATCTCGCTTTACTGGCCGAGGGAGCCGGCGTACAGCTTCCGGGTCATGTGGCCAGCAGGGCTAAGCCGCTTCTGGCGAACCAGAGCAGCGCACAGAAACGCCGTTTACCTTCCCGCCAGAGAAGGTACCTATTTATCTACTTGCACTTTGACGTGCTTTTGAACTGCTAGGTTGGCAGGAGCAGGGACCGAGCAACGGGAGCTCACCCTGTCATTGCAGGGATTCGAACCACCGACCTTCTGATCGGCAAGCCCTAGGCTCTGTGGTTTAACCCACATCACCACCCGTGTCTCTCATATATATATATATATAAGATGGGAAAGTTCTGCTTACCTCGACAAAGTAGAAGCAGGGAAGAAGAGTCATGCTGTCTTTCGGAGCCTTGGCCTTGTCCTTTGCCGAGATCATGGTGTCAGCGGTGGGTTTCAGAGGAATCTGGTGGGTCGGGGTCTCAGCCTAGGTCCTGCTCATCGCTGCCGCGGGACATCACAGTGCCAAAACAAGCAGGAGTTAAAATCACAGAATTGTAGAACTGGAAGGGAACTCCGGCGGTCATCTAGACCAACCCCCTTTGCCCGGCATGGGACTCGAACCCACAACGATGAGCTTAAAAGTCTCATGCTGACCTATCCAGGTCGGATCCAATTGAGCCCTACTCAGAGGAGACCCACTGAAACCAACGAGACCAATAATAATAATAATAATAATAATAATAATAATAATAATTATACCCCACCCATCTGACTGGGTTTCCCAAGCCACTCTGGGCAGCTCCCAATAGAATATTAAAAACCCCAAACATTAAAAGCTTCCCTAAACAGGGCTGCCTTCAGATGTCTTCTAAAAGCCAGGTGGTTGTTTATTTCCTTGACATCTGACGGGAGAGCGTTCCACAGGGCGGGCGCCACCACCGAGAAGGCCCTCTGCCTGGTTCCCTGTAACCTCACTTCTCACAGGGAGGGAACCGCCAGAAGGCCCTTGGGAGATGGACCCAGGTGTCCGGGGTGGATACACTCCTTCAGGGATACTGGGCTGAGGCTGTTTAGGGCTTTCAAGGTCAGCACCAACACTTTGAATTGTGCTTGGAAACGTCCTGGGAGCCAATGCAGGTCTTTCAAGACCAGTGTTATGTGGTCTTGGCAGCCGCTCCCAGTCCCCAGTCTGGCTGCCGCATTCTGGATTAGTTGCAGTTTCCGGGTCAGCTTCCAAGGTAGCCCCACGTAAAGCACATGGCAGTAGTCCAAGCGGGAGATAACCATGATAATAATAATATAGATTAGAGAGAGGTGTGTGTCAAAATCATCCCTGTCTGAAGGGAGGGTGCCACCACCGAGAAGGCCCTCTGCCTGGTTCCCTGTAACCTCACTTCTCGCACAAAGGAACCCCCAGAAGGCCCTTGGGAGATGGACCCTGGTGTCCGGGGTGGAGATGCTCCTTCAGGTCTACTGGGCCGTTTCGGGCTTTCAAGGTCAGCACCAACACTTTGAATTGTGCTCGGAAACGTCCTGGGAGCCAATGCAGGTCTTTCAGGACCATTAGCCGTCGATTCCGACGGCTCTACTCTGAACTTGACTAGCGATGCATCCAGCCAGCTAAAATCCACAGGCGTGGGCAGACCGTAGGCATATTGATTTTGACAGGTCTACTCTGAGCGGGACTGACATTGGGTCCAACTCTATTTAAATGCACGCCCATCTCCCCCCCCCCCCGTCCTATAGATCCGCTGTCTGTCAAAATGACCCATTTAACGCCCAAATCGATACCCGGAGTTCCAGCGGTCATAGCAGAGATCACAGACCCTTAATAAAAAGCATGGGGGCTTATTGCAATCCTATTTTTTTGGGGGGGGTGTTGTTGTTGGCCATGCAGCCTGCCACCAAGGGAAATGATCGCTTTAGGTACATATGGACACCCAGAAATTTGGCACCAGATTTAACAGACTACAAGATAACATCATATATTTGGTGCCCCTTTGCCAGGTGTAAACGCAAACTCACCCCTTTTATCTCCCTTATTAATACTTTACATTGCCTTTTTTTTAGTGTTTTAATATCATTATTTTATATCTCTCACAGTCTAAAAATACATTGTTTTCGATTCTATATTTAATAGTGTACTTAATATATTATAATTTCCCATTTATCTCCATTAGTTAGGTCCCTATATGTAAGCCATATCGCCTCCCTATTTATTTTTTTGATTGCCATTACCTCTGTTGGAGACAAGCACCGTGGAGTCTTTTGTTCCAATAGGTCTTTATAATATTGCCACACTTTAGAAAGTGATCTCCCCATTATATGATTGCAAAATCCTGTATGTACTTTCCCTTTCTTGTGCCATAAATACGCATGCCATCCGAATCGATTATCATGCCCTTCCCGATCTAACATATCTGTATTTTCTTATTTAATCCACTCCCGCACCCAAGTAACGCAAGAGGCTTCATAATACAGTTTAAAAAATGGAAAGGAGAAAACCTCCTCTTTCTTTCTTTCTTTCTTTCTTTCTTTCTTTCTTTCTTTCTTTCTCTCTCTCTCTCTCTCTCTCTCTCTCTCTCTCTCTCTCTCTCAAACATCTCTTGCCCAACATCTGTCTCGAAAGCCACAGCAGACGGCATTCGAAATTGTTGTTGTTGTTGTTGTTTAGTCGTTTAGTTGTGTCCGACTCTTCGTGACCCCATGGACCAGAGCACACCAGGCACTCCTGTCTTCCACTGCCTCCCGCAGTTTGGTCAGACTCATGTTTGTAGCTTCGAGAACAGTGTCCAACCATCTCGTCCTCTGATTTGAAATTAGCCAGGCGTATTTCGCACTTGGCTTTTGGCCGTTTGCCACCAAGTGAAGATTCTCGGATGCCAGGATGACACCTGACGCCTCCGCCATCTGGGGATCCTTGGACCTGGATTGTTTTCACACACTTAAAACCCCACCCTGTAGAATTCCATCTGTTATATTTTACTTGCACAATCGGAATGAATTTCAGGAACCGAAATTCTACTTCTGTGCAGCCTGAGCAGGAGCAGCGAACGGGGTTTTAGCGATTTGTCGCTGCTTGCCTTCGCTTCCCCCCCGCTCCACGTTGGGAAGAATATTCCCGTGTTACGAACGGTCCGTGTCGGCGTTAAGAAAAAGAGGTTGAATAGGCCAGAATATATGTGAACCGTCTCCCGAAGACCAGGATGGATTAGAACAAAACGGGGGAAAATAATATTTGATGGATATGAAAGCGGAAAACCGATTTGAACGGTTATAGCGAAAGGTGCAGGGATTTGTGAAATGTAAAATGAACCATGGAAAGAGAAGAATGGAAGTCGTTGGGTATTTTAAAGTTTGTAAAATGTTGATTTGGAATTGTAAAATTGGAAATTTAATAAAAGATATCTTTTTTAAAAAAAATAGAACAAACAAACAAACAAAAAGTCTTTAAATGTGAAATACAGGTTTTTGTTGTTTAAAAAACGATTAAGCCCATGTTGTCCATTGAAATGAATGAATTTAAATAACTCACCCAGCAGTTATTTCACAGGTCCTGGGATTTTCCCAGAGTAAGGCATCCTTCGTTATGAAATCCAGTCCCCTCCCCAGATCCCAAACAAATCTGTTTCCTTGATTTACTTAGGGAGGAGTGTGTACTCTGCACATGCTCTGAGCCACTGCGTTCTTTATTATTTGTTCCGCGCCTCTCCAGCTCAGATCCAGACCTGCGTTTGTGCCAAGCCTCTAGCCCCTGTTGAGTCTCTGTTGGCTACTTCTGTAACATGGGATAACAGGAAAGGAGGAATATCTGTATCAACCCATTTCACAGAGGTGGCCAACTGAGGCTCAGAAATGGCGAACTTCTGACTCCAGGGCTCTTGTTGCGGAGGCAAAGAAAACATTGAAAGAGGATGCATCAAATGGCCGTAGAAATGTATATATATATATTTAAGTCAACCCAATAAGGGAAGTGTTTCAGGGTCTGTTTCCATCCAGAAATCCTACAAGCCAGAGTGTGAAGGTCACAGCACCCTCTTGTACCAGCCCCTGGTACTCGCAGATAGACTTCAAATCCACATGGAGGTTCCATTTGGCGGCCAACACCAATAACCAGCGTCTAAACTGCCCACTCCCTTTCGAAAGAAGGCGGAAAGCTCTCTGGTCAGCGGCCGAAATAAACCGATTCGTTCCGAAGGCGGGCAAGGAACCACCAACACCAGCATCTTGTGGCGGTGAGTTCCGAAGGAACCCGCAACCCAAGGTGTGTGTGTTTTCTCCCCCACAGAGCTAATGGATGCTTTCGGGAGTTACAAGTGGCCAAACAGCCTCACCCATCCTTTTTAAAAGAAAAAATCCCTTTTCCATTTCAAGGACCGAGAGTCTATAAGCGATCGATCGATCGATCGATCGATCCATAAAAATACTCATCACAGCATAAAACGGGGGGGTCTTGTTGGGTCTCAGACCATTCCCACCCCCAAACCCAAAAACCCAAGTGATGTGTGGCTGGGAATAATCGCCCTAATAATAATGGACTATTCTGCGATTTATTTTCTCCTTTTATTTTTTGGGGTTGGATATTTTGCGGCTATTGTTCGGGGATGGGTTCTAATAGGACAATGCAAATGTGAGAGAATGAGCTGGGGGGGGGGAGAGAGCCCCCTGCTTGCTTTTTTTTTGGGGGGGGTCCTCATTGCAGTCAGCGTGACACAGAGTCCAAACCATCCCTTTGTCTGGAGACGCAAAATGGGGTGGATATAGAGACGCCTGGATTTGCGTGCGAGCGAGAGAGAGAGAGGGATGATGGAGGCAGAAGAAAAGAAAGAAAACGAGGGGAGGGGAGGAAAAACAGTTTAAAAAAAATAAAATCAAACTTACCTGCCCGGCGCATCTGCGAGGCACCCCCCGATTTGCAGCTGGAAACGGGGCGGGGGCGCGCGCGCATCTAGGGAGCCAACCCTCTCCAAAAAAATATAAAAATCTTATCTCGCCCCTTTTTGCCGCTCCGGGATGCAAAAGGACATTCCCATCGCCGCCTCTTGCTGGGATTAGTGGCGAAGGGGATGCATGCTTTTTTAAAAAGGGGGGGTCTCCTTCCAGTTTTAGATTCCGCCCACCACCACCGGGGGATTTTGGAGAAGAGCGAAAAAATAATCAATTCTCCTTTATCCTTGGTTAAAAAGGGTCTGAAATTAGAGAGGTTTTCAAAATCCGGGTGGGGGTGCGCGTGGGTTGGCACTGGAAGAATGACCACCTGCACCCCACCAAGGAGAGAGAGGGGGGGCTCAGGAACTGGGTGGGGGGGTTCAGACCGCCTCTCTTTCCCTGCGCTCTGCGCTAGCCAAAAATGGATAGCATGCTTTTCTCTTTTTCTTTCTCTCTAGCCCCAGCTCCTGCAAGCCTGAGCACAAAGGGGCGAAAAAGAGGAGGGGGGCCCGCTGGTTTGATTTGTGGGTGGGGGGGAGAGGCGGGGGAGGCGGTGGGTGGCGGCTCCTCCGCGCGCGCGTCTCTATCCAACCTCCGGTTTCCATAGAGAGCGCGGTGATGCCCGCGTTTGGCGCAAAAAGCGCATCTCCAAATGCCAAAATTTGGGGTTGCGCGTTATTTTGAGAGCGGGGAGGGTACGCTGGGGGGTTTTTTATTGGGGGGGAGAGAGCAGGGCTCGTGAGCCACACCCTCCATCACTGACTGCGCGGGGGGGGGCTCTCTCTCTGCACAGACTCAGCGACAGAAAATGCCCCCCTCCAGGTCCCCCATCCGATTCTTTCTCGGTGCAAAAAACAGCTCCGGGGGCTTCAACCCCCCCCCCCAGGCAGTTTTTCCCCAGCCTTCTCTTTTAGTTTACCTTAGAATAGGGCCAAGTTTATTATTATTATTATTATTAGGGAGGAAACGGTTCCCCAGTCCTCGGGGAGGAAAGGGTGGGGTTAGCGCCTGAGCATATGCAGAGTGCATCCCACCTACTTAAAAAAAACCCACACCCAGGCAATTATCAATTTGATAACCCTTGGGGAGGAAGGCGGGTAGTCGCTGAGCGTAAACAGAGTGCGTCCCATCCACTTAGAAACAAAAGAATCAGGCAGTTATCAATTTGGTAACCTTTGGGGAGGAAGGTGGATAGTCCCTGAGCATAAGCGGAGTGCATGTTACCCACTTTCCAAAATAACAGGCAATTATCAATTTGATAACCCTTGGAGCATAAACCCCTGAGCATAAGCAGAGTGCATCTCAGCCACTTTCCAAAAAAACAGGCAATTGTCAATTTCATAACCCTTGGAAAGGAGGGTGGGGTAGCCCCTGAGCATAAGCAGAGTGCGTCCCACCCGCTTCCCAAAAAAACCTGGCAATTATCAATTTTAAAACCCTTGGGGAGGAAGGTGGGGTAGCCCCTGAGCGTAAACAGAGTGCATCTCACCCAGTTTCCAAAAAAACAGGCAATTATCAATTTCATAACCCTTGGGGAGGAGGGTGGGGTAGCCTTTTAAACCCACTTTTAAAAATATATTCAGGCAAGAATCAGTTCCTCCCTCCTGGGGAGGTGTGGGTGGAAGTAGTCTCTGAGCACAGGCAGAGTGGTTCCAGCGCAGAGAGAGATAAATCCTTTGTTTTTGTTTTTTTAAAGATATTTATTGAGGTTTTACAAAGACATAGGTTTACAAAATAAAAAAGGTCATATCAAGAGAAAAAAATACAAAAAAGAGAACATAGAAAAATGCATAAAAAAGAAAAAAGAAGGATAAAAATACAAAAGACAAAAGACAAATAACTAAAAAAGAATTAAAAACAAATCAGTTCTTTGTAACTTTAAACTCATTAACTTATTTCCTTGGCCTCTGCACACCTCCCCTTTTTGTATTCCCATTTGAATAATCAAATCAGCAAATCCTTACCCTCTTTCATTTATCTTAACTCTGTATCTTAACATATTATAACTCTATATTTTCATCCATTATCAATTCATTTTTGCATATTCTTATTAACTTTGTTGCTAATGCCACTTATTTTCAATCCAACATCATTTTAACATTCATTAATTTTACAATATTTCTGAAGATAGTATTTAAATTTCTTCCAGTCTTCCTCCACCAACTCTTCTCCCTGGTCTCGGATTCTGCCAGTCATTTCCGCCAATTCCATATAGTCCATCACTTTCATCTGCCATTCTTCCAGGTGGGTAAATCTTGTGTCTTCCAATACTTTGCAATAAGTATTCTTGCTGCTGTTGTAGCGTACATAAAGAAAGTTCTATCCTTCTTTGGCACCAGTTGGCCGACCATGCCCAGGAGAAAGGCCTCTGGTTTCTTCAGAAAGGTATATTTAAATACCTTTTTCATTTCATTACAGATCATCTCCCAGAAAGCCTTAATCTTTGGGCACGTCCACCAAAGGTGAAAGAATGTACCTTCATTTTCTTTACATTTCCAACATTTATTATCGGGCAAATGATAGATTTTTGCAAGCTTGACTGGTGTCATGTACCACCTGTATATCATTTTCATAATATTCTCTCTTAAGGCATTACATGCCGTAAATTTGAGAGAGATAAATACTTTGGGAGCTGGTTTCTTTGTTTATAAAAGTGCACCTGTTCCCGTCTTCAGGCTAACTGTACCTTGGCGGAACCGGAAGAAAAGGAGGGGTTGGGGCTGGGTTTATGCCCCCAAACCTGTTTCCACTACGAAGGCCTCGGAGGTAGCTTCCTCTGAGCTCGTGCAGAGTGGCTGCCCCTTATTCCTGAGCCAGGGTATGAATTAGGAGGAAACTTGAGACCCTGCACTTAATGGGAGCGGAGAGGCTTAGGTTAAGCCACTTGGATAATCCCACAGCTGTTGGGGGCAGCTGGGGACAGATCCTGCTTCCATTTGACCATCATGATCTCAATACAGCGGCACCTCGGTCCTCAAACTTAATCCGTTCCGGAAATTCCGTTCCAAAACCAAGGTGCTCTTTCCCATAGAAAGGAATGCGAAAGGGATTAATCCGTTCCGGACTTTTAAAAACAACCCCCAAAACAGAAACTTAACGTGAATTTTACTCTCTAACCAGACCATTGATCCATAAAATGAAAGCAATAATCAATGCACTGCAGTCACACAATCAATCCATCAGTTCCACAGTCGAAAAACAGAAAAAGAGCCACAAAACAAAAACACAAAATAAATAGGAAAAGCAGACAGAACTCAGTGTAACACTCAAAGCGCAGCACATTCGGCTTCCAAAAAAAGTTTGCAAACCGGAACACTTAATTCTGGGTTTGTAGTGTTTGGGTTCCAAGCAGTTTGAGTACCAAGGCGTTTGAGAACCAAGGTACCACTGTTTGGGTCCCCCCGGTTTCCAATATATCCCAGGAATCCTTGCCCAATATTCACCCAAAATAGTCTGTTTAAAAGTCTGGTTTTCACGCCCAGGTGGCGTTTGTAGGCTTTGATAGGTGACATGCAATGGCAGCGTCGGTGGGGCCTGACATGCAACGGCAGGCAGGATTCATTGGTGACATACTTTATTTATTTAGAAGCCTTTGGGGGGGGCGGATCTCTAAGCGGTATGCAACGTCAAAGAAAAACTGACAGGATCATTGCGACAAAAATATAAAGCAGTGGTTGGAAAACATTTAGAAGCAGAAAAACCTCAAATTGTGCTATATACAACTTACTGGCTCCAATTTGTCCTGGATTTTAGGCAAGTTTGTTATTATTATTATTGCATTTGAGTTGTTTTTTTCCTAGGGAAACCCCCAAATTTGTTGAGTTTTCCCCCCTTAGGGAAACCCAAAAGAGCTTTTCTTTTTTTAACACCCCAAAGGAATGTGACTTATTGATTGACGGACGTATGACATAGGCCTGTCCCGAGGACTCTGTTACGGGGGATTTCGAAATCCACGCAACTTGCAGAGCTCTGGCAAACAGCTTTTATCAGATTTCATGTGTTGAAGGAGGAAACGGCCAGATTGCCAAGGCAAACAGGCTGCTTCCTCTTCTGTGTTTGTGCAGAGAAGGGGAAAAATAAAATCCCACGCTTCGGAGCCGATAAAATACGTCCCGGAAATCACATGCAAACACACAAATATATATCTTTCCTGAGTTCAGCAGAACTTATTCCTGACAGTCTGACACGAAGATGGCTTTTTCTTCCATCTGGATCCCAGTTGTTCTGGGCCTCTTCGCCGCAGATGGTGAGTCGGCTGCAAAATCCTGCTTTCTCTCATTTATATATATATCTTATTTAGGTATTTATTATGTTGTCGTTTAGTCGTGTCCGTGTCTTCATGACCCCCTGGACCAGAGCACACCAGGCCCTCCTGTCTTCCACTGCCTCCCGCAGTTTGGTCAAACTCATGCTGGTAGCTTCGAGAACACTGTCCCACCATCTCGTCCTCCATCGTCCCCTTCTCCTTGTGCCCTCCATCTTTCCCAACATCAGGGTCTTTTCCAGGGAGTCTTCTCTTCTCATGAGGTGGCCAAAGTCTTGGAGCCTCAGCTTCAGGATCTGTCCTTCCAGTGAGCACTCAGGGCTGATTTCCTTCAGAATGGAGAGGTTGGATCTTCTTGCAGTCCATGGGACTCTCAAGAGTCTCCTCCAGCACCAGAATCCAAAAGCATCCATTCTTCGGCGATCAGCCTTCTTTATGGTCCAGCTCTCACTTCCATACATTACTACTGGGAAAACCATAGCTTTTACTATATGGACCTTTGTTGGCAAGGTGATGTCTCTACTTTTTAAGATGCTGTCTAGGTTTGTCATTGCTTTCCTCCCAAGAAGCAGGCGTCTTTTAATTTTGTGACTGCTGTCACCATCTGCAGTGATCATGGAGCCCAAGAAAGTAAAATCTCTCACTGCCTCCATTTCTTCCCCTTCTATTTGCCAGGAGGTGATGGGACCAGTGGCCATGATCTTCGTTTTTTGATGTTGAGCTTCAGACCATATTTTGCGCTCTCCTCTTTCACCCTCATTTAATTCCTCCTCACTTTCTGCCATCAAAGTTGTGTCATCTGCATATCTGAGGTTGTTGATATTTCTTCCGGCAATCTTAATTCCGGCTTGGGATTCATCCAGCCCAGCCTTTCGCATCATGAATTCTGCACATAAGTTAAATAAGCAGGGAGACACTATACATCCTTCTTGTACTCCTTTCCTAATTTTGAACCAATCAATTGTTCCATATCCCGTTCTAACTGTAGCTTCTTGTCCCACATAGAGATAGCCTGCCTTATTCTGTCCAGGGAGCAAGACATTTTCCTTTTTTCCCTCTGTTTTAACTTCACAACAACCCTGTGAGGTTGGTCAGAGAGAGAGGGAGATGGACACAAAGAGACTTTCGGGGGAATTTGAATCCAGGACCTTGTCCAGCGCTCTAACCGCTATGCTGCCTCGTGTTCCGACGCTGTCTGTCTCTTCCAAGGGACTTCATAGACAACACAGAGTAGGGGATGCGGATTTTGCATAACATCTGCATATGCTAATCAATGCAAATATAGGCCAACTTTTAGAGGTTGCTGGGTGACTCTAGCAAATACGGGATTTTCTGGGCTCCCAATCGGGGCAGATCCATCCAAACTCTGCCGCCATTCATTTCAACAGGTCTTCGCCGAGTAGATTGCACAAAAGCGCAATTGAGTTTCAATATGCTGCCCTATTAAGCAAGTTTGTTCAAAAAGTGTGCATGTTGGGGGTTTTGGGGGGGCAGATCCGGGGCTTGTCGGACCCCCGTGCTACTCCCCAAAAAACAACACCGGAACATAGAAACTGCTTTATTCTGGCTTGCGTTCCCTTTCCTCCTCCCTCCTCCTCCCTCTTTCCTTTGCTGCTGTGCCCTTTTAATATTTTTTTTAAAAAAATATTTTATTTCCCGTTTTTCTAATAGCAACCCTTTTCATATGCATACAGATCATTAGGTTGCCTACCCATAATCTAACCCTCTGTGCTATTGCCTTCTCAGCAAGCCACCCCAGGGGCCGTATCCTGGGGGGCCGGGACGCCCCCCGGCGCCCGTACATGGCCTCCCTGCAACTGAATGGGCAGCACCTCTGCGGGGGCTTCCTCATCGCCGACGAATGGGTGCTGAGCGCCGCCCATTGCCTGGAGGATGCGTAAGTATTCCTAGTATTGTAGAATTGCCAAGTCGGGAAGGGGACCCTGGGGGTCATCTAGCCTGACCCGCCACAATTCAGATGCCCCGTACAGGATTCGAACCCGCAACCTTGGTGTGATCTCCACACCGGGCTCTAAACTGACAGAGCTGTCTCCTTGGATCTCCCTGCTGGGTTTCGCTGCTCTGCCGAGCCAATCCTTTCTGTCGCTTGGCGGAAACAGTAGATCCTGCGTCAAATCATTCTAAATAAATCAATCGGGTGAAAAAAAAATCAGGAGAGAATGATTATACGATTCATATAAATTATACAAAGAAGGTAGCTTCCTCAAGTTGTGACCAGCGTAGTCTAGATCGAAAACTCCGCAGGTGAACAAATTTATCTCTCCACAAAGTTTAAAATGTTTACAGACAACCGAGATATGAGATGATAGGAACTGTATTGTAGTCGAAGGAAGTCAATATTTTTTTCTTTTTTGCATTTAGATAAATGTTTTTCGTTAATATCCGATATTAAGCGTTGTATTTCTCTTTATAAATCCCAATAAAATTTATTCAGGAATTATTCCGACTGTTCCCAAGGGACCCTGGACCTAAGCTGTTCAGGGCCTTGTAAATAAAGTTTCCCAGATTTTTTTCCAATGAATTTGGGGACACTTTTCAACTTCAATAGGAATGATAGGATTTTGCAAGGGAACTGATTTGCAAATGAGTACCAAGACCTCGAACCTGGCTCAATAGTAAGGGAACGACCGGTGGGGCTTTTTCCACAATGGTGTCGGCGATCTGGGCCCCCGAATCCGGGCTCAAGGGCAGCCCCACAAAGAGCCCGTTGCAGAAGTCTAGCATTTTAGCCCAGTAACCTAATGGTGGTTTTCCACGCAGGGGCAACGGGACTTTTCAGGTCCTCTTGGGGGCACAGTCGCTCTCTCTCCCTGAGCCCCACAAGCGCCTCTATGGGGTCCGCCAGCTGGTCGCCCACCCCGGAAGCCACCGAGACACCAACCACGACGACCTCTTGCTGGTACAGGTGAGTGATGCTAGATAAGGCTGCCCTTCAGATGTCTTCTAAAAGTCAGAAAGTTGTTTATTTCCTTGACATCTGGTGGGATGGCGCCACCACCGAGAAGGCCCTGTGCCTGGTTCCCTGTAACCTCACTAGGTCAGGCGAAGAGGCAGCGACTGGCCCAAAGTCACAGCCACTGAGCTTCAGGGCCAAGGGGAAATTTGAACCCGGGTCTCTCAGTTCCCAGTAAGTCACCCTAACCCCTAAACAATACTGGCTCTCTGATTTTCCCACCAGAATAAACAGAATAAAACTTCAAACATTAAAAGCTTCCCTAAACAGAGCTGCCTGCAGATGTCTTCTAAAAGTCAGATAGTTGCTTATTTCCTTGACATCTGGCAGGAGGGCGCCACCACCGAGAAGGCCCTCTGCCTGGTTCCCTGTAACCTCACTTCTCGCAGGGAGGGAATTGCCAGAAGCTCCTCGGGAGAGGGACCCCGGTGTCCGGGGTCAAGACGCTCCTTCAGGTCTACTGGACCTTTGAGGCCATTTAGGGATTTCAAGATCAGCACCAACACTTTGAATTGTGCTCAGAAACGTCCTGGGAGCCAATGTAGGTCTTTCAGGACCAGTGTGATGTGGTCTCTATGCTTGTTTACGTTCTATTTAACTGCATTTTGCATTTCTAGAAACCAATAAAAAGGATTTAAATTGAAAATAAAATAGGGGGCAAAGGCAGGCTGGTTTGGGTAGCCCTAGCAGAATCGCCTTGCCATTTTGACTGCCCTTTCCCCAAAAAATATCTCTGCGACAAGGAAGCAAGGAGTGCTGATCTCAGAAATCGAGATGTTCGGAGGAGGGCAGTTTCAGGGAATTCCCCCAAAGAGGTGGAAAAACGTTGAGCAACCGGTTCTCCAGAAAACACAACGTTTCCATTACGGGAAATCCCTTCTGCAAATAAGACGCAGGGTATTCTGGCAAACGCCATTAAGCTTTGGACTAATTTGCTCTCCGTCGGTGAGAACGTGGCACTGAAAATGCCAAGGTTGGAGGATGGATGGCGGCTAACAGATTGAAGTTGAATCCTGACAAGACAGAAGGACTGTTTTGGGGGGACAGGAGGTGGGCAGGTGTGGAGGACTCCCTGGTCCTGAATGGGGTAACTGTACCCCCGAAGGACCAGGTGCGCAGCCTGGGAGTCATTTTGGACTCACAGCTGTCCATGGAGGCGCAGGTCAATTCTGCATCCAGGGCAGCACCATCTGGTGCGCAGGATGAGACCCTTCCTGCCCACAGACTGTCTGGCCAGAGTGGTGCATGCTCTGGTTATCTCCCACTTGGACTACTGCCATGCGCTCTCCGTGGAGCTGCCTTTGAAGGTGACCCGGAAACTGCAACTAATCCAGAATGCGGCAGCTAGACTGGGGACTGGGAGTGGAGACCACTTAACACCGGTCCTGAAAGACCTACATTGGCTCCCAGGACGTTTCCAAACACAATTCAAAGTGTTGGTGCTGACATTTAAAGCCCTAAATGGCCTTGGCCCAATATCCCTGAAGGAGCGTCTCCACCCCGGACACCGGGGTCCAGCTCCGAGGGCCTTCTGGCGGTTCCCTCCCTGCGAGAAGCGAGGTTACAGGGAACCAGGCAGAGGGCCTTCTCGGTGGTGGCGCCCTCTCTTCAGATGTCAAGGAAATAAACTACCTGACTTTTAGAAGACATCTGAAGGCAGCCCTGTTTAGGGAAGCTTTTTAATGTTTGATAGTGTTTTTAATATTCTATTGGGAGCCACCCAGAGTGGCTGGGGAAACCCAGCCAGATGTGTGGGGTATAAATAATAAATTATTATTATTATGAAAACCTCCTCTTTCTCCGTCTCTGCCAACCAGCTGGAAGAGGCAGCCTCCCTCAACCCGGACGTGCAAAAGCTGGCTTTCCAACGGCAAGGGAGGGACGTCCCTGAAGGGACCCTGTGTGAGGTGGCCGGCTGGGGCATCACCAGCAACACGGGCAAGAGGCCGGACGTATTGCAGTATGTGGAGTTGGGGGTCATCGGCCGAACCAAATGCAACCAGCGGATTCACCATGACGGGGAGGTGACCGAGAAAATGATGTGTGCCGACTCCAAGAAAAAAGACTCCTGCAAGGTACTTTTTTCCACGAGAGTTCCTCCTCTTCGCACGGGGCGCGAGAAGGATTCACATGTAGGCAACTTGCCTCGCCGCATTGCATTTCCCCACTAAATGACCCTCTGCAAAATTATTCACCAAATTTTTCGCTCTCTAAGACGCACCAGACCACGAGACGCACCTAGTTTTTGGAGGAGGAAAACAAGAAAAAAAAATATTCTGACTCTCAGAAGCCAGAACAGCAAGAGGGATCGCTGCGCAGTGAAAGCAGCAATCCCTCTTGCTGTTCTGGCTTCTGGGATAACTGCGCAGCCTGCATTCGCTCCATAAGACGCACACACATCTCCCCTTACTTTTTAGGAGAGGAAAAGTGAGTCTTATAGAGCAAAAAATAAATGCAACCATTTATTTTTTTGAATGAATTAATTACTGTTTTTTCTTTGATAGTTTTAGTTACGCCAACTTTTCGCTATTATTGTTGTGCATTTTCCTTTCTTTTTCTTTCCATTATATAACATACTCTATTCTAGATCTCTTGACAACTGGATTACGTATACTGTGATAAAGATCTCTTAAGTCTAGAAGTATCTAATGCAAGATTTGTTTGGGTTTTTTTTGTATGGCATGTCTGTTTAATAAAAAGTTAATGAGAAATCACCATCACCATTGAGAATCCTGGGAGGGCAGGCATAATTCGAACACAGGACTTGGCTTATAGCATGGGTAGGCAAACTAAGGCCCAGGGGCTGGATCCGGCCCCATCGCCTTCTCAATCCGGCCCGCAGACAGTCCAGGAATCAGCGTGTTTTTACATGAGTAGAATGTGTCCTTTTATTTAAAATGCATCTCTGGGTTATTTGTGGGGCATAGGAATCCATTCATTATTTTTTTCCAAAATATAGTCCGGCCCCCGACAAGGTGTGAGGGACAGGGGACTGGCCCCCTGCTGGAAAAGTTTGCTGACCCCTGTATTAGAACCTCTCTGTCTTATCCGGATTGAACTTCAGTTCAGACAAGCAAGTCTGGGGAACTACCTGCCACTAGAACATGGGTAGGCAAACTTAGTCCCGGGGGCCGGATCCGGCCCAATCACTTTCTCAATCCGGCCCCCGGACGGTCCAGGAATCAGCATGTTTTGACATGAGTAGAATGTTGCTTTTATTTAAAATGCATCTCTGGGTTATTTGTGGGGCATAGGAATTCGTTCATATATTTATTTCAAAATATAGTCCGGCCCCCCACAAGGTCCGAGGGACAGTGGACCGGCCCCCTGCTGAAAAAGTTTGCTGACCCCCAGGCTTATAGGGTAGTGGCGAAAATCTGACGTTCTTGCTTTTTTCTCACCCCCTTTTTCCAGGGAGATTCGGGGGGGGCCCTCGTCTGCAACGGCGTCGCCGAAGCCGTCGTCTCCACCGGCTCGCGAGTTTGCGGCAACTGGAAGAAACCCGGGATTTACACCCGAACCGCTCCGTACGCCAGATGGATCGACAGTGTCTTGGCCAACGCAACCAGCGGATCCCTCGTGGCCATTTAAGCGCCGATAGCTAGAAGATCTCTCCTTGCCCCGCAAATTTATGATGCAAATATTAAAAGAGTTTCTCCCAAATTTATTCTACAAATATCTCAATAAAAAAATTTCACTGATTGACTCTTCCAACTTTTCTTCTCCTTCTTTTTCCTTTTTCCCTTTTTTGTTCTTTTTTTATATATGTGTGCTTATCTGAAATATGTATGTATTTGCAATATTTTGTAATAATGATGTTAAATAAAATTGATAATAAAAAAAGATGCAAAAATTAGAAGATTTTGCATGTCTTTCCCGCGCGTCCCAGGCTTCCGTTCTCCAAATCTGCAAAAAAATCCTTCGGCGTTTCAGCACAATTTTCTCCATTTTTCGTACAATACCCGCTGTTTCCCACAAGCAACAACTTCTCCTGGCGCAAGGCGTTTTTGCACGTCGTTTCCACAGACATGTTCGTCATTACCCCGCGGTTTTCTGTGGTTTTTGCAAAAGCGCACCGTGAAATCCGGATCGGATGAAATCATTAAAAATGATTTTTAAAAACATATATGAAAAAGTGCGAACCTGTTGCAAACCGACGGGAGGTGGGCGTTTCAATTTTCGAAAAAGCAGAGACTCTGCAGGAGAGGGAATGCCAAGAAACAAGAAAACAGCCTTTTTGCAAAACTCAGAACCTTTATATTTACAAAACGCCTTATTTTTTTCGGGTCCGGCTTCCCTGCAGTCCTTCCTCCCGGCCTGTGGGGGGCGCCGTCACGAGTAGCCCAGCGGCATCCTCCTCCACAGCCCGCCGCAGAGGCAGTTCTTGATCCAGCGCTGCTCCCACTGTTTGACGGCCGTCGTCTTGTTGGGCGAATGCAGCATGGTGACGCAGCCGCACCTGCGGAGTCAAAACCAGAAGTTGCATCTTAGCTCCATACTGTCGGCACGGGTCGGCAGCAGCGTCCCGGAGGTCTAAACCACACGGGTATTTCCCCCTCTCCTTCTGCCCCAGCACTACCGGCGTTTGAACCTGCGGCAGCCGCTCTCCCGCCAGGAGACGGGGAAGACCGGACTGGGGATGCTGTAACCGCTGAGCGACGCTGCCTCCCGTCGCCGGGGTTTTGTGTTTTCCTGGCACTCACCTGGTGCAAGATTTGCACTCCTCCGTGGGGTACGCTCCGAGGTGGAGCCGCCGCAAGTGGTCGATCTTTGGCTGCCCAGGGGCCCTGAAGGAAGCAAAACATCGGTGTTTGGGAAGTAATAATAATAATAATAATAATAATAATAATAATAATAATAATAATAATAATTTATTATTTATACCCCGCCCATCTGGCTGGGCTTCCCCAGCCACTCTGGGCGGCTTCCAACAAAATATTAAAATACAGTAATCCATCAAACATTAAAAGGTTCCCTAAACAGGGCTGCCTTCAGGCGTCTTCTAAAAGTCAGGTAGTTGTTTATTTCCTTGACATCTGATGGGAGGGTGTTCCACAGAATGGGTGCCACTACCAAGAAGGCCCTCTGCCTGGTTCCCTGTAACTTCGTTTCTCGCAGCGAGGGAACTGCTAGAAGACCCTCAGGAGATGGACCCAGGTGTCCGGGGCGGGGACATTCCTTCAGGTCTACTGGGCCATTTAGGGCTTTCAAGGTCAGCACCAACCCTTTGAATTGTGCTCGGAAATGTCCTGGGAGCCAATGTAGGTCTTTCAAGACCGGTGTTATGTGGTCTTGGCAGCCGCTCCCAGTCCCCAGTCTAGCTGCCGCATTCTGGATTACTTGCAGTTTCCGGGTCACCTTCAAAGGTAGCCCCACGTAGAGCGCATTGCAGTAGTCCAAGCGGGAGATAACCAGAGCATGCACCACTCTGGCCAGACAGTCTGCGGGCAGGGAGGGTCTCATCCTGCGTACCAGATGGAACTGCCCTGGACACAGAATTGACCTGCGCCTCCATGGACAGCTGTGAGTCCAAAATGACTCCCAGGCTGTGCACCTGGTCCTTCAGGGACACAGTGACCCCATTCAGGACCAGGGAATCCCCCACACCCTCCCGCCCCCTGTCCCCCCAAAACAGTCCTTCTGTCTTGCCAGGATTCAACCTCAACCCGTTAGCCGCCATCCATCCTCCAACCGCCTCCAGGCACTCACACAGGACCTTCACTGGTTCTGATTTGAGAGGTACCACTGTATGCCCAGTCCTCTTTTAAATAACAGCTGGTGGTGGCATTCCTGTGGCAGGGAGTTCCGCTGTTTCCCCATCGCCCGACACCTACCTGACGAAGGCGTCGAACTGCAGGGCGGCAGGGTGGCCCTGCCCCTGGCCCGGGGGCTTCCCGAACTGCATCCGGACGGGCTGCTTGCTTTGCAGCTTGTGGATGATGGCGTCGTTGACGGGCAACCAGTCGAGGTTCGGGATGAGCAGCTGGCTGGGCAGCAGGCAGCACTCGTCAATCAAAGCGTCGTCTGGCTCGCTGGGGTGGCTTTCGTCCCGACCTGCGAGGGGCAACGGGGGGGGGGGGAAGGTCAGGCACAGAGGAAGTGGATCTGGGTACCTCGAAAAACATAAAAATAAAATTGCCCTGCATCTAGATACACACACACACACACACACATGCTTAGCACTTTATTTTAAAAATCTGATTTAAATTTTTAAAAAATCCGGTTTGCATTGGTTTTTATCCACCCTGGTCTGAATTACGCAAATAAAGGCTGGATGAGTCGGTTCCGCTTTAATGTGATTTCTATATTGCTATATCGGCAGTTGCATCGAGCCTTGATCCCCTACTCACAGCACAGCCAAAGTTTGGTCAGGAGCCGGAAGAGGAGGGACATGCTGTCCTGCGTATCGGAAGTGGCCGTGTAGATGGGCAGGCAGCTCGGTTTCAAGAGGCCCCAAATGCGAATCACGACCATCAGTTCCCGCAGCATGGCCAGGGAGGAGCCGTCGCGGAGGAAGCTGTGTCCCGGGCGGACGGGACCCGAGCCCTGGGGGAAAAGGGGGCAGGTTAGGAAAGTCAAAACTCACCGGGAGAATCCGCGACCAGAAAGAAGAGGAACACCAAGAAGACTGGAAGAAATTTAAAGACTATTTGAATATTTTGGGTTTTCACGCGCCGTCCCCGGAAAGTAGGCGGAGAGTTGGATTGCCGGTCGATCGATCCGGAAGACAATTTGGGAAAGTGTTTGCGCAGTGGGGGGCTTGGGGGGGGGTCTCACCTGGTTCGGGAGGCTGGCCAGAAGGTAGAGGACAAAGTCGCCAACCCACTGAATCAGCTGTTGGAGAGACTGCAAAGTGGTCATTTCCAAGACAAACTCCTCCGTCTTCAAGTTGATCATCACTTTGTCGATATCTGGAAAGGGGAGTTCTTGTTAATATTACCAAGAAAATAGCACACCAAGAATTCAGGCAGATAGAAGTTTCAATAGTGGGAGTGGTCCCTACTCGCAATTCAACAGTCAATAGAAACAGAAACGAATCCATTCAAAAGTATGTATTATAATAAATAATATTATAATACATAATAATATTTTTAGCCTCCTAAAAAGCAGAGACATCACCTTGCCAACAAAGGTCCGTATAGTTCAAGCTCCGGTTTTCCCAGTAGAGATGTGTGGAAGTGAGAGCTGGACCATCAAGAAGGCTGATCGCCGAAGAATGGATGCTTTTGAATTCTGGTGCTGGAGGAGATTCTTGAGAGTCCCATGGACTGCAAGAAGATCCAACCTCTCCATTCTGAAGGAAATCAGCCCTGAGTGCTCACTGGAAGGACAGATCCTGAAGCTGAGGCTACAAGACTTTGGGCACCTCATGAGAAGAGAAGACTCCCTGGAAAAGACCCTGATGTTGGGAAAGATGGAGGGCGCAAGGAGAAGGGGACGACGGAGGACGAGATGGTGGGATAGTGTTCTCGAAGCTACCAGCATGAGTTTGACCAAACTGGGGGAGGCAGTGGAAGACAGGAGGGCCTGGCGTGCTCTGGTCCAGGGGGTCACAAAGAGGCGGACACCACTAAATGACTAAACAACAACACCAGGCATGTCCAACTCCCAAGAGGCTGCGATCTACTCTCCCACTATGAAAAAACTGGCAGTAATCTATCCATTGGATTGACCAAAGTTGTTGAGCCTTTTTTGGAGAGGAAGACCCAAAGCTGTTGAGCCTTTTCCCCCTTCTTCGTTTTTTTTGGGGGGGGGGATTGATCAGGATCACAAAATCGACCAGGGACACCCCGCGATCGACCAGTAGATAGCGATCGACCTGTTGGACATGCCTGTGATTTATTATTATAATTATCATCATCATCATCATCATCATCATCACTATCGTATTTTTCGCTCTATAAGACGCACCTGACCACGAGACTCACCTAGTTTTTGGAGGAGGAAAACAAGAAAAAAATTATTCTGAATCTCAGAAGCCAGAACAGCAAGAGGGATCGCTGCGCAGTGAAAGCAGCAATCCCTCTTGCTGTTCTGGCTTCTGGGATAGCTGCACAGCCTGCATTCGCTCCATAAGACGTACACACACATTTCCCCTTACTTTTTAGGAGGGGAAAAGGGAGTCTTATAGAGCAAAAAATACGGTATGTCACTGGGGAGACTGCCACGCACCCACGTCGGTGATCTTGGAGCAGATCTCCGTGAGACGGTCGCCGGGGCTTTTGTCCGGGGTATTCAAGACCGGGGGACGGAGGAGCGATTTGAGGGTGCAGCTGATGGCGATTAGGAAAAGCTTGGCGTGATAGTCGCACACCCGAGACACCGTGGTGGAGGAGAGCTTGCACAGCGACGCCTTCATGGAAATAATTCGGGTCGAGAGCACCTGCCAAAGCAAAAACAAGGGTTACCCTGTCGTGAAATTCCACACAATATTGACCCAGAGCAGATTCCGACGTGTTAGTCAGCGCAGTAAAAATTTAAAACACGTTGCAGGATCCCCCCAGAATAGACCAGAGGCAATGAATATTTCATCCAACAGAGCTTCACTGCGACTGAAGGCAAATGAGCATAATGGTCACGTTCAGGATTGGCTCTGTCCATAAGAAATCCAGTCGTCTGGTTGTAAATATTAAGACGATACCAGCAAGATTGAGTCTGTCTGCAAAATAATAATGATTTAAATCAAGTCTTACTGGCTAGCGATTGAAATCGTGACTGAAATCTTGATTGAAATCGATTTGATTTAAATCAAGTCCACCCTGTCTAAGGGGACGTGGGTTGCGCTGTGGGTTAAACCACAGAGCCTAGGACATGCCGATCAGAAGGTCGGCGGTTCGAATCCCTGCAATGACTAGGTGAGCTCCCGTTGCTCAGTCCCTGCTCCTGCCAACCTAGCAGTTCGGAAGCACGTCCAAGTGCAAGTAGATAAGTAAGTACCGCTCCGGCGGGAAGGTAAAAGGCGTTTCCGTGCGCTGCTCTGGTTCGCCAGAAGCGGCTTAGTCCTGCTGGCCACATGACCGGAAGCTGTACGCCGGCTCCCTCAGCCAGTAAAGCGAGATGAGCGCCGCAACCCCAGAGTCGTCCACGATGGGACCTAATGGTCAGGGGTCCCTTTATCTTTACCACCCTGTCTAAGGTATATAACCCAAACATCACAAACCACCTGCTTGCTTCTTTCACGCAGAGAAGCTCCCAGAACCCTCTTGGATTGCACCCTTGTGCAAATTAATTGAAATAAAGCATTTTTATTTTATTTTACCCGTAATCCTGTACTCAAAACAAACACGAAAAGCCAGTTGACCATTATGGGGGCGGAAGCCTGCAGCCGATAGAGGGAATGATGCGCTCGCCGCAATATATTGAGGTTTTACAAAAGAACTGATTCAAGTGTGGTACAGGGATCCGAAAATCAACATGGACTGTTCAAAACTAGTAGACTCCATGCCAAACCATGTTCAAATGCAGCTTAAAAATAGCAGAGGTCATATCTGTGACTAACATACACATATAATAATAATAATTTATTATTTATACCCCGCCCATCTGGCTGGGTTTCCCCAGCCACTCTGGGCGGCTTCCGACAAAATATTAAAACACAACATTAAAAGCTTCCTAAACTCACAAATAGGGACACGGGTGGCGCTGTGGGTAAAACCTCAGTGCCTAGGACTTGCCGATCGTCAGGTCGGCGGTTCGAATCCCCGCGGTGGGGTGCGCTCCCGCCGTTTGGTCCCAGCGCCTGCCAACCTAGCAGTTCGAAAGCACCCCCGGGTGCAAGTAGATAAATAGGGACCGCTTACTAGCAGGAAGGTAAACGGCGTTTCCGTGTGCTGCGCTGGCTCGCCAGATGCAGCTTGTCACGCTGGCCACGTGACCCGGAAGTGTCTCCGGACAGCGCTGGCCCCCGGCCTCTAGAGTGAGATGGGCACACAACCCTAGAGTCTGGCAAGACTGGCCCGTATGGGCAGGGGTACCTTTACCTTTACCTTTAAACTCACAAATATTTCACAACGGAAAGTGTCCTTTCATACTGCATCACGGTGCACAAGTGACCATAAAATATTTCAATTCCAAAAAAAAAAAATAATATGTGAGTTTTGTCCATGCATATGTGAGTTTCGTACCATAAACGACACGGTTTGTTTCAATTACCGTATTTTTCGCTCTATAAGATGCACCAGACCACAAGACGCACCTAGTTTTTGGAGGAGGAAAACAAGAAAAAAATATTCTGAATCTCAGAAGCCAGAACAGCAAGAGGGATCGCTGCGCAGCGAAAGCAGCAATCCCTCTTGCTGTTCTGTCTTCTGGGATAGCTGCGCAGCCTGCATTCGCTCCATAAGACGCACACACATTTCCCCTTACTTTTGAGGAGGGGAAAACTGAGTCTTATAGAGCAAAAAATACGGTAATTTGTACAAGGGTGTAAGTGAAGCAAGAAAGATCTCCACACATCAGATCCGCACTTTCTGCGCTGAGAAATGCAAACTGACTTATCCGCCCGTCGCAAAGGAACCCTTTCCTATCCCCGAGGAGCTTGAGATGGCTAGCCCCACCTGCTGGCAGGTTGCAAAACGGCGCCTCCATGCATGCCAGCACCCTTCGGCGCCATCCACTCAACTCCAACGCACTCCGGGCGAAGGTGCTTTCTCCCTTCCCGCCTCACCTGCTGCAAGGCCGCATTCTGGCGCATGTATTCTTCGTGAAGCTTCTCCACCAGGTTTTGCACCATACTGGGCTGGACGTGAAGCAGGATGTCCCACCAGTCGTAGCCGGTCACCATGCAATACTCCAGGAGGAATAGCAAGTGGCGGAGGGAGATGTTCATGTCCAGGATGTGGCCCATAGACGGGGAGATCCGAAGCATGCTGAGCTGGCGTGGTGAAAGGTCAGAAGGGACGATAGCCGTTTAATCACCAAATAAGCGTTGGAAACGTAATCATACTCAAGATGAAGAGGTTAAAGGGGTGGCGATACAATGGGCTAAAGAATGGGGAGGCAAACTGAGGCCCGGGGGCCGGATCTGGCCCAATTGCCTTCTCAGTCCGGCCCCTGGACGGTCCAGGAATCAGCGTGTTTTGCAGGAGTAGAATGTGTTCTTTTATTTAAAATGCATCTCTGGGTTATTTGCGGGACATAGGAGTTCATTCATTTCCACCAAAAAATATAGTCCGGCCCCCCACAAGGTCTGAGGGACAGGGGACCGGCCCCCTGCTGAAAAACTTTGCTGAGCGCTGGGCTAAAGATTTTGGATATAATATTCAGTTAGGATCTTGGGGAAGGTTGTGGAAGGAAGGCATGAATTTTACTGCATGCAGTGCACTTGAAGAAAATGATGTACAGATGGTATTTAACACCAGCTAAACTTGCTAAACTGTCTAAGGCAAGATCTAGCGAGTGCTGGGAATGTAAAGAAAGGGAAGGTTTATTCTACCACATCTGGCGGACTTGCAACGAGGTAAAGGCTTTCTGGGAAATGATATATAACGAGTTAAAGAAAATGTTTAAAAAGGCTTTTGTTAAAATACCAGAAACCTTTTTCCTGGGTATTAGTAGAGATGCGAAGAAAAGATTAAAAAATTGTTCTTATGTGCAACGACAGCAGAAAGAATTCTTTTAGCCCAAAGATGGTGATGGACTTTGCAGAACTGGCGAAACTGACGGGAAAAATCCGAAACCAGCAAAACAATTATTCCAAAAGGACTGGAGTAAATTTATGCAATATTTGAAAGATCATTGTAAGCAATAAACAACACTAGTAGGGTTATCCGAAGACTTGCAAAGAGGAATTTTTGACCCTTCTACATTTATTTAAACTTGGAGGCATTTTGTAACGAGTTATATTAGAATTGGGACACGGGTGGCGCTGTGGGTTAAACCACAGAGCCTAGGACTTGGTGATCAGAAGGTCGGTGGTTCGAATCCCCGCAATGACGGGGTGAGCTCCCGTTGCTCGGTCCCTGCTCCTTCCCACCTAGCAGTTCGAAAGCACGTCAAAGTGCAAGTAGATAAATAGGTACCGCTCCGGCGGGAAGGTAAACGGCGTTTCCGTGCGCTGCTCTGGTTTGCCAGAAGCGGCTTAGTCCTGCTGGCCACATGACCCGGAAGCTGTACGCCGGCTCCCTTGGCCAGTAAACCGAGATGAGTGCCGCAACCCCAGAGTCGGTCACGACTGGACCTAACGGTCAGGAGTCCCTTTACCTTTTATATTAGAAGTGGAAAATATATAAAGTGCTGTGATATAAAGATTAGTCGTTGTTGTTGTTAGTTTTCCATTTACCTTCCCGTGGCTGTCGACGCCGACCAAGGCCAGCGACGTCCAGGACATCTGCATGGCTTTGAAGTGGACCAGGGGTCCGGCCGTCCTCTGCCTCTTGATGGCCTGTTCCTCCGCCGGACGCTGGGATGTCGAGCCGTAGAAGACCGCCATGGTCTGCAAGGAGACGCGGTGGATGATGTGGACGCTGCCGTCGTGGAAGGCGAGTGCGAGTCCTGGTGCGGCGGGGGGGATAGCATGAGGCAGGGGACAGTTCAGAGGGAAACTGGAACTCAAGACCCACACACTGAACACAATGCGTTCCCCGGAAGTCACTCACAAAATGATCAATAATAATAATATAATAATTTATTATTTATACCCCGCCCATCTGGCAGGGCTTCCCCAGCCACTCTGGGCGGCTTCCCAAAAATATTAAAATACTGTAATACATCAAACATTAAAAGCTTCCCTAAACAGGGCTGCCTTCAGATGTCTTCTAAAAGTCTGATAGTTGTTGTTCTCTTTTGACATCTGGTGGGAGGACGTTCCACAGGGCGGGTGCCACCATCAAGAAGGCCCTCTGCCTGGTTCCCTGTAACCTCACTTCTCGCAATGAGGGAACCACCAGAAGGCCCTCAGAGCTGGAGCTCAGTGTCCAGGCTGGACGATGGGGGTGGAGACGCTCCTTCAGCTATACGGTACCGTATGTGTAAATGGAGAGCTGTCAGCTAGGTTTTCTATGTTAAATGCGTAAAACGGCAACGTTGCAATAAGAAGGAGGTATACCAAAGGATAAATGTCAAACTTTTGAAAATTCAATAATTATTTATATATATATATATATATATATATATATATATATATATATATATATATATATATACACACACACACACACTGTATTTTTTGCTCTATAAGACTCCCTTTTCCCCTCCCAAAAAGTAAGGGGAAATGTGTGTGCGTCTTACGGAGCGAATGCAGGCTGCGCAGCTATCCCAGAAGCCAGAACAGCAAGAGGGATTGCTGCTTTCGCTGCGCAGCGATCCCTCTTGCTGTTCTGGCTTCTGAGATTCAGAATATTCTTTTTCTTTGTTTTCCTCCTCCAAAAACTAGGTGCGTCTCGTGGTCTGGTGCGTTTTATAGAGCGAAAAATACGGTGTATCGCGAAATAAGAATAATAATGACAACATTTCCGGGGGACAGGGAGAGGTTTCCTCACCTAAGCCAGGGTAGAATTTGGTGTCGTTGGCGACTTTCAAATCCGTGCTGGTCAAGGAGATGGGGAGTTTCGGCAGAGCCACGGCTGAAACGCGGTCGAGGTCGTTGGCGGCCGAGAGTATCCGCCACTTCAAAATCATGGGCGGTTTGTCGCCGACTGAGAAGTAATAAGAAGAAGGCAGACGAATAAGGAGCGCAGCGTAGCGGTTAAGAGACTCGGACCGGGACCTGAGTTCGAATTCTCCCCCCACTCGGCCGCAGAGCTCTCTGGGCGACGCCTCGGGAGACCGGACACTTGCGCCTCTCACCCAACCGACCTCGCAGGGTTGTTGTCAGAGGAAAGGAGAGATAGAGATGGAAAAGAGAGTCAGAAGGAAACTCACCTGTGGGGGAGATCTGCTGGAAGATATTGTTGACCGGCAAGCCCTCTTTCCGGAGAGACCAGCACTCCACGTTACTGTTGTTTTGGTTGGAGGCGCAAAGCAACATCTGTGGGGTGAGCAAAGAAAAATGCCGTACAGCGGTACCTTGGGTTAAGTACTTAATTCGTTCCGGAGGTCCGTTATTAACCTGAAACTGTTCTTAACCTGAAGCACCACTTTAGCTAATGGGGCCTCCCACTGCCGCCGTGCCGCCGGAGCACGATTTCTGTTCTCATCCTGAAGCAAAGTTCTTAACCCGAGGTGCTATTTCTGGGTTAGCGGAGTCTGTAACCTGAAGCGCCTGTAACCTGAAGCGTATGTAATCCGAGGTACCACTGTATAAGGTAAAGGTAAAAGGACCCCTGACCATTAGGTCCAGTCATGGCTGACTCTGGGGTTGCGGCGCTCATCTCGCTTTACTGGCCGAGGGAGCCAGCGTACAGCTTCCGGGTCATGTGGCCAGCAGGACTAAGCCGCTTCTGGCGAACCAGAGCAGCGCACGGAAACGCCGTTTACCTTCCCGCCATAGCGGTACCTATTTATCTACTTGCACTTTGACGTGCTTTTGAACTGCTAGGTGGGCAGGAGCAGGGACCAAGCAACGGGAGCTCACCCCGTCATTGCGGGGATTCGAACCGCCGACCTTCTGATCGGCAAGTCCTAGGTTCTGTGGTTTAACCCACAGGGCCACCTGCATCCCTTGTACCACTGTATACCAAACCAATAGGGCAACAAGTCAGGCTGGCAGGGAGGGAGAGGAGCTGCTTCCTTTGAAACCCGGGAAATTTAAGGGACATCATCCATAAGGGACAGCAGCGGGACACGGCGCTGGGGTAAGGGACTGTCCCACCAAATAAGGGACGGTTGACAGCTACAGCGAGGGGGGATTCGAACTCGCCACCCGGGAAGGCCTCACCTGCTCGGACATGTCCCGGGTGAGGAATTTCAGGTGGGTGATAGCTGGGTACTTGTCCTTGCGGGCAAGGTCTGTGGTGCATCGCATGAACAACGACGGCAGGATTTCGGTGTCAATCTTGCACTTCTCGTTCACCACGCTGACGCAGACCTTGTAGAACTGGACGGGCGAGGCGCTGCTGCCGTCCGAGGTGGCCACCACGATGTTGCCCCCGCCTGTGAAGGCGATGTCGGCCAGTGCCACGCGGCACCGCAGGCGACACAGGCTCTCCGTTGATGTCAGCACCTGCCCATTGGGCTTCAGCAGAGAGACCGTCACCAGGCCGCTGATGGTGACCGCGATCCAGCCTTCCATCGGTTTGCCTCCGAAGAGCGTCAGCGACGGGGAGAACTTGACCCGAGAGAACTTCTCGCCAAAGTTCGACGCTCCCGACTGCGGCGGCACGGGGTGGATAAAAATCGAGAAATCAATAAATACCATTTGATCTTTTTTATTTTAGTTTTTTTTTATTTTTCTAATTATGACTGGATATTCAATTGGAGGTTTAATATTGGAAAACCAATAAAAATGATTTTTTAAAAAAGGGGGTAGATAAAAGTCAAGGGTTGCATTGAGGTTTGATGAGGCCCTCAGCTCCTGAAGGTCATGGGGCCCTTTCTACGTCCAGCTGTCCTTTGTCAACAACAAATGATCGCTTTTTGTGTGTGTTGAATCCATGCTATAGGGTAATTTATGGACCTCATAGGTATCTTAAGCCATTTGCCCATGTTGCCATGCAACCAGTCCACGCAGAATGTCGGCACTCTATATATAGAAAGGAGCAAACCAGTGATATTTTAGGGAGCAGGCTAGCAGGCGGGGCCCATGACTTACATCACAGAAGCCCACACAACACAAAACACTGTTGCTGGATGCAGGTTTTATTTTATTTGTTTTTTATCTTGTATTTTGGAAATGAACACCCAGGTTTCCCCCCCCCTTTAAATTCTTTTGGGGCCCCCAAGAGAGTGGCGCCCTAAGCTAGAGTTTGTTCAGCTTATACGTAAATCTGGGACTGACATAGATAGATAGATAGAGAGTGTGGCCCTAAGCTAGAGCTTGTTTAAAGGTAAAGGTAAAGGGACCCCTGACCGTTAGGTCCCGTCGCGGCCGACTTTGGGGTTGTGGTGCTCTTCTCGCTTTACTGGCCGAGGGAGCCGGCGTACAGCTTCCGGGTCATGTGGCCAGCAGGACTAAGCCGCTTCTGGCGAACCATAGCAGCGCACGGAAACGCCGTTTACCTTCCCGCCGGAGCGGTACCTATTTATCTACTTGCACTTTGACGTGCTTTTGAACTGCTAGGTTGGCAGGAGCAGGGACCAAGCAACGGGAGCTCACCCTGTCATTGCGGGGATTTGAACCGCTGACCTTCTGATCGGCAAGCCCTAGACGACAAAACCCCCCGCCCGGCCTCGCTCACCTTCTCCACGTGCAAAGCCAGCTTCACACCGTTGTGCAGCCACGAGAGTGCTACGATGGGGTCGCCTTCGACCACGCTGCCCACGGCGCTCTCCCAGCTGTTGGCCAAGTGCTCAACCATGCTCCAACATTTGATGCGGCCATCGGCGTCGGCGGACAGCAGCCTGGATCCTGCGGCGGGAGAGAGTCGAAAAAGCTCTTCCGTCTGGAAGAAGCACCAGAAAAATCTTCCCCACAGATTTGGAGAAGCTCTCACCTTGGACCTACGAAAGCTTTCCAATCGAAGTTCTTAAGTCCAATTTTCTCTGCCCCGCCCTGCGTCCCAAACGCATCATTGCGCCTGGAGGCTAATCATAAATTCATGCTAATTTGCCTCTTCTAGGGGTTGTTCTTAAAAGCCTGGGACGGATTAATCCGTTTTGCATGACTTTCTACGGGAAAGACGCGTGGCTTGGTTTTGGAACGGGCTTCTGGAATGGATTGAGAACCAAGGTTCCACTGCACTTAAAACTGTGTGTATGTGTGCGTGTACACACACACACACACACACCACACAGAGCAATGAGATTACACACACACACACACACATATATATATATATATACATATACCGTATTTGTAGCTCTATTGGGCGCACCGGACCATAGGAGGGGGAGAATAGGAAAAACAAAATTTTTTCTTGTTCTCCCTCTCAAAAAACAAGGTGCGTTCAAGGTGCGTTCAATAGCAGGCCTTGCCGCTGCCCCCCGAGCTTGTGGGGCTGGCGGGGGGGGGGGGAGGAAGTGCCTTCACCCTGCCGCCCTGCGGAGGCTTTGCGTAGCCTTCCCGAAGCTGGAACAGCGAGACGGAGGGCTGCAGAGGGGACAGCAGGCTGCTATCTGCAAGCCTTGGGAGCCCGGGAGCTCTGAAGGCTTGTGGAGAGCTGCCTGAAGCCTGGGTTGCACAGCGCCGCGCTCCCCAGGCTTCGGGCCGCAGGCAGCTGTGCGCAAGCCTGCGGAGCCTGGCGGGAACTTCCTGAAGCCTGGAACGCAAGAGGGGTCGGTGCGCACCGACCCCTCTCGCTCTCCAGGCTTCAGCAAAAGCCTGCATTCGCTCCACAGGACGCACACACTTTTCCCCTGCATTTTTGGAGGGGGAAAAGTGCGTCCTATAGAGCTAAAAATACGGTTAGATATGTCTGGGTTAGATATAAGGACTTGTTGGAAAATAAGACTCCAAGATGGCTATCACCAATGGAAGCTAAGGCAGTTAAAAAGCTAAATATGGAGTCGAAATGGCCAAGATATTGGGAAATCTTGGAAAAGGAAGGGGACAAATTGAGATTGCAGAGTTTTGAAAAACTAAAAGGGAAGGTGAGAGATTGGTTACATTATCATCAAATAAATGAAGTGTTTAAATTAGACAGTAAAATAGGCTTCCAGGTGGAAAAATCAAAATTAGAGACTGAACTGTTAGAATCCAGTACTAAGAATTTGTCAAAAATGTATGATCTGCTGCTGAAATGGAATACACAAGATGAAATGGTAAAATCAAGTATGATTAAATGGGCTCAGGACATTGGTCATAACATCATGTTTGCTGATTGGGAAAAGTTGTGGACCACCGGGTTGAAGTTTACGGCGTGTAACGCCTTAAGAGAAAATATAAGGAAAATGATTTATAGGTGGTACATAACCCCAGTCAAGCTTGCAAAGATCTACCACTTGCCTGATAATAAATGTTGGAAATGTAAAGAAAAGGAAGGTACATTCTTTCACCTCTGGTGGACGTGCCCGAAGATTAAGGCATTCTGGGAAATGATTTACAATGAACTGAAAAAGGTATTTAAATATACTTTCCCCAAGAAACCAGAGGCCTTTCTCTTGGGTATTGTCGGCCAGGGGGTGTCAAAGACAGATACAATTTTTTTTATGTATGCTACAACAGCAGCTAGAATACTTATTGCAAAGTACTGGAAGACACAGGATCTACCCACACTGGAAGAATGGCAGATGAAGGTGATGGACTACATGGGTTTGGCAGAAATGACGAGCAGAATCCGAAACCAGGGAAGAGAAGCGGCGGAAGAGGAATGGAAGAAGTTCAAGGACTACTTAAAGAAATACTATAAAATTAATGACAGCTAGAATGATGTTGGGTTTAAAATAAATGGTTACTATTAGTAATGGTTAAGACAAAGAGAATAAGGATGATTAACATAAATTTATAGTAAAATAAGGGAAGATTCGCTGAATAATTGTAAGAACTTGGAATACAGAAACGGGAAGCAAGAGGAAGTCGAGGAAGTAAGGTTTAAGAAATTAGGACATGAAATGGTACTTGTTTTTTGTTCTGTTATTGTTTGTTGCTTGTTTATGTATGTTTTGTTGGTGTTAATATAAAAATTGTTTAATAAAAAATATTATAAAAAAAAAAAACGGTATATATATATATATATATATATATATATATATATATATATACACCCACCCACACCCACACCACACCAATGAGATTCTACATACATGCGCGCGCGCACACACACACACACAGAGAGACATACACATAATTGCTATGCTTATATATTTCATTGCTATGTGTATTTTGCAAGCTCCGTTGCGGGTTTCCTTACCCGACTGATCCCATTCCAAGCAAGTAATGATTTCCACGTGTCCGGAATTGATGGAGCAGACGTCCCAGGGGTGCTCCATGTCCAGGATGTGAATCATGTGGGTGAGGTCTAAGGAAGAAGGAGAAAAGAAAGTAGGAGAGCCAGCCTTAGACCTACGAGGGATGCTCAGCTGGAGATCAGAAGCCGCTCTGGGTTTTCTCGACAGGCTTTTCCCTGCAAGAAATTACCTTTCTCCTCTTCGTTCTTGAGGTCCGTCGTGAACGCGATCAGGTTGCGGCAGGACCAGGCGCAGACCAGGGGGATGGAGGGGCAGTGGTTGCTCTTGGGGCGCTTCTCCCACTCGCAGACGTATGCCAGGTCCATCTCGCTCCGAGATCGGCAGCGCAGGGCAGGAGTTGATAATCTATGTTGGAAGCGCAAAGAAAAAGAGGGTACCTTTCATCCTATGTGGTGGACCTGCCCCAAGGTGAAAGACTTCTGGGAGAAGATTTATAATGAATTGAAAAAAATGTTGAAATACACATTTATTAAGAAACCAGAGGCCTTTCTTCTTGGAATAATAGGTTCGGAATTGCCCCAAAAAGATGTTTTTGTGTGCCACAACTGCAGCTAGAATTTTGTTAGCTAAGAATTGGAAAACACAAGAAGTCCCAACAGTGGAGGAATGGCAGATGATGGACTTTTCGGAAGAGTCCGCAACCAGAAGGAAGAGGAGTACCAGAAGGAATGGATGAAATTCAAAGACTACTTAGTTAAATATGTTAAGATAACTTAATTGGAAAAACTTGCAAATACCAGATAGGCTTAGGATTTAATTATGCGATGTTAGAGAATAATATGTTTAAAGTCAAAATTGAAACAAAGAAAGATGTTAAGTGATTAAGCTAATTTTATGAGAAAATTGGTTTTGGAAAACTGTTACAATGATATACATTGAAACTCAGCCAGGGGGATTTGAGGAAGTCACTTAACAATGTTACTAAAATTGGATCAAGTACAGTTAAGATGTATGTTTGTTTGTTTAAAATTTTGGAAAACCAATAAACGAAGGAAAACCAAGGTACCCCTGTATTTTGTTACATGGTTGCATGGGAAAAGCCCCAAATTCGAATCATTGCCCAACTCCCCTGCTGCTAAACCAAAACCCTATTTATTTTAAGTTTCCGGTGAAAGCCACTTATAGCATGCTGTTACCATTGATTTCATTTTGTGGAAAGAAGGGAGTGAAAATAAATATTTCTGCACCTGCAATTATTTTGAATGCGCTCAATAATCCGCTATCATTTATTTGCAAATCTAGGAAGCTTTTAAAAATAAAAGAAAGCAAGAAATGGGAGGACCCTTAATTTTGCAATTTTAATTCCTAGTGTTTGGTTCAGTTAAGACCACCACTTTCTTGCTGGCTCCCAAGAGCTTTGCTTTGCAAGAAAGGGAAAATTGAATTTCACTGGCAATGACAGCTAACATGGTGAGTTCATTTTTTTTTAAGAAAGCCAATGGAGCATTTTTCCAAACCGGTTTTTTTAATTAATTTTTTAGGAGAAATCATTGCACTCTTAATTTTGCAAATCCAGCTCCTAGGGCATGCATTTAAATCTGCAAAATTAAGAGTGCAAGGAATTGCAACAGCAGGTTTAATGCAATTGCACCGCAAAGATTCATTGCCCCAGCAAGAAAAAGGGGAGAAATCCCCCTAGAGTTGGAAATTGCCCTGAAAAACACCTATTGGGGTGATTACCCAGCACTTAAAATTGTTAAATTGCTAGTTTTGGGCATATTCCCCCCCCCCAGGGGTAACAAATGAACTCTTCCATTCCCCCCCTACTCACCAACGCTCTATCCAGGCTGCCCGGCTGCTCTGCGCCTGCGCCAACTCCTGCTGCCCTACTTAAGGACCCCTTCCTCTCGGCTGTCTTCAGGAGTGCCTGAAAAAAATAACAACAAACCGCCGGAATAAAATAATTTTTAAAACCGCACGGCAACTACACTCATCCCTTCCCTCTTCTGTCAAAACGGGCTCGTTTTAGTGGGGCGATTCAAATCTCCCCTTTTCTTTTCAGGCAGTTCGAAGGACAAAGTGAGGACCTCTCTCAACCCGCCTCTCGCCTGTTCAATAGGAAAAGCCTTAGGAGGGGTCAGATTTGCATAGGCGGCCTCCCAGCATGCACCGGGGTGCGGGAAATTAAAAGAAATAGGATGGATTAATTTGAGAAGGCGAGGAGACTAAGGGGTAGCTTAGTGGTGGTTTAGAAACAGAACAGGAGGAGAAAACATAGGAAGGAAAGACGGTAACATTTTTACACCATGACTTGGAAATATTTTCATATCAGAGGTTTATATACGGCTGCAGTAGAGGGTAGATTTGTGCTCGCTTCGGCAGCACATATACTAAAATTGGAACGATACAGAGAAGATTAGCATGGCCCCTGCGCAAGGATGACACGCAAATTCGTGAAGCGTTCCATATTTTGCATTACTTTTCTGGCACGGCATCCTCAGGCCAAAGACACGCCTCTTTGGCTTCCCCTCACCCTTCTCTTTGCAAACTCCTATTTCCAAAAATGACAGCTGATTGCAACGTGGCTATTGCACCCTAATAATGATATATTAATGCATGCATGCAGCCATTGATGCAATAATATGCATGCATGTTCAAGACCAGCAAAACAGTTGTTGTTGTTTAGTGGTGTCCGCCTCTTTGTGACCCCCTGGACCAGAGCACGCCAGGCCCTCCTGTCTTCCACTGCCTCCCCCAGTTTGGTCAGACTCATGTTGGTAGCTTCGAGAACACTGTCCCACCATCTCATCCTCCGTCGTCCCCTTCTCCTTGTGCCCTCCATCTTTCCCAACATCAGGGTCTTTCCCAGAGAGTCTTCTCTTCTCCTGAGGTGGCCAAAGTCTTGGAGCCTCAGCTTCAGGATCTGTCCTTCCAGTGAGCACTCAGGGCTGATTTCCTTCAGAATGGAGAGGTTTGATCTTCTTGCAGTCCATGGGACTCTCAAGAGTCTCCTCCAGCACCAGAATTCAAAAGCATCCATTCTTCGGCCATCAGCCTTCTTTATGGTCCAGCTCTCGCTTCCATACATCACTACTGGGAAAACCAGAGCTTGAACTATACGGACCTTTGTTGGCAAGGTGATGTCTCTGCTTTTTCAGATGCTGTCTAGGTTTGTCATTGCTTTTCTCCCGAGAAGCAGGCGTCTTTTAATTTCGTGACTTCTGTCACCATCTGCAGTGATCATGGAGCCCAAGAAAGTAAAATCTCTCCCTGCCTCCATTTCTTCCCCTTCTGTTTGCCAGGAGGTGATGGGACCAGTGGCCATGATCTTCATTTTTTGATGTTGAGCTTCAGACCATATTTTGCGCTCTCCTCTTTCACCCTCATTTAAAGGTTAATTCTTCCTCACTTTCTGCCATCAATGTTGTGTCATCAGCATATCTGAGGTTGTTGATATTTCTTCCAGCAATTTTAATTCCGGCTAGGGATTCATCCAGCCCAGCCTATGCATGGGGCTGCATTAAGACCAGCAAAACATACTATTATTTATTGCTTCATCCTTTGTTCCAAACCCTTCAGCGGCGTCCTAATTTCCCAAAAGGTGAGATTATGGGGTGCACGTTGCAATCAAAACAAAAATAATAGTATGTTTTGCTGGCCTTAATACAGCCCCATGCATATTTAAGGCGCAATTGTCACCCTAATGGCAAATATTTAAAAAGAGCCTTTGGACGATGCATGAAAATGCAAACGGCGGTGAGTCATTTGGAGGTTTGCAAACTGGAGGGTGAGTTGGAGAGCGTGCAAAAAAAACAAACCTCCGGAGGTTTCCACAGCTCTCCTCTGAGCCTGTACCCAGACCACACGGTTCTGCATTGCTGGAAAGCAAAGATAGGAGCATGCATGACCCATTAAAATGTTCTGTTTTTTGGGGAGCAGTGTGGGATTTGCAAAGTAGACGAGAGACAAAAGGCAAAAAAGGGAGGCGGAAATAATAAATAACAGCACGGTCTGTTTTGCTGGTCTTGAACATGCATGCATATTATTGCATCAATTGCTGCATGCATGCATTAATATATCATTATTAGGGTGCAATAGCCACGTTGCAATCAGGTGTCATTTTTGGAAAGAGGGTTTTTTGGGGGTGGTTGGGGGTAAGGAGGGACGCCAAAGGGGTTGCAAGTAATGTGGAGTTTGAAAAGTGAAGGGTGAGGGGAAGCGAAAGAGGCGTGTCTTTGGCCTGAGGATGCCGTGCAAGAAAAGTAATGCAGGGATGTACCAAAATATGGAACGCTTCACGAATTTGCGTGTCATCCTTGCGCAGGGGCCATGCTAATCTTCTCTGTATCGTTCCAATTTTAGTATATGTGCTGCCGAAGCGAGCACAAATCTACCTCCGTTCCGTCTGGTATATAAAGGCTTCCTTAAAGAGAACTTCAACGTTATGGTGAACTAAAATGAATTTCCCTTTTATTTATTTACTAAATCTTTTGCTTATTTTATTATTATTTTTAAATCATCTTCTCGCTTCCGAAAGATAACTTGGCGCTTTGTTTCCAACTCATATGTGAAGCATGGTACATTCCTAATGGTGTCCAACCGCATTGAATTGTGGGGAGGGCAGTATGCAAATGAAGCCTGCTGTCGTCACCTCTCCTATGGGAACGCCCATTGGCTGGAGCTTTGGGGAATCCCTGGAGTCCTGCAATGTCTGCAGGGGCTTTTGGTTGGGGCTGTCAATCCTAATGCAAGACAGACCAGGCACTCATGCAGAGACGCAACAAGGAGTTTCCTTTGCAGCTGGTGCAACTGGGGAAAGCCTCTGGTGCAGGGATGGGGATGCAAGGGTCTTGCAAGAGGTTGCTGGACTCCCAGCAGCCCTGACCTTTGTGCATGCTGGGAGTAGGGAGTCCGAACAACAGGGCTCAATTGTAACTCCCCTCGTCCCTGACCACTGGGCATACTGGCTGGGGATTTGGGGCCAGAAACATCAGGAGGTCCCTGCAGCAGCCACAACTGCCGATCTATTGCAATGCTGTACGGTGCACAAGCACACCCACGCATACCGTTGCAGTAGAATGCAAAAAAAGCCCTTTGCAGTGCAATGCGAACACACACTCAGTGCAAGGCACACACATACTACGCACAACGCAAACACACTCCATGCAATGCTAACACACACCCTGCGCAATACACACACGTGTGCAATGCAAGCACACTCCGTGCAATGCACACACGCGTGCAACACAAGCACACACTCCGTGCAATGCAAGACACACTCCATGCAATGCACACACACCCTGTGCAATACACACACGTGTGCAATGCAAGCACACTCCGTGCAATGCACACACGCGTGCAACACAAGCACACGCTCCGTGCAATGCACACACACACTGCGTTCAATGCAAACACACACTCCTTTCAATGCACACACACACTCCGTGCAATGCAAATGCAAAACTCTCACGCGCTGCAATGCAACGCCACGCAAACACGTCCCGCGCAGCGCCGCGCCCTGCAAAGCCCGGAGCCAACTGCATCTTGCAAACGCGGCGTTCGTTGCATCAGCTTTTGCTTTTTTGCAAGGGAGGCTGAACTCCATCCCGGCCCGTAGCGCCGCCTCTTCCTCCAGCCCTTTGCTCCCCTCCTCCCCCCGGAGCTGACGCGTCTTCCTGGGGCGGTGCAGCCGGGGAGGCGGCTGGGCCGGGTGCCTTTCCAAAAACCTGGGGTGGTATCCGGGTCCCGGACATCAGGATCTTGTTGGCTTGGGGTTGCAATCCGGGCGAGCCATGGTGGTGCTGAAGGGGACAGATCCTGGCGGTGCAAGAGGAGGCGGCCACCAGGAGCAACCAGGAGCCCCCCTAAACCAGCCCTATGGGTGAGTAAGGGGAGCAGCCTTGGCACTGAATATCTGTGGCTATTATTTGGGGGGGGGGAGGAGATTTCAATTGATTTCTTTAATATAATAAAAGCATGGTGGGTTCAGCAACCTTTGCAAGAAGCTTGCAAGCAAACAAGGAAATGCAACAGCTGTTTCCTTCCGGGAGCAAGCAAGCTGATCCATCCCCTAAGATAGACTTCTCCTGTAACTGGAGGTTCCATTGCGGCGGCACAACTCAGGAAACGGGGTGCGGAGAGCCCTGCCGGATCAGACCCCGTTTGGGGGTTCCTGATTTGGAGAAGGGTACCCCATCACCTCCTGGCAAATAGAAGGGGAAGAAATGGAGGCAGGGAGAGATTTGACTTTCTTGGGCTCCATGATCACTGCAGATGGTGACAAATTAAAAGATGCCTGCTTCTTGGGAGAAAAGCAATGACAAACCTGGACAGCATCTTCAAAAGCAGAGACATCACCTTGCCGACAAAGGTCCGTATAGTTCAAGCTCTGGTTTTCCCAGCAGTGATGTATGGAAGCGAGAGCTGGACCATCAAGAAGGCTGATCGCCGAAGAATGGATGCTTTTGAATTCTGGTGCTGGAGGAGACTCTTGAGAGTCCCATGGACTGCAAGAAGATCAAGCCTCTCCATTCGGAAGGAAATCAGCCCTGAGTGCTCACTGGAAGGACAGATCCTGAAGCTGAGGCTCCAAGACTTTGGCCACCTCAGGAGAAGAGAAGACTCCCTGGAAAAGACCCTGATGTTGGGAAAGATGGAGGGCGCAAGGAGAAGGAGGCGATGGAGGACGAGATGGTGGGACAGTGTTCTCAAAGCGGCCAACATGAGTTTGACCAAACTGCGGGAGGCAGTGGAAGACAGGAGGGCCTGGCGTGCTCTGGTCCAGGGGGTCACAAAGAGGCAGACACGACGAAACGACTCAATAACAACAACAGCAACCCCTGGGGAGACCGTGAGCTTGGTGCGCGGGACGCAACGCGCAAACACACGCACACACCCGGCCGGTTTGGCTTACCTGACATTTCGAAGGCGCCTCGGAGCTGGAGGTTCTGCTTGGCAGATGGAGCCCTTCCTCATTGCCTGGCCTAAGAGGTACTGAAACCGTCTCTTGTGGCGGGTAGTTCCGCCGGCAAGACGGTACGTTGCAGGCAGCCTTTTGCCATGGTTTCACCAGAGCTGATCGGGGTTGTTAGATAACACAAACAAACAAAAACATACACAAAATGTATCTGGGAGCGACAGAGGAAAACATGACCTGCCTCGCTTACTCATCTCTGAATAAACTTCTTTGAATGATGTCAGCCGTCAGAGCCTTTAAAATACCTGCAAATGCCAGTTTTGGGGGAGAGCTTTGCGGCATCTAGTGGACTGCCGCAAGAGCTGTAAATTCTGCAAACCTGATCTTTATCCATAGAAATTGCAGAGTTGGAAGGGACCACAAATTTTGGCTCGAAGCATCCGTGAGGCTGGGTACGGCTGTCCTTTCCTTTGACGAAGTTCCTGCTTCAGGCCGGTAGTCAAACTGGTCGTGCCTCTTATTTGCAAAGTTGTTTGTTTGCATTCCTAAAAAAGGCTGAATCAACTTGACCTCTGTTAAACTAGCCAAGATTTACCATAACTGTGATAATTTATTATTATTATTATTATTATTTATACCCCGCCCTCCCCGGCCAGAGCCGGGCTCAGGGCAGATAACACCAATAAAATCACAGTAAAAACATAATAGGGGAAAAAGAAAAAAACCAATTTAAAGTACAAGTTAAAATACAATTTAAAAAATTTATGTTGGAAATGTAAAGAAAAGGAAGGTACTTTTTATCATGTGTGGTGGACCTGTCCCAAGGTAAAAGACTTCTGGGAAAAGATTTATAATGAATTAAAAGAAAATGATGAAATATACATTTATAAAGAAACCAGAGGCCTTTCTCCTTGGAATATTAGGTTCTGAACTGCCCAAGAAAGGTGCAAAGGTATTTTTGTATGCCACAACTGCTGCACGAATCTTAATAGCCAAAAAATGGAAAACACAAGAATTACCAACTGTGGAAGAATGGCAGATGAAGATGATGGACTTTATGGAGCTGGCTGAACTCACGGGGAGAATCTGCGACCAGAAGGAAGAGGAATATTAAGAAGACTGGAAGAAATTTAAAGATTATTTGAATAAATATTGTAACATTAAAGATTAGTAATTACTAGAAAGCACCAAATAGGCCTAGGATTAAATTAGGATTAAATAAATAAATGAGAAATAGAATGTTAAGAAAAGTTAAGAAATTTGATTATAATTAGAATATTGTTTTTGGAATAATAAATTGGAAAACTGCTACATTCAATTACAAGGAAATTCAGATGGAAGAGATTAGAGGAAGTCAAGTAATTTGTTGGATTTTTAATTGATTAATTAATTTTTATTGTCTATATGTTTGTGGTTGTATTTTTGGTTATCATTTGCTATATTTGTTTTATTTCCTTTTCCTTTTTGTTTCATTGATTATATTGTATGTGTGGCATTTGTAGGAAACTTAGTAAATATTATTGGGGGGGGGAAATAAATAAAAAAGGCTGAATCACTTGAGCTCAGTGTGTTTGGCAAGGTGGAACGGCGCTCGCTCCTAGAATACGACGCTTGTTTGCAATAAATCGGATTATTTCTGCTCTTTGCATTGATAAAAATGGATTGATGCAGGTCTCTTGAATTTGGGGGGGCTCTTTTATTTATGTGGGTCATGGCTGCAGAGAGCCTGCTGGTTTTTAAAACCAGTGAATTTTTAGAACCAGTGAAGGCGGTGAAGGTCCTGTGTGAGTGCCTGGAGGCGGTTGGAGGATGGATGGCGGCTAACAGATTGAGGTTTAATCCTGACAAGACAGAAGGACTGTTTTGGGGGGACAGGGGGCGGGTGGGTGTGGAGGATTCCCTGGTCCTGAATGGGGTGACTGTGCCCCCGAAGGACCAGGTGCGCAGCCTGGGAGTCATTCTGGACTCACAGCTGTCCATGGAGGCGCAGGTTAATTCTGCGTCCAGGGCAGCTCCATCTGGGACGCAGGATGAGACCCTCCCTGCCCGCAGACTGTCTGGCCAGAGTGGTGCATGCTGTAGTTATCTCCCACTTGGACTACTGCCATGCGCTCTACGTGGGGCTGCCTTTGAAGGTGACCCGGAAACTGCAACTAATCCAGAATGCAGCAGCCAGACTGGGGACTGGGAGTGGAGACTATATAACACCGGTCCTGAAAGACCTACATTGGCTCCCAGGATGTTTCCGAGCACAATTCAAAGTGTTGGTGCTGACCTTGAAAGCCCTAAACAGCCTCAGCCCAGTATATCTGAAGGAGCGTCTCCACCCCCATCGTTCTGCCCAGACACGGAGGTCCAGCTCCGAGGGCCTTCTGGCGGTTCCCTCATTGCGAGAAGCCAAGTTACAGGGAACCAGGCAGAGGGCCTTCTCGGTGGTGGCGCCCTCCCTGTGGAACGCCCTCCCATTAGATGTCAAAGAGAACAACAACTACCTGACATTCAGAAGACATCTTAAGGCAGCCCTGTTCAGGGAGGTTTTTAATGTGTGACATTTTAGTGTATTTTTGGTCTCTGTGGAAGCCGCCCAGAGTGGCTGGGGAAACCCAGCCAGATGGGCGGGGTATAAATGATAAATTATTATTATTATTATTATTATTATTAAAAATGCTTCGCTTCCCCTTTTTGCAGAAGGATCGAGGATTGTCTCCCGCCGCTGGCCAGCCCCACCACCAAGAGGTTTTCCCCGGCGAAGCGAAAGCAGTACTACATCAATCAAGCCATACGCAACTCGGATCTCATCCCCCGGGCCAAAGGGCGCAAGAGCTTGCAGCGCCTCGAGAACAGTTGAGTTCCGGGTTGGGGGCGCCTCTCTCTGCCCAGTGGGATCGCAGAAGAGTCGCGAGGGCTCCGGGGGTCATCTAGTCCAACCCGCAGGGGTCGAACCCTGGACCGAGCTGCTCTGAGCCGGGGAGAGCTCGGTCCGTAGAACACGAGGCTGTTATAAACACCAGGTTGCGGGTTCGAGTCCCCCTTGAGCTAAAAAGCCCCAGGCCGCTGCAATCGCTTGAGCCTGAAACTCAGGTTGCGAGTTCGAGGTTCACCTTGGGCGAAAGATTCCCGCATTGCACGGCGTTTGGCTACAGGACCCCCAAGGGGGGGGTCTCTTCTCCTCTCCTCGCAGTTCCCCTAAGCTAAAAAGCCCCAGACTGCTGCAATCGCTTGAGACTCCTAATCTCAAGGTTGTGGGTTCGATTCCTGCATTGGATCCTCTCCAATTCTGCGATTCTGCCAACTGAGCCGTGTTGCATCATGATAGGGGAAGCATTTTCCGGCCAGGGGGCCGAAGTCCGTTCTGCGGACGGGGCACCGGCCAATGGGGGCGGGGCCAGCTGCAAAAGTGGGAGGAGCAATATATGCAGATTTCGGCTTTGTACGGTAGACCCATTGCTAACCTGCAGAGGTGTATCGTGAATTCTGCTTTCCCCCTCCAGCACGTTATCTGATGACTCTCCTGGAGCAAGACGAATGCACAGGGGAAGACGGGGAGATCGTGCATCCGGCCAATCCGAGCATCTTCACCGAAGCCTGCAACAACAAGACGTACGTCAAGGTACGCGTTGTGGTCTCTTTTCGTTAAATTCCAGCTCTCTTCCTTGAGAGGCACAGCTCAGCTCAAGACAGAAGGACTGTTTTTGGGGGACAGGGGGCGGGCGGGTGTGGAGGACTCCCTGGTCCTGAATGGGGTGACTGGGCCCCCGAAGGACCAGGTGCGCAGCCTGGGGGTCATTTTGGACTCGCAGCTGTCCATGGAGGCGCAGGTCAATTCTGTGTTCAGGGCAGCTCCATCTGGGATGCAGGATGAGACCCTCCCTGCCCACAGACTGTCTGGCCAGAGTGGTGCATGCTCTGCTTATCTCCCGCTTGGACTACTGCCATGCGCTCTCCATGGGGCTGCCTTTGAAGGTGACCCGGAAACTGCAACTAATCCAGAATGCGGCAGCTAGACTGGGGACTGGGAGCGGCCGCCGAGACCACATAACACCAGTCCTGAAAGACCTACACTGGCTCCCAGTACGTTTCCGAGCACAATTCAAAGTGTTGGTGCTGACCTTGAAAGCCCTAAACGGCCCTGTATACCTGAAGGAGGGTCTCCATCTCCATCGTGCAGCCTGGACGCTGAGGTCCAGCTCCGAGGGCCTTCTGGTGGTTCCCTCATTGCGAGAAGTGAGGTTACAGGGAACCAGGCAGAGGGCCTTCTTGGTGGTGGCACCCGCCCTGTGGAACGCCCTCCCACCAGATGTCAAAGAGAACAACAACTACCAGACTTTTAGAAGACATCTGAAGGCAGCCCTGTTTAGGGAAGCTTTTAATGTTTGATGTATCACAGTATTTTAATATTTTTTTGGAAGCCGCCCAGAGTGGCTGGGGAAGCCCAGCCAGATTGGCGGGGTATAAATAATAAACGAGTCTGCATTCTGAATTCCGAAGTCTTTTTTCCGTGCCCGAGTCCGGAATTCGTCTTTCGAACTCGGGTTCCAGTTGGGAGTGACGGTGCGAGTTAAACGAGGGTTGTTGCTGTTTTAATAGCATGTATCAGATATGACACCTTTTTTTTTACATATTGCAACTTGTTTCTGCAAAACCTCAAAAGGTTTTTGCGTACAAAAGCGATCTTTTAATTGTTTCGCCTTATGTATCAAATCGTGTGAGCTGTTTTTATCGCTCGTGTCTTTTTAATTGCGAAATTATTTCGAGTTACCTTACAGGGAGCGATTGCCGAAAAGACTTAAATTGCACAATTGCAACCCTTCTTAAAAACCACCCACAATTGAACAACTCTTACTGTCAGAAAGTTGTTCCTGGTGTGCAGTTTGCAACTCATTCCTCATAACTCAGCCAACCTAAATAAATACATAAACCCTATTTTTAAATAAATACACAGACCCTATTTTAAATACAGTGGTACCTTGATTCTCAGACTTAATCCATTCCAGAAGTCTGTTCCAAAAATCCAATTTAAATCAAAAGCAATAACATTACAGCATATGTATCCTTGTTTGTTAAAAGCATTTAAAAACCAAACAACTTAGACTGAGTTTTAGCACATACGAAAAACTTAAAACTTATTTCCTTTGGACTTTAACTTAAATAGAAAACTACGTTTAGAAAGATTTTTCCTCCAAAAGCATTTTTAAAAAATAAAATAATCCGATTTAAATAAAAAAATAATAATGGATTTTTATGCATACCCTGGATAAAACCCACAAAACCCTGATATTCAGAGTCTTAAGTTTCACTTGGAACCCGCACAAACCACACTTTGGGTTCTCCAGCTTTCCCCCACTTAATCAACTCGAAAGTGGATTGATCTTCCGACGGGAAAATAAAAGTTAACGGCCCTGCGAAACGCAGCTCTTTTTCCCACTTCAGTCGCTGGGTTTTTGACTCGGGATGGGCAGAGAGGGTTGTGCGTTAATGGGATCCTCTCGTTTTTGTGTGTGTCTCTCTCGGCTAAGATTTGGAACGACTTCATGAACCGCTCCGGCGAGGAACAAGAGCGGGTTCTCTTGTATCTGGAAGAGGAGGCAAAGAAGAAGCAGAAGAGCAAACTGGCCGAAAAGGCAGATGTCAAGTGGAAAGGTACGGAGGGTTTGGCCTGGCTGTCTTGCAGGGTTGTTTTGCATTTCTGGTGCAAAAAAACCCCTTCCTTCCTTCTCTCTCTCTCTCTCTCTCTCTCTCTCTCTCTCTCTCTCTCTCTCTCTCTTCCTTCCTTTTCTCTCAGTTTCTTTTTCCTTCCTTCCTTCTCTCTCAGTTTCTTTTTCCTTCCTTCCTTCCTTCCTTCCTTCCTTCCTTCCTTCCCTCTCTTTCTCTCTCTCTCTCTCTCCTTCCTTCTCTCTCAGTTTCTTTTTCGTTTCCTTCCTTCCTTCCTTCCTTCCTTCCTTCCTTCCTTCTCTCTCTTTCGCTCTCCTTCCTTCTCTCTCAGTTTCTTTTTCCTTCCTTCCTTCCTTCCTTCCTTCCTTCCTTCCTTCTCTCTCTCTCTCTCTCTCTCTCCCTGCCTCCCTCCCTCCCTCCCTTCCAGTCAAGTAGGCACCTGTCTTCCCAACTCAAGTTTCCAGACCATCTTTGCTCTTGAAGGGCGTTAGAGAGATTTCTGCTTTCAGCCGAACCTCCATATGCAAGAGCAGTCTACCGTCGAACGCTCCCTGTTCAGGAGACTCCCTACCCTTCCTGGCAGTGCCGGATTTCCGTATAATCTAAACAAGGTAGAAGCCCCTGGCCCCTGTTCTTCCCCTTAGAACCGCCAAAGTGCAGAACTGGAAGGTACACCGCAGGGTCATCCATCTCAACCTCGCGCGATGCAGAAACCGCAGACCTGTTTTGCTCCTCTTTCCGTTGCAGAACACGCCGCTTACACCCCGCAAGAGTGCTTCCAGCGCATCAGCCGGCGCCTGAGGACCACGCTGAAGCGGAGCCGTATCCCGATGGTAGGTTTCGAACGCGGGGCCGAGGAAGAAACTGGCGCCTGGGAACCTTTGCTGTTGCAGCTTTGCCTGGGCGTGGGGTACAAATAATAAATTTGCTTTTTTGTTATTTGCCACTGCTTCTGTTTTTCCCGCAGGGGACCCTGGAGTGCTTCGAAGATGAGCTATTGGCCTTTTTCTCGACCAGCCCTCGTTCCGTCTACACGGCAATGATGGACAACAGGTGACAAAATGGTTTTCGCGCTGGGCGCCGCAGCCAGATGGGAATTGTAGTACAGAAGGCGATGCGCCACGTGGTGTTTGGGGTTCTTTTTCGTACTGATAAAGCCAACAACTGTTGGGAATTGGAAGTATCGAGAGTAAAGGATCTATATAGGATGGAAAATAGGAAATTAATTTCCTATTAATTATTTCCTATTAATAATTTCCTGTTGTATTATTTTATTGTTGTTAGCCGCCTTGAGCCCGGCTTCGGCTGGGGAGGCGGGATATAAATAAAATTATTATTATTATTATTATTATTATTATTATTATTATTATTATTATTAAATTTCCTGGCTTTCAATTGGAACTTAGCCTGATCTCTTATTCGCCTTCCTTCCCTTTTTATGAAGATTCCCCGCTCTGGGATCCCTTAGCTAATTCTCCCCTGGTCTCCTCGCTGGCCAAATAGGACCAATTTAGCCAGCCAGCTATTGTTTATTGAATGGGTTTCCCCCCTATATTGATTTTTGAATTCTGAATTTATTATTATTTATGCTTTATACTGTATTTTATGCTGTTTTTTGTTGCATCACAATTAAGTGTTTTAAATTTGTTGTGAGCCCGGTTTTCTGAACCGGGAAGGGCAGGATATAAATAAAAATATATTATAATTATTACATAGGATGGAGAGTAGGAAGTTAATTTTCGGGGGGGGGGGCGGGAAGTTGCCCAATGCAAGATGATAAGAAAGAGAAGTCAATATAGAAATAAGTAATGGTTTAAAACAGGCGGGGGGGGGTGTGATGCTGCAAATTCTTCCGTTCGCGAAGGTATATATCATATCGTTTTGTAAACGTACGGGCAAATCGACGTAACGGGAATTGAACGTAAGGGAAGAATTGGGAACGTAAGGGAAGAATTGGGAACATAAGGTAAGAATGGGGAACCAGAATTGTGAATTGAACCTAAGGAAAGAATTGGGAACATAAGGGAAGAATTGGGAACCAGAATTGTGAATTGAACCTAAGGAAAGAATTGGGAACATAAGGGAAGAATTGGGAACCAGAATTGTGAATTGAACCTAAGGAAAGAATTGGGAACATAAGGGAAGAATTGGGAACCAGAATTGTGAATTGAACCTAAGGAAAGAACTTGCAGAAAGGGATAAAAACGTGTTTTTTCAATCTCTTTTCTTGCAGCTTCGAACGGCTTCTCCTTCACGCCGTCTGCCAATACATGGACCTCGCTTCTGCCAGTAAGGGCTCCTTTCTGATATTATTTCGTATTTATTTTGGGAGGAAACTTGCTGGCCCGTGTCGAACGGGGCTATCTCTCCCTTCCAGAGAGGGCGAGGCCCTTCTGATCCGCCTTTGCCTTCCCTTCCGGCCTCAGTGGCTGGATGATAAGTAGAAAATAACTTTTTTATTTAAAAAATGGCAATTGGGAAGCCCTTCTTCCCCCCGCCCAACTCCCGCCCCCCCAATATCTCCTAAGGTTTTCATTCTACAGTGGTCCCTTGGTTCTCAAACTTAATCCGTTCCAGAAGTCTGTTCCAAAACCAAGGCAGCACTTTCCCATAGAAAGTCATGCAAAGCGGATTAATCCATTCCAGACGCTTAAAAACAGCCCCTAAAACAGCGATTTAACATGAATTATAGCATCTAACGAGACCATTGATCCACAAAACGAAAGCAAGAATCAATGTGCTGTACTATAAAATAAATAAGGCAGTATTGTAGATGATGATGATGATGATAATAATAATAATAATAATAATAATAATAATAATAATAATAATAATAATAATAATTTCTTACCTGCACTGATGATGGTCATTGTTTGGATGGGGGGCTTTTATCCATTTCTGCAGTCACACAACCAATCCATCAGTAGCTGAACTGGGTTCTGCACAGTCACAAAAAGAAATGAACCCGAAAAAGCCTCAAAAACAAAAACGCAAAATAAATAGCGAAAACAAAAGCACCTAACTTAATCCGTTCCAGATGTCTGTTTGACTTCCGAAATGTTCGGAAACCGAGGCGCGGCTTCTGATTGGTGCAGGCGCCCTGGAAACAATAGCCGGCAGCCGCGTCGGACGTCCGGCTTCCGAAAAACGTTCGAAAACCAGAACACTCACTTCTGGGTTTGCAGCGTTTGGGAACCAAGGTACCAGTGAATTTGCTCTTTTCCAAAAGGAAACAAGCAAAACACCTGTTTTTCAAGGTGTTTAAATAAACCAAAATTATTATTATTATCCTCATCATTATTATTACTACCAAACAAGCAAACAAAAAATTCCTTCCAGTAGCACCTTAGAGACCAACTAAGTTTGTTATTGGTGGTATTATTATTATTATTATTATTATTATTATTATTATTATTATTATATCGTCTGTCTTAGGTTCTGACTACGAAGGGAAACGCCAGATGAAAGTTAGCAACAAGCACACCATCTTCCTGCCTCCGGATCCGCTTCTTTCGACTTACCTGGAGCAAATGAGCTGATGGCGGTTCCGGGTTGTCTTCCGGGGGTCCGCCGCCCCCCCCCCCGCTTTGAAATTTCTGCTTCCGTTGGCTTTTTAAAAAAGTATTTAAAGGCAAATGAGTTTTGGCGGGGGAGGGCATCTCTCAGCAGAGATGCTGTTGGAAGATGCTGTCTGTGGTTGCCTAGCAACCGCCTCCCAGCTCGGGTACCCGGAAGATTGCAGGCTAGCCGATGCTTTTCTTACCAGCCCCTCCCTCAGAGTAGGAGCCTCCTGGTCCATTTCGGAGGCCCCGATTCTGCCTGGGAAGTCCTGGATGTGGGGGGCCCCCACCTCCATCACCCCCAAACCATGCAGAGCTTCGTTCACGACGAACCCCCAAAATTGGAACCCCCTCAAAACTGGTGTAAAAGTTTTGCAGTCGGTTTTTGTGGGGTTTTTTTGCAGAGAACCCCCCTTTTTGCCGTGCCCCACAAACAGCCATAGACCCACAAACCGGGGAGGGGGGTGTCACGGGGTCACCCCCAAACCCAATGTCATCATAGCCGGACTAGGGCAAACGTTTGGTAGTGAAAACGCCCCACGTTTCGCAGCGCCCCAAAAATGGAGCCATAGACCCTTAAACTCATTGGGGTTTTAGGGGGTGGCCCCCAGGTTTGAGGGTCTATTGCTCTGTTTTTTGGGGCGCCGCAAAACCTGGGGTGTTTCTTCTCCGCGAAAAAAAGGACCGCAAAACTTTGGCACCAGTTTTGAGGGGGGGGTCCTGGATTTTGGGGTTCATAGTTAACGAAGCTGTTTGGGGCTGATGGAAGAGGGAGACCACAAAGTTTTGGGGGGGGCCTGGGTGAAAACTTGTCCCTTTTTTAAGGCCGCACACCCCAAAAATAGGGTTGCATTGCGTCGTTCGACTCAGTTGGCCCAGGCCGCTTGATTTTTAAAACAATCCTTTGATTTTAAAATGCCGCCCGTGATTTAGTCTGCAGGCAATTTATAAAAATGCGTATATTTTTAATAGGTCCCTCCTTTTTTTGAAAAAAACGGGATTTAGAAATGGCTCAGTGCGAGTGGGCTACAACTCCCTGCAAATAAAAGTATCGCATCTCAAATTTGGAGCATTTGAAAAGGGGCGATTTCTTCGACCCTATTTGACAGTCGTTTTTTTATTTTGTGTTTTTGCAATACGAAAAAAGGGAAATCCTTCGCTTTTTGCTTTTTCGGGAAAAGCTTTCCTCTCCCCTGCAAGCTTTCTCGAAAGAACTACCATTTCGGTCGCTTTTGCAGTTGCCATTCTGACCTCCTGGAGATGTTTTTCTGTTTATATATATCCCTGGTTTTTGAAAAGCAAATGTTAGAGAGCTGGCGTTATAACGGCTGGCTTCAGCTTTGGCTCGGCTCGATTTTAAAGCAGCAAAATTTGGGTTTTCCCACAAGCGCCTTGAATTCTGAATAATTTTTTTTGGGGGTGCACAAGACCCTTTTTTTCAAGTTCAGCAGAGGGTCGGGTCCGCCTCACGGGGTGGTCGTGCCAGGAAACAGTCGCCAATTGGATCTGGCTTCTGGGCAGAGGTAGACTGCTCTTGAGACTGGAGGTTCTCTCTCTTAGTTTCAACGGGCTTTGTTTGTTTCTGTCTGAACGCTCTTTTATTATGGGATGGCGGGGGACTCAATGCCTCTTGGAAATTGGGTGCCTCCTGCAAAAGGAGGAAAAACTCTTCTAACTGGCCTTAACGGTGCTTCGATTCGTAATCCGAATTTCTCTGAACTTTGGGGGTAGGGTGGCATCCTGTCTGTAGCGAAACTACACCCCCCCAAAAAAAAACACAGCAGCCATCCGTTCTCAGCCGAACTGCCTCATTTTCTAAATGTATGAATGACAATTGCAGGTTTCGCCTTTTTTTTTGCCCACCCCCCAAGTTGTCAGAAGCCAGCTTGCATTTTGTAAAATGTAATATAGTGTATTTTTAAAGATAATAGGTGTGTGTCCGTACGTTTTATGGCCAATGGATTCGGATTTTTTTTCTGGTTTCCCCCCCAATTGCTATCTACTGATGAAATGACCCTGGCAAAACAACAATAATAATAATTATCCCATCTTCTTTGCCGCTGGTTCGTTCGTTCGTTTGGTTTTCCCCAATTTGCTCTGTCGTGCCATAAAGCGAGTTTTTTAAAATATTAAATTAAATTGAAACGTGTATCGCCGTCGGTTCCAAAGAAGTCTACGCAAGTTACTAAACCTCAAAAAGGAATTTAGCCGAGCCTGTTCCTCGGGAACGGATTCCTTTCCCTCCGTAGGGCAGGGCAGGGAAACCTGTGGTCTTTTGATTGTTAGAATCATAGAATTGTAGAGTTGGAAGGGACCTGGAGGGTCACCATTAATTGAATAAATTAATAAAATTAAAAATAATTCAGGCAAGGGGGCGACAGGGAACCTCCTCCCGGGATATCAGCCTGAGGGTCATTAATTGAATAAATTAATAAAATAAAAAAATAATACAGGCAGGTGGGCGACAGGGAACCTCCTCCCAGGATATCAGCTTGAGGGTCATCATTAATTGAATAAATGAATTAAATTAAGAATAATTCAGGCAGGGGGGCGACGGGGAACCTCCCAGGATATCAGCCCCACGGGTCATCATTAATTGAATAAATTTATAAAATAATACAGGCAGGATTATTTGGATCCTTTAAAAAGGGCAAACCTGGAGGAGGCTTCCCGCTGTACCTCTGTCTGATATACTGGTCTGCCCTTCACATGCTAGTTTGAATTCCTATCTGTACAGGGGGTCGATTTCTGACCTTGGGGAGCCTAGGCTTCAACCACTGGTAATCAATAAAAGATATGAGCCGAGATTTCTGCATTGCACGGGGTTGGTCTGGATGACCTTTGAGGGACCCTTCCAACTAGGAATCATCGGGAAATAGAGGGTCTTATAAATCAGTTAAATTATTGTCCTTTTCCCCCCGGCTACTGATCACATGTGGATTTTTATTTTGATCGTTGCATGCTCAGAAAAATATACCAAAGTTGAGTTTTTGTGTGAGTGTGTGTGGTTTTATGATTATCCGCAATGTCCCTTTGTGAATGTTCTTATGGAGAGTTGTTGCATTAATTGTGATTTTTCAGACTTTTTCCCAGAAGATGCCACAATTTCTGGGTGTTGTTTTTTTTGAAAGTGTCTCTTCTTCCTCTCGTGTTGCCACGATGGTGTCAAAACAGTGGGATTTTGCAGGGGGCAGCCAAATTAACTTGGCCCTAAGTCAGAGGAAACACATACTGAAATATACTTAGGGGGGTTGTTTGCAAGTTTGCAGGCTCCCCCTATTTGGGGAAAAACTCCCTTCCTGCAGAAATCAAATCTGCCAAGGAAACCACTGCCCAACCTTTCTAATATTCCACGTGCAAGAAGAATTTTTTTGGGGGGGGGCATTTGAACACAAAACACGCCCCCCAATACACACTTTCCTTGCACTACAACAGCGCAGAGACCTTCCTTCTGCTGAATGTACAAACCAACTTCACATTTTCCAGAAGAACAAAACGTCGTTCCGTGTAAGATGTTTTTCGTGTAAATAATAATTAAAAAATCATGCTTTTAAGAGCGGTGTTGCAGTATTGCTTTTCTTAAATGCAGAAAGGGGACTTGTTGGGGAGGTGGGCAGGGAGAAAGAATTGCATTTCCAAGCCGCAGACAGAAATCCAACAGGTGAGGTGGTGGATTTCTGCATTTAGGTCGCTGCTGATTTCCAGGAGCCTGGGAACGGTGGGAGTTGGGAGGCAGAAAGGGTGAGTGTAGCTTTCTCAGGTGGAGGGAAAGAAATCAAACTTGGTTTACCGGCCCTCCGGAAGTTGGGAACAAAGGCATGCGGCCCTTGTGCTGCGAAGGACCCCGACCCCACTCAGCCATCAACGACGCCTCCCAGGTTGCAGATGACACCAAACTGGGATGGGGAACAAATGCCGCATGAAGGCAAAAATGGGATTTAATATGACCTTAACAGATTGGAGAATTCGGCCCATGCTCATTTTAAGTTGGAGCGTAATAATTATTTCACTATGAATATACTTCTTCTTAATTGTATTTCACTGTGGGTTAAACCACAGAGCCTAGGACTTGCCGATCAGAAGGTCGGCGGTTCGAATCCCCGCAACGGGGTGAGCTCCCGTTGCTCGGTCCCTGCTCCTGCCAACCTAGCAGTTTGAAAGCACGTCAAAGTGCAAGTAGATCAATAGGTACCGCTCCGGCAGGAAGGTAAACGGCGTTTCGGTTGAGCAATGACTTAGATACACTGCATATTTTGTTATGGGCAAATGGCTTGAGATACCTATTAGGTCCCTCAATTACTATATAGTCAGATTGTTTATTTCCTTGACATCTGACGGGAGGGCGCCACCACCAAGAAGGCCCTGTGCCTGGTTCCCTGTAACCTTGATTCTCGCAGGGAGGGAGCTGCCAGAAAGCCCTCGGGAGATGGACCCCGGTGTCCGGGGTGGAGACGCTCCTTCAGGGATACTGGGCTGAGGCCGTTTAGGGCTTTCAAAGCCCCAACACTTTGAATTGTGCTCAGAAACGTCCTGGGAGCCAACGTAGGTCTTTCAGGATTGGTGTTATGTGGTCTCCACTCCCAGTCCCCAGTCTGGCTGCTGCATTCTGGATTAGTTGCAGTTTCCGGGTCACCTCCCAAGGCAGCCCTACGGAGAGCTCATATTATAAAAGGTACCTTCTCTTCCTCTAACTTTTCCATCTTTTCTTCCTCGTTTTTCCATTTGCTGGATTCCTCAATGCAAAGGTGTGTGCGAGAAGGCTTTAGATACAGGGGTCAGCAGAGTTTTTCAGCAGGGGGCTGGTCCACTGTCCCTCAGACCTTGTGGGGGGCCGGACTGTATTTTGTAAAAAAAGAAATGAATGAATTCCTATGTCCCGCAAATAACCCAGAGATGCATTTTAAATAAAAGGACACATTCTACTCATGTAAAAACACCAGGCAGGTCCCACAAATAACCCAGAGATGTATTTTAAATAAAAGCACACATTCTACTCATGTAAAAACACGCTGATTCCCGGACCGTCCGCAGGCCGGATTGAGAAGGCGACTGGGCCGGATCCGGCCCCCGGGCCTTAGTTTGCCTACCCATACTTTAGAAATTGCCCAGGCGCTTAGCCAAAGACGGTCAGTAAGAGGCAATCTGCAACAGAAATTGGAGGGTGCACATTGTCTCCCGTCTCGTAATGCGGGAAACTCAGCTAAAGCACCCCTTCCAACCCCTGATTTAAAAGGAAGGAGAGGCCACAGCCTAAACGTTCCCGAGTTTTCACAAGGACGTCGTCTTTGTGCAAACGTGGAGATTTAAAGGTTGGGGGGCGAGGAATGGAAAACAGAGATACGAACTAAAATTGGCACCTTTGGAGCACAGATGCTAAGCTTTTTTCCTGGCAGCGGCGAAATAAATTATCGAGTGTTTTCGTTTTCTCGGAACAAAGACCTTCACGCGATGATGCTCCAATTTCCAACCACTTTGGGAGCGAGCGAGGGAGTCAATTCTGGCTGCGTTTTGCCACTTAGCACTCTGCATAAGTGCTGGTCTCGCATGCCCTCTCTTCCCTTCGGGTCAGTGTGCACCCAAAACAAAAGTTGAAGTGTTTTTCAAGCACCTGGAAGCAGCAAACACGCCTCCTTCTTCACGGTGTTTAGGCAGAAAGCTGCGTTGGCTGAGAATGATTCAGTGCTTTGTTATGCTTCTCCTTTGGCGACCCCTCATAGCCGAGTAAAATTGACTTCCATGAACACGTGTTTTAACAGAGAGTCCGTAAGGGACTGTGGAGGCCAATTCTGGATCCACATGTCCTTCCACAGTGGGGACATAGGTTTCCGGGCGGGAGTTGATCCCGGTGAGGGCCTGCCAAGCGTGCCTTCCTCTTAGCACGTTTCTCCCTCGCGTCCTGAGTTCGAGTGTCTCCAAAGCCCACAACACCTTTGGTCAAGGCTGTTCTCCAACTGGAGCGCTCGCAGGCCAGTGTTCCCCAGTTGTCAGTGTTTATACTACATTTTTAAAGATTTGCCTTGAGACAGTCTTTGAACCTCTTTTGTTAACCACCAGCATTACGCTTTCCGTTTTTAAGTTCGAAATAGAGGAGTTGCTTTGGAAGACGATCATCAGGCATCCACACATGACCAGTCCAACAAAGTTGATGTTGAAGAATCATCGCTTCGACACTGGCGATCTTTGCTTCTTCCAGTACACTGGTATTAGTTCACCTGTCTTCCCAAGTGATGTGTAAATTTTTTTGGAGACACTGTTGATGGAATCTTTCAAGGAGTTGGAGATGGCGTTTATAAGTGGTCCATGTTTCACAGGCATACAGTAAGGTTGGTAGTACAATAGCTTTGGAAACAAGCATTTTGGTTTCCCTGCGAATGTCCCGGTCCTCAAACTCTCTGCACTTCAATCGGGAGAAAGCTGAACTCACAGAGCTCAGGTGAAGCTGGATTTCGGCATCAATGTTGGCCCTTGTGGAAATCGTGAATATTTCCCGCTGTAAAAACAGACAAAGCCAAGAAATGAGATAAAGTAAAGGTAAAGGGACCCCTGACCATTAGGTCCAGTCGTGACCGACTCTGGGGTTGTGGCGCTCATCTCGCTTTACTGGCCGAGGGAGCCGGCGTACAGCTTCCGGGTCATGTGGCCAGCAGGACTAAGCTGCCTCTGGCGAACCAGAGCAGCGCACAGAAATGCTGTTTACCTTCCCGCTGGAGCGGTACCTATTTATCTACTTGCACTTTGATGTGCTTTCGAACTGCTAGGTGGGCAGGATGCGGGACCGAACAACGGGAGCTCACCCCATCGCGGGGATTCGAACCACCAACCTTCTGATCGGCACGTCCTAGGCTCTGTGGTTTAACCCACAGCGCCACCCACGTCCCCCAGAGATGAGATGGAAAGGGGTAAAAGAGTATTGGGAAATGATCCATAATGGCTTGAGATAACTATTAGGTCAATAAATGACCATATAGCATATATTCAACGCAAAAAACAGCAGCAATTTGTTGTGGACAAAGTACAGCTGGACATATAAAGGGCCCCATTACCTTCAGTAGCTTAGGGCCTCATCAAACCGAAATCCGGCCCTGGGCATAACTCTGATTTTAAACACATTGTGCAGATGAGGTTATTAGCTTCCTTTGCATTCAGCTACACATATCAAGGAAGGACTTTAGGAATCACATCCATGCTAAATATTAAGAGCTGCTGGAAACTAAATAAATACTTTAAATCTTTTTCTGTTCAAGTCCTCGGGGTTTCCCCCTGTCTTGAGCCGATGCAGTTTCCTTCTATGTTTTTTGCAAATGTGCTTTCAGCTTCTATGGCAGCGAACTTGAATGAAACTTGACAGTCACAGAGAGAGCTTTTCCCAGCTGGCTTTGAATCTAAACTCCAAAAGGGATTTGCCCGTTTACCTCGAAAACGGAGGATGTGCGGAGCTTTTGCGAGCCACTGCCAAGCGGCTTGCTTTCGAACTTGGACGGAAAGTCATTAATCGGCACGTGGAATTTCAAGTGATATAAACAGAAAAGAATGTAAGTTGTTTTTGTATGCAACAACAGCAGCAAGAATATTATTGGCACAAAAAATGGAAGCAAGAAGAATTACCGACGAAAGAAGAATGGAGGATGAAATTAATGGACTATGCAGAATTAACAGGAAGGATTTGAAATCTGTGGGACCAGAAATTCACAGAAGACTGGCCTAAATTTACAGACTATTTGAAAAGTAATTGTGATGATCAGACCATGTTTGTAGGTTTGCAAGAAGTTTTGTGAGGAGAATTATTGGAAGTATTGCAAAAATGGATAAAGGGGAGGATGATTAGTTATGATAATTAATGGCAATATGAAGTTAAGAATTGCATAAGAAGTGGTTAAAACGGTGGATCATCAGAGGTGCTGATGGAAGTCCAAAAAAAAAAGATTGCATAGGTGGCGAAATTTTGTGGTTTGTACTATAATTTATATGTTAAAAAAATTGGCACGTGGATTTTCCTGAATCTGGTGTGCTTTGTCTGCAAAGCCGGAACGAAGAGCAAATGTCTGTGCCTTCCATCTCTCTCTCTCTATCTGCACGTGGCATAATAATTTCATGCCTTCCGTGCCTGCTGAATTAGCCCATCAGTCGAGTCCTCTCTAAAGGGGGTTGCCTGGTAGCAAGATCTCCCCCTCCCCAGGTGGAGAAAGAGAGAGGAAAAAAATAGAACAATCAGCCAATCGCCTGCTTGGAGACCCGAGAGGAGAAATTCTGCTTTTGCAAAGAGTAGGAGGGGAGCAATCGCTCCGCCACTTAAAACCCACCAGCCCTTCTTTCCTCCCGGCTTTCTCCAACTTGCAGGACGCCTGGGTCCTTTCGGAGCTGGGCGGTGGTCCCAGGTGGCTGGATGGTTGGACTGGCAACCCATTCAGATCGGAGCACCATTCCTGCGTCCCAAGATTTCCTCTGGGTCGGAATAAGAACCCTCTGCTCTGAAAGGAGCGTGCCCGTTTGATGGCATGTGTTGCTGACGGATGCCACCTTTGTGCCCGAGAACTGGTCCCTGGTGCGTTGCTGGTCCTCATTGAGTTTCAGGTGAGCATCCTGCATTCTGCAAGGAACCTGAGAAGCAGAGGACACTGCAAAAGGTGTGCAAGAAGGACTCTGGAGTAGGAGAGATGCAGGTCTCTTTCTGAGACTTCAGGGGAGGAGAGAGTCATAACTGTCACAGGATTGGCTCCTCTTAAGATGACGCCAAGCCAGGACGAGATCCCCAACGTGTCCCTCAGCCCCTGAGTCCGCCAGAGTTTCCTGGATCCCCATTTGAGGAGCGGCGCAACATCTCTCTCGCTTGGTGAGCTGTCCGAGGTGCTAAAAACTCTTGCCACCGGACGTCCCAAGCCCCAGTTCGGTGTCCCTCAGCCCTGAGTCCTCCAGAGTTTCCTAGATTCCCATTTGAGGAACGGCGCAACATCTCTCTTGCATGGTGAGCTGTCCAAGGTGCTGAAAACTCTTGCCACCAGATGTCCTAAGTCCCAATTCGGTATCCCTCAGCCCTGAGTCCGCCAGAGTTTCCTAGATCCCCATTTGAGAAGCGGCGCAACATCTCTCTCGCTTGCTGAGCTGTCCGAGGTGCTGAAGACTCTTGCCAAAGGACGTCCCGAGCCCCAATTTGCTGCTCCTGGCCGGCAGAGGCTGCTCTCGACGCAAAGCGGAGCCATGCTAGTGGGCTCCTCCGTCTCCGACCTCAACGATTCCTTCCTGTTCCCAAACAGCTCGGCCTGCAACGCAGGGCTGTGGTGCGCCAATGTCTCGGAGCCCCGGAGCCCGCCGCGCCTGGTGGACGCGTGGCTGGTGCCCCTCTTCTTCGCCGTCCTGATGGTGGTGGGTCTGGCGGGCAACTCCCTCGTGATCTACGTCCTCGCCAAGCAAAAGCAGATGAGGACGGCGACCAATTTCTACATTGGTGAGTTTGGTGAGAATAATGGAGGCACCTGGATGGGTGGGAAGGAGGGTCAAAGCTGCTAGGGCTACTAGCTGATGCCTGTTCTGTTTGCTGCTAGCCAGGACCGCTCTGCTGTGCATCCACGGTCAGGAGCAGTAATGCCCTGGGTTCAAATCTTGCTTGCAGGTTTCCAAAAAGCATCTGGTCAGCCGCTGGGAGAAAAGGTGCTGGCCAAGTTGGGCCAAGCAGTTCTTACACTCTTTTGGGATGTTCTTATTGTGGGAATGTTCAGGGATGCAGGAGAGGATATATTGTCTGATTATATCCTTATCCAACTTGTGTTAACAAGTTCCCCAATTTCAGCAGAGTAAAACATTCCCCTTTATTTTAAGTTTGCAACGGCAGCGTTTGCTCAGGCTCACTTAAGCCTCTCTAATAAATATTCTGGTAATTCCCCCTTATTCCCTCATAAAACAGAAGAGACGACACAGTCTTTTACAAAAGTACAAAAAGGAGTTTACTCACATTCTGTTCACAATCAGATCCCAGAAGGCAGACTTAAGCTTAATGAAGTAACATACATTTGGAGTCTATCTTATAAGAAGACATCCCTTTGTCCTCTCTTGGCTGGGAGCCAAGAGGGCATCTTTCGCTCAGTAGATGTTGCTTCTTCGATGCATGGAAGAGAGATGGAAGAGATGGAAGAGAGAGAGATGGCTGCCCCTGCCCTGTGCTTTTGTCATTACCTGCACAGGTGAGGCCACACCCACCTCTGGTCACATGTAGAGGAAGTCTGTCCCAGCCCAGAGGGAAACAGGAAGTTTACCTGCTGGCTGGACAAACATCCCTCCCCATGTCTAAACATGTTCACTCTAGGAATGTTGTACTTGACTGCTCTTGTGTTTCACATCCCACACTTATAGGATAGGAACCACTTTTTTTTTAAACCTGTCCAGAATCTTTCACCTTCACGAGATGCCCACGATTCCTGGTGTTATTAGAAAGGGAGAAAAACTTATAAAAAATTTTATTTTTCATTTTCAAACAAAAACAAACCAAGCATCAACTTCCCTTTCCTCTTCCATGGTTCATTTCAATTTTCTCTTTATTGCAACGTATTCTAATTATTCTTTCTCTTCCCATTTTCCCTCCGTTGATGATTTTGCTGCTAAATTTATTCTCATCCTACTAACGTTTCAAGTTGCTGACAATAACTTTTTCAAATGTTCCACCGTCCGTCCGTCCCCCCAATCTTCTTTAAAGACTCTTTCTTTGAGGACTCAGCTACATTAGATTTTTTTTTTGAAAAAATCAGCGTTATAAACATGCAACACCAGAGGGCGCAGGAGAGTAATAAAAAAATCTATGCTGTTTTTCCATAGCGGTTTTTTTCTTTCGTTATGACGATTTGATTTCTGACTTATTTATAGCATTTCTTCCCCAACCCCCTGTGTGTAGATCCGTCCCTTATTCTACCAGTTAAGCTAGCCATTTCTGAAAGGGAAGAAAACTTTCCTCTAGTCACTTTCGATGTAATTTCATGCTTTTCCTCTAAATGATAAAAACCTCCACGCTTTCCTTACAGCGAAGTTGCTCCCTTCAATTTATCTTTTCTTCTTCTTCTAAACTTTTTCCAAATTGTGCCCTTTGTCCAAACAGTGAACTTGGCCGTCACAGATATCATTTTCCTCGTCTGCTGTGTCCCGTTCACGGCTGTCCTTTATCCTCTTCCGGGCTGGATTTTTGGGGAGTTTATGTGCAAATTTGTCAATTACATCCAACAGGTGAGTTTGTGACTGCATGCAGGGGCGATCTGCCCCCCCCCCAAATCCTTTAAACCATGGTTAGGCAAACTAAGGCCCGGGGGCCGGATCCAGCCCAATCGCCTTCTCAATCTGGCCCACGGACGGTCTGGGAATCAGCGTGTTTTTACATGAGTAGAATGTGCCCTTATATTTAAAATGCATCTCTGGGTTATTTATGGGGCATACGAATTCATTCATTCCCCCCCCCCAAAAAAATATAGTCCAATAATTTCATCTGCTAGTCTGCCCTCGTAGGAAATCTAACAGCCGCCCTGAACCCCGGGCTTGGCTGGGGAGGGCGGGGTATAAATCATCATCATCATCATCATCATCATCATCATCATCTTTGCAGCTCTGGGCAAGCAACGTCCTAGCACCATCCAATTTTTCTCTGACCGATAACGGACTTAAGGGTCCCTTGATGGAGAACAGGGCTGTAAAGCCAACTCTGATTTTTGGGAATGAAGGCGTTGAAGCGTCTGTAATCCAAGGTGCCACCGTAGTCTCTGTGGGACTTCTAGCAACGGGCAGCTTCATAACGCTTCCAGGTTCATGGTCTTGAAGGAGGCTTTGCCAGAGATTTCATGCTACACAGCAGCTTCTAGACTCAGTCTGCATAAGTATGGTCAATGAAAGTTCTTCCCTCAAGGATAAGGGACAAGAATGGGTGTAGGGGACCTCTGTCAGCTATATGTTACTTATTAATTATTGTTTATTTATAAATTTAAGGGACGCAGGTGGCGCTGTGGGTTAAACCACAGAGCCTGGGGCTTGCCGACCAGAAGGTCGGCGGTTCGAATCCCCGCAATGATGGGGTGAGCTCCCGTTGCTCAGTCCCTGCTCCTGCCAACCTAGCAGTTCGAAAGCACGTCGAAGTGCAAGTAGATAAATAGGTACCACTCTGGCGGGAAGGTAAACGGCGTTTCCGTGCGCTGCTCTGGTTTGCCAGAAGCGGCTTACTCCTGCTGGCCACATGACCCGGAAACTGTACGCCGGCTCCCTTGGCCAGTAAAGCGAGGAAATCAGCCCTGAGTGCTCACCGGAAGGACAGATCCTGAAGCTGAGGCTCCAAGACTTTGGCAACCTCAGGAGAAGACTCCCTGGAAAAGACCCTGATGCTGGGAAAGATGGAGGGCACAAGGAGAAGGGGACGACAGAGGACGAGATGGTGGGACAGTGTTCTCGAAGCTACCAGCATGAGTTTGACCAAACTGCGGGAGGCAGTGGGAGACAGGAGTGCCTGGCGTGCTCTGGTCCAGGGGCTCACGAAGAGGCGGACACAACTAAACAACTAAACAACAACAACAAAGGCATTTGGGAACCAAGGTCCCACTTTAATAATAACCCCACCCTGTCTTCTTGGCTTTGCAGGTCTCTGTGCAAGCCACATGCATCACCCTGACCGCTATGAGTGTTGACCGTTGGTACATAACCGTCTTTCCCCTTCGAGCCCTGCGGCAACGCACCCCCTTCGTAGCGGCCACCGTCAGTGCCAGCATCTGGGTCGGTGAGTAGGGGGGCCGGCAAAGCATAGAGGACCCTTCGCTTTGCACCAAAGGGGGATCCCTGCCTGTTCACCTCGGCCCAAACCTTGGCCAGCGCCCTTGCCACCCATCTCCTGCGGGGCAAAAGTCTGGAACGGATTAATCCGTTTTGCGTGACTTTCTATGGGAGAGCGCGCCATGGTTTTGGAACGCTTTGATTCTGGGACAGACTTCTGGAATAGATTAAGTTTGAGAACCAAGGTACCAAAATGGATTACAGTGGTACTTCGGGTTCATTCTGGAGGTTTGTTCTTAACCTGAAGCTGTTCTTAACCTACCTGAAGCACCAGTTTAGCTAATGGGGCCTCCTGCTGACACCGCCACACGATTTCTGTTCTCATCCTGAAGCAAAGTTCTTAACCTGAAGCACTATTTCTGGGTTAGCGGATTCTGTAACCTGCAGCGTATGTAAGCCGAGGTACCACTGTATATAGCAGAACCAGACAGACCTCAGCCTAACACTCAAAACGGAGCACGTTCGGCATCCGAAAAACGTTTGCAAACCAGAACACTTCCTTCCAGGTTTGCAGCATTTGGGTTCCAAGTTGTTTGAGTACCAAGGCGTTTGAGAACCAAGGTGCCGCTGTATACAATCGATCTTCCGTATAGATTGCCCATTGCACCTTATCGGACCAGGAAGTCCATTTTGCTTTGCCGCAAAACCCAGCAGAACATCTTTTGCTGGAGGACGTTGCCCCACTTGACCTAAGATTTGAGCCGGTTCTGTCCGAGACTTCAGAACCGTTGGGTGAATTTGGGACCCTGGCCTTATCCTCCCGCAGGTTCCTTCGCCATCTCCACCCCGGTTTTGGTCTACAACCAGCTGACCGAAGGCTACTGGTTCGGGCCCCGGACCTACTGCAGCGAGACTTTCCCCTCTGTCACCCACAAGAGAGCCTTCATCCTGTACAATTTCCTGGTGGTTTACCTGCTCCCCTTGCTGACGATCCTCCTTTGCTACACCGCCATGCTGTACCAGATGGGACGCCCCACAGTGGAGACCTCAGAGAACCAGGTATCAATCGCATGACAATCTTACAGTCGCCATTATTCCACTACCACCGCTTGCAAATCAGGTTTATTATCAAAACGTTATAAGGAAAAACTCCACTCCTTTTCCCTTATGGGATATCCAAAAGCCCCTATAGAGTCCTTAAGTGGGTTCCCTATCGGTAGGAGGAAATAACAGAGGCCAAGCAGACAGCACAAAAGGAAAGAGGAATGGGGAGGGAAGAGGAAACAGAGCGAGCTCAGGTTCCAAAACTCTTCCACTTGTAATTTCTACAATCTCCAGATGTAATATCTGGTTATGCAATGTGAGAAATGTGAGGCTGGACCAGGCAGAACTTCCCTACGAGTTATTTAGGAAATAGAGGACATCTTTGCATGCTCTTGTTATAGGTAATAAACTGCTCCTTTTTCCCTTATGGGGTATCTGAGCGTGTCTAGAGTCCTTAAGTGGGTTTTCTATTGGTAGGAGAAAATAGCAGAGGCCAAGCAGAGAATATTGAGAAGCAAAGTGGCTAGTAAGCCTGATCTTTATGTTTGCGGTGCCAGAAATCGCTTCTGTACATGCCCAGAAACCGAAAATCGCTTCGTCGCAGGTGCGATTTTCAGCATCTGGGCATGCGCAGATGTGATTTCTGGCGTTGTGCTGCGCCGGCCCAGCCCATGAAGGATCTCTGTGGGAATGATCCGGCCCATGCCCGGTAAGCCTTGCCAACCTTTGGTTTAGGGTGGGCGCCACCACCGAGAAAGCCCTGTGCCTGGTTCCCTGTAACGTTGCTTCTCGCAGGGAGGGAACCACCAGAAGGCCCTTGGGAGAGGGACCCCAGTGTCTGGGGTGGAGACGCTCCTTCAGGTCTACTGGGCCATTTAGGGCTTGAAAGGTCAGCACCAACACTTTGAATTATGCTTGGAAATGTCTGGGAGCCAATGTAGCTCTTTCAGGACCAGTGTTCAGCGACGCGGACTTATAAAAAATATTGGGGGGGCCCGGGAAAGCTCATGAATAATAAATAAGCTCATGAATATGCAAATAAAGTGGCGCCGCCTCCTCGTGAGCGAATAGGGGAGAGCGTGCTGCGCCTATTAATCAGCTCCAAAGGAAATTGGGTGGAGCTTTTGCTCGGGAGGGAGGGCAGGAGGCATGCAGCCCGCCCCCCCTGTGCATTTTGGGCTGGGGGAGGGGCGGCGATGGCGCTCTGCTGGAGGGGCGCCGGAGATTATTGGGGGGGCAGAGCCCCCCCAAACGAATTTTTGAGGGGGCTCGGGCCCCCTCAAGCCCCATGGAGTCGGCGCCTATGCCAGTGTTATGTGGTCTCCACTCCCAGTCCCCAGTCTGGCTGCCACATTCTGCATTAGTTGCAGTTTCCGGGTCACCTTCAAAGGCAGCCGCACGTAGAGCGCATGGCAGTAGTCCAAGCAGGAGATAACCAGAGCATGCGCCACTCTGGCCAGACAGTCTGCGGGCAGGGAGGGTCTCAGCCTGCGTACCAGATGAATATTAAAAACACAATAAAACATCAGACATTAAAAATTTCCCTAAACAGAGCTGCCTTCAGATGTCTTCTAAAAGTCAAGTAGTTGTTTATTTCCTTGACATCTGATGGGAGGGGGCCACCACCAAGAAGGCCCTTTGCCTGGTTCCCTGTAACCACACTTCTCGCAGGGAGGGAACCGCCAGAAGGGCCTCGGGAGATGGACACTGGTGTCTGGGGTGGAGACGCTCCTTCAGGGATACTGGGCGATTTAGGGCTTGAAAGGTCAGCACCAACACTTTGAATTGTGCTCGGAAATGTCCTGGGAGGTAGGTTTTCAGGACCGGTGATTTGTGGTCTCCACTCCCAGTCCCCAGTCTAGCTGCCACATTCTGGATTAATTGCAATTTCCGGGTCACCTTCAAAGGTAGCCCCACGTAGAGCGCATGGCAGTAGTCCAAGCAGGAGATAACCAGAGCATGCACCACTCTGGCCAGACAGTCTCATCCTGCACACCAGATGGAGCTGGCAGACACAGAACTGACCTGCGCCTCCACGGGCAGCAGAGTCAAGAACGCAGAAGCCAAGCCGATCTGATTGCAAGTCCCCTTCTTGACTCCTCGCAGGTTCAACAGCTGGCCGAGCGCTCAGAAGCCATGCGGGGCAAGATATCGCGGATGGTGGGCACCATCGTCGTCCTCTTCGCCATCTGCTGGGGCCCAATGCAGCTTCTGATTCTGGCCCAGGCCTTCGGCACCGGTTTCCGCCGCAACTATTACACCTACAAGCTGAAAATCTGGGCTCACTGCATGTCGTACGCCAGCTCCTCCCTCAACCCCATCGTCTACGCCTTCATGGGCGCCAGTTTCCAGAGGGCCTTCCGCAAAGTCTTCCCTTTCGCTGCCAAGCGCCGGGTGGGCAGATGCGAGCCCGGCGCCAACGTAGAGATGCGGTTTGTCTCTTCGGGGATGTAGGTGCCTTCTCTGTGGTGTCCCCGACCCGAAAGGTTGCAAAAGCAAGCCTGGTGGCGTTCGGTTTTCATTTTTCTCGCTCTCCACGCGGCTGGGCTCGCTCGCTCGAGTCGCCTGGGGTGGTTTCCCTGCCGTTGCTGCTGTGAAGACCCTATGAGAAACCCGGGATCGGGGCAAGGAAGGGGTGGGAAAGGATTTTGCCAGAGAGGGAGGCGAGGGGGCTGTTTGGCAGCCGAGGGCCGCTTTCTCCACCTGGGGAAGCTTTCAGGGGCCAATGGGCGGAGCCAGAGGGTGAAGTGGGTGGGGCGATGGATTTGAAAACTCGCTTCTCTGCTAGGTCATCATTGGGGTTCAAGGACAACGCAGGGAATAATGGCCATAGCTGTCAACGTTTCCCTTTTCTTGCGAGGAATCCTATTTGGAATAAGGGTATTTCCTTTTTAAAAAAGGAAACATTGACAGCTATGAGAATGAAGGGTGTCAGCTGGGGACAGAGAGCGAACCCCATGGGGTGAATTGGGGTCCCAGACGTCTCCCCAATAATCTGCGAAGGGTCCAGGTCTTTGCAATTGTTCTTGGTGAGCGCTGAAGCAATCAGTGCCGGATTTAAGTATAAGCTAAACAAGTTCTAGCTTAGGGCCCCACTCTCTTGGGGGCCCCAAAAAAATTTAAAGGGAAAAAAACAACCAGGATGTGCATTTCCAAAATATAAGATAAAAAATGAAATAAAACCTACATGCAGCAACAGTGTTTTGTGTTGTGTAGGCTCCTGTGATGTAAGTCATGGGCCCCGCCTGCTCCCTAAAATATCACCAATTTACTCCTTTCTATATATAGGGTGCCGACATTCTGCTATTTATCATTATTAGTAGTTTGCATCATATGTTTGCACCTATTTCACGTCATAGCAAGTTTCCGGAAACCAGATGATGAGTCTTTGTAAACTGTGTTTCTAAAGGAACTTTTGTCATCGCCAAATGCCAAGGTGTTTGCATTGTTCAGTTTGTTGTGAATAAAAAAAATCCTTTTAAGTTAGAGCTGAATTATTATTTCACTATTAATATACTTCTTAATTGTATTTCAGTTCTGCAATTACTTTGATATACGTATGATGCTTTGGGGGGGTGCTCTTGAGCTACAGGGGAGGCAATTTCAATTTCAGAGGTAAATAGTGATGGGTTCTGGGTAGGGAAAGGGCTGTAAGGGAGGATGGAGGTAGGAAAAGGGTAGAGGGGTATCAGAGGTAGGAAAGGGGTAGAGCTCTGTGGCCCCTCTGCCCCTTTGCTACCTCTGAGGCCCCTCTACGCTTTTCATAGCTCTGTGGCCCCCCTACCCCTTTCCTGCCTCTGAGACGCCTCTACCCTTTTCATAGCTCTGTGGCCCCTCTACCCCTTTTCTACATCTGAGGCCCGTCTACCCTTTTCGTAGCTCTGTGGCCCCTCTACCCCTTTCCTATCTCTGAGACCCCTCTACACTTTTCATACCTCTGTGGCTCCTCTACCCCTTTCCTGCCTCTGAGACCCCTCTACCCTTTTCATAGCTCTGTGGCCCCTCTACCTCTGAGACCCCTCTACGCTTTTCATACCTCTGTGGCTCCTCTACCCCTTTCCTGCCTCTGAGACCCCTCTACCCTTTTCATAGCTCTGTGGCCCCTCTACCCCTTTCCTATCTCTGAGACCCCTCTACACTTTTCATACCTCTGTGGCTCCTCTACCCCTTTCCTGCCTCTGAGACCCCTCTACCCTTTTCATAGCTCTGTGGCCCCTCTACCTCTGAGATCCCTCTACGCTTTTCATACCTCTGTGGCTCCTCTACCCCTTTCCTGCCTCTGAGACCCCTCTACCCTTTTCATAGCTCTGTGGCCCCTCTACCCCTTTTCTACATCTGAGGCCCGTCTACCCTTTTCCTAGCTCTGTGGTCCCTCTACCTCTGAAACCCTTCTACACTTTTCATAGCTCTGTGGCTCCTCTACCTCTTTCCTACCTCTGAGACCCCTCTACCCTTTTCATAGCTCTGTGGCCCCTCTACCTCTTTCCTACTTCTGAGACCCCTCTACCCTTTTCATACCTCTGTGGCCCCTCTACCTCTTTCCTACCTCTGAGACCCCTCTACGCTTTTCCTACCTCTGTGGCTCCTCTACCCCTTTCCTGCCTCTGAGACGCCTCTACACTTTTCATACCTCTGTGGCCCCTCTACCCCTTCCTGCCTCTGAGACCCCTCTACCCTTTTCATAGCTCTGTAGCCCCATTACCCCTTTTCTTCATCTGAGACCCCTCTACCCTTTTCCTAGCTCTGTAGCCCCTCTACCTCTGAGACCCCTCTACACTTTTCATAGCTCTGTGGCCCCCACTTCCCTCAATTCTACCTCTGAGACCCCTCTACCTTTTTCATAGCTGTGGCCCCCACTTCCCTCAATTCTACCTCTGAGACCCCTCTACACTTTTCATAGCTCTATGGACCCCACTTCCCTCAATTCTACCTCTTAGTCCCCTCTACCCTTTTCATAGCTCTGTGGCCCCCACTTCCCTCAATTCTACCTCTGAGACCCCTCTACACTTTTCATAGCTCTATGGACCCCACTTCCCCCAATTCTACCTCTTAGTCCCCTCTACCCTTTTCATAGCTCTGTGGCCCCCACTTCCCTCAATTCTACCTCTGAGACCCCTCTACACTTTTCATAGCTCTATGGACCCCACTTCCCTCATTTCTACCTCTGAGACCCCTCTACACTTTTCATAGCTCTATGGACCCAACTTCCCTCAATTCTACCTCTGAGACCCCTCTACACTTTTCATAGCTCTATGGACCCCACTTCCCTCAATTCTACCTCTGAGACCCCTCTACACTTTTCATAGCTCTATGGACCCAACTTCCCTCAATTCTACCTCTGAGACCCCTCTACACTTTTCATAGCTCTATGGACCCCACTTCCCTCAATTCTACCTCTGAGACCCCTCTACACTTTTCATAGCTCTATGGACCCAACTTCCCCGAATTCTACCTCTGAGACACCTCTACCCTTTTCATAGCTCTGAGGGGTAGAGAGGCTACAGAGCTATGAAAAGTATAGAGGAGACCACAGAGATAGGAAAGTGGCTACAGAGCTATGAAAAGTGCAGAGGGGTCTTAGAGGTAGAATTGAGGGAAGTGGGGGGGCCACAGAGCTATGAAAAGTACAGAGGGGTCTCAGAGGTAGGAAAGGGGCCACAGAGCTATGAAAAGCGCAGAGGGGTCTCAGAGGTAGGAAAGTGGCTACAGAGCTATGAAAAGTGTAGAGGGGTCTTAGAGGTAGAATTGAGGGAAGTGGGGGGGCCACAGAGCTATGAAAAGTGTAGAGGGGACTAAGAGGTAGAATTGAGGGAAGTGGGGGGCCACAGAGCTATGAAAAGGGTAGAGGGGACTAAGAGGTAGAATTGAGGGAAGTGGGGGGCCACAGAGCTATGAAAAGGGTAGAGGGGTCTCAGAGGTAGACTAGCGGTAGAGGGGCCACAGAGCTATGAAAAGGGTAGAAGGGTCTCAGAGGTAGGAAAGGGCCCATAGAGCTATGAAAAGGGTAGAGGGGTCTCAGAGGTAGACTAGCGGTAGAGGGGCCACAGAGCTATGAAAAGGGTAGAGGGGTCTCAGAGGTAGACTAGCGGTAGAGGGGCCACAGAGCTATGAAAAGTGTAGAGGTGTCTCAGAGGTAGGAAAGAGGCCACAGAGCTATGAAAAGGGTAGAGGGGTCTCAGAGGTAGACTAGCGGTAAAGGGGCCACAGAGCTATGAAAAGGGTAGAGGGGTCTCAGAGGTCGGAAAGGGGCCACAGAGCTATGAAAAGGGTAGAGGGGTCTCAGAGGTAGGAAAGGGCCCACAGAGCTATGAAAAGGGTAGAGGGGTCTCAGAGGTAGGAAAGGGGCCACAGAGCTATGAAAAGGGTAGAGGGGTCTCAGAGGTAGACTAGCGGTAGAGGGGCCACAGAGCTATGAAAAGGGTAGAGGGGTCTCAGAGGTAGACTAGCGGTAGAGGGGCCACAGAGCTATGAAAAGGGTAGAGGGGTCTCAGAGGTCGGAAAGGGGCCACAGAGCTATGAAAAGGGTAGAGGGGTCTCAGAGGTAGGAAAGGGCCCACAGAGCTATGAAAAGGGTAGAGGGGTCTCAGAGGTAGGAAAGGGCCCACAGAGCTATGAAAAGGGTAGAGGGGTCTCAGAGGTAGACTAGCGGTAGAGGGGCCACAGAGCTATGAAAAGGGTAGAGGGGTCTCAGAGGTAGACTAGCGGTAGAGGGGCCACAGAGCTATGAAAAGGGTAGAGGGGTCTCAGAGGTAGGAAAGGGACCACAGAGCTATGAAAAGGGTAGAGGGGTCTCAGAGGTAGGAAAGGGACCACAGAGCTATGAAAAGGGTAGAGGGGTCTCAGAGGTAGCAAAGGGGTTGTGGGGGCCATAGAGCTATGAAAAGCTATTTAAAATTTTAAAAATCCGATTTAAATGGGAAAAATCCATTTTTGAATTAATTTATTTTTAAAAAAAACCTGTTGATTTTCATCCACCCTGCTTCGTAGGCCGTCTGCCCACCTGATGGATCCCATGCGCGTTCCTCTGCATCGTCTCTGTCTTAGAAACATTTTTTTTTTTACTTGTACATAGGACTTTTCAAAAGACCATCCCTCCTTTTTTATGTGGGTTTTTCCCCCCCACCTTGGGAAAGTTTGTCTCCTTTTCACAAGTCTACTTGCACACTCCGTCCCCACGAGATCGCCTCCAAGACCTCATTTGTACCTAACGAGGCAGCCACAATTTCCCAAATTCTTTCCCCCAAATTCTCCACCCTCCTTCCCGCGCCAGCAGAGAAGCTGCATTGTTTTTAAAACTCGATTTAAAAACTTCATTTAAAAACTCGATTGGGAGCCGCCCAGAGTGGCTGGGGAAACTCATCCAGATGGGCGGGGTATAAATAATATATTATTATTATTATTATTATTATTATTATTATTATTATTATTATCCGCATATAGACAAACTGCATTTCCTCGTCTCTTTGGATTTGAAGAGGCTGCTTGCTTTATCCCAAGGTCAATAATAATAATAAAGATCAAGCGAGAATCGAGCTATGATTTCTTCTATAGGAAGCGGCAGGGGGAGAGGTTCTCAGCCAAGGTACCAGATGGAGCTGGGAAGCAGAACTGACCTGGTTTTTATTTTTGTGGAACGGGCAAATGCTCCTTGTAGCCAATTCCCAAGCAGCTGGCAAGATGTGGTAGCTGGAAGCTTCCTAAGTAAACATGGCGGTGTAGGGAACCCGCTTAAGGACTCTAAACGGGCTCTTGGATACCCCGTAAGGGAAAAGAAGCAGGTTTTTTCTTCTTATAACAGTTGGAAGGGACCTCCAAAGGTCATCCAGTCCACCCCCCTTCGATGCAGGAACCCCAGCGGAAGAATCCATGATGAATGGCCATCCAAACTCTGCTTTCAAAAGCTCCAAGAAAGGAAGAGGTGCCAGCGCCTTATTATTATTATTATTATTATTATTATTATTATTATTATTATTATTCCACGGCCACCCTGGGCAGCTTGCAGTGCATATAAAAACACAATAAAACGCCAAACTTTAAAAACTCCCCAATACAAGGCTGCTTTCTGTGTGTTTGTGTGTGTGGTGCTTGCCGTTGTTAACACGACTTGTGTAGGGTTCGTCTATTAAGAGACATACGGCAAAGCATTACCCAAAGAGATATCTGTGGGGTTTAAGGTAAGGTGGAGTCCAGTGGGCGGGATCTTTGGGGTGTGCCGCGTGCCGATTGGCTGAGGGTGGAGCGTGACAGACAGGTGACAGGGCAGTTAAAGGATTTGGGCTTGGGAGAGGGAGGAGAACGGCTGGTTTGGGCAGTAAGGAGCAGTGGTTAGAGCAGGCGGGATAGGATTAGGGAGTTAAACCCATGCTACGAAACACACCAAAGCGTCCTAAACCCTGTTTAATGGGAGCAAACTTCGCAAAAACTCATTCTACTCTGGTTTTACTATAATAATAAAAAATTTAAAAATCCAACTTCTTTCTCCAAACCGCGTCTCATCTTTGGCCAGGCTATCGCGGACGTGGCAGAGTCCGTCAAGAGCGTCCTCAGAAGTCCATAAGTTAGGCGACCGCTTAAGTCTAGAAGGGGACCCTAGGATCATCTAGTCCAACCCGCTTTTGTGCAGAAATCTCCGTCCTTGCGGTTGCTAACAATTTGCCGTTATACAAAAGACAGAGTTCCTCGGTCCGTCGGGCTCAATGTATTGGAAGCCCAGAGATGGCAGGCAGGAACCCAGCGGGTGTCGAGAAAACCAAACCAAAGGGGGAGCTGGAAATTTGAACCCAAATCCCGTCTTGCTCTGACATAGTGGACTTGGGCAGGTCTCGAAGTCCAGTTCCTAAATTTGCTGAGCAGACTCTAGGAAATCCATTTTTGGGGCTCCAACAAGCTGATTTTCCTCCGAAGGGGCAGTTTGGACTCTGCAGACAAAATACTTTTTCGACAAGTCTCACCTTCGGGAAGTTACGAGGAATCTGCCCGGCTGAGGTCATCCAAAATTTGGCAGTTTTTAAGTCCTGGCCGGAAGCAAAACTGTTCCTTGTTATGTAAGGCTTCAATAACAAACACAATTTCCAAAGGGACGGGTGGATGGTTTTTGCCCAGTTATCTGAGAGATCTAAAAAAATATACTTTTGCCCAGAAAACGTTGACTTTGGGGCAGTCCTGCAAACGGACCCAGGTGAGTCTCAGTATCCTGGCATAGCAGTGACGCCCCCCCCCCGAGGCGTACAAAATAAATTAATGTCCCCGGTTTGTGCTGGAAAACGACCTCTGTGGGGACCGTGGAGCAGAGCTTTCCCTCGTCTTCTTCTCGTACCCAAACTTTCCGTTCTTTGTGGCCGCATATCTCTTGGGACATCACCTTTCCGACAGAGCAAAGACATCACCTTGCCAACAAAGGCCCATATAGTTAAAGCTCTGGTTTTCCCAGTCGTGATGTATGGAAGTGAGAGCTGGACCATCAAGAAGGCTGATCGCCGAAGAATGGATGCTTTTGAATTATGGTGCTGGAGGAGACTCTGGAGAGTTCCATGGACTGCAAGAAGATCCAACCTCTCCATTCTGAAAGAAATCAGCCCTGAGTGCTCACTGGAAGGACAGATCCTGAAGCTGAGGCTCCAAGACTTTGGCCACCTCAGGAGAAGACTCCCTGGAAAAGACCCTGATGTTGGGAAAGATGGAGGCACAAGGAGAAGGGGACGACGGAGGCCGAGATGGTGGGACAGTGTTCTTGAAGCGACCAGCATGAGTTTGACCAAACTGTGGGAGGCAGTGGAAGACAGGAGGGCCTGGCGTGCTCTGGTCCAGGGGGTCATGAAGAGGCGGACACCACTAAACAACAACAACAAAATAATTCTCCTCATAGTCTTTCTTGCAATGTTTCAGATAATCCTCCTTACGAAACTTCGTGCAGTCCTACTAGCGTAACCTGTTCATTACAATCACTTTTCAAATAGTTCGTATATTTACTCCAGTCCTCTAAGAGGCGGACACGACTTAACAACTCAACAACAACAGCAATCTCTTGGGACGAAAAGGAAAAGCTTGGGGCATTTTTGGTACCATCACATCTTTTCCATCTCGTCGCTTATCGTCTCCCAAAACGCCTTCTCTTTCCCACAATGGCACCACATACTGGAAAAAATATCCCACTTGCATTTCTAACCATTTTTAGGAACCTTCTTACACACCTCCATCGGCTTACTGAGCAGGGAGCGCGAGATCTGAATTCGATCGATGAAAATAGCAGTATTATTTTTTGTTAATACTCTCAGACAATACGGGCTGGAAGGCAAGTGGTGCTTGCAGCGGGCAGCTGACCTCTGCTATCCCTTCAACATGTGGGGCAGTTGGGGGGCCCAGTCGACGCCCGGTCAGCTTTGGAAATCTGCCGTGGTCCCGCAGCAGAGGCAGCCGGCGCAGCAGTTGTTTTGCGGCAAGTACGGCCGCGTCACTGCCTCGTGGCACAGGCCTGCGGGTTGTTGGGTGATGGGCTGGTCCTTGGCGGGCGACTTGGAGGCCGTCTCCGCCTCCGTCCTGGCCACGGCCCGAGGGTGGTCCTTCTCCGACTTGACCGCCAGGAAGGCCGCAAGATCCAGGTCCAGCATGGTGACCCCTCCGCGGGGAGCCGGCGTGCTCTGGCGACACTGCGGACAAGGGATCCAGCGCTGTTCGTTGGCCACGACGTGGAGTCGCCGAATGCAGGCCTGGCAAAAGGTGTGGCCGCAGTAGAGGCGCCGGGGAAGGCGGCCCGACAGGTCGTAGGAGCAGTAGCAAACGATGCAGTCCATCTTGGGGCTCCCGCGGCCCGAGAGGAGGAACTGGACCTCTGACCGCAGCTCAGCCACCTCCACACAGCCTTCGGGCTCCAGAGGAGACTGGGGTGTCCTGGGGGAAAGAGAGAGGTCAGTCAGGGCTGGCAGAGCTTCTAGGCACCCTGGTTTTCCAGGGACAGTCCCAGATTGCCAGAAGCTGTCCTGGTTTCTGAGTTGATGTCCTGCTTTTTCTTAGGACGTCCCTATTTTCACGGGAGAAATGTTGGAGGGGATGGAATAGGACGTCTCTATTTTCAGGGAAGAAACGTTGGAGGGGATGGAATAGGACGTCCCTCTTTTCAGGGGAGAAACGTTGGAGGGGATGGAATAGGACGTCTCTATTTTCAGGGAAGAAACGTTGGAGGGGATGGAATAGGATGTCCCTATTTTCAGGGGAGAAACGTTGGAGGGGATGGAATAGGACGTCCCTATTTTCAGGGGAGAAACGTTGGAGGGGATGGAATAGGACGTCCCTATTTTCAGGGGAGAAACGTTGGAGGGGATGGAATAGGACGTCCCTATTTTCAGGGGAGAAACGTTGGAGGAGATGGAATAGGACGTCCCTATTTTCAGGGGAGAAACGTTGGAGGGGATGGAATAGGACGTCCCTATTTTCAGGGGAGAAACGTTGGAGGGGATGGAATAGGACGTCCCTATTTTCAGGGGAGAAACGTTGGAGGGGATGGAATAGGACGTCCCTATTTTCAGGGGAGAAACGTTGGAGGGGATGGAATAGGACGTCCCTATTTTCAGGGGAGAAACGTTGGAGGGGATGGAATAAGACGTCCCTATTTTCAGGGGAGAAACGTTGGAGGGGATGGAATAGGACGTCCCTATTTTCAGGGGAGAAACGTTGGAGGGGATGGAATAGGACGTCCCTATTTTCAGGGGAGAAACGTTGGAGGGGATGGAGTTGTAGATAGAGACAGGGCGCCGGCGTTTTGCACCCGTTTTTTGCAGGTAGCACACTCTGAAGATAGCTTTCCGGGCTCCTTCAGTGGTCTAATCTCAAAGTCTTGATACCTATATTGATATTCAGTCTTATAGAGAATACTCTTTCCTGGCTTAAGAGACTGAGTTGCTTAGCTGGAGAGAGCTGGAGGAACTAGCCATACGGAGATGTTCTGCCGCAACTGGACTCTGTTGCAAAACGCGCCTGGCTACTGGCTAATTTCTAACACCGGTTTCATGCAAACACCGGACAGGAGAAAACTTACATTTCCTGTTGCAGAGGCTCCATCCTCGCTGTGTCCAGGTCCCGCCGGCAAACGTCGAACCCGCGGTCCGCTTTTGGGCGCTGGGTGGCCTCAGCGAGGCTCCTGGAAGCATCTCCCGTCAGCCTGCCGTCCGCTCATAATAGGAGGTTCACATTTCAGACGCCGTTTTGCCATTGTATCGGCTGCGAGGAAAGCGAACCAGCCGGGTAGGGTTACCCGTCGCCCTGGCCAACGACAGCCTTGGAAACACAATCGTTCGTTCCCCTTTGCCCGGCCGGCTTCCTGGGCTGAGATCAGTGCCAGATTTACGTATAAGCTAAACAAGCTCTAGCTTAGGGCCCCACTCTCTTGGGGGCCCCCAAAAAATTTAAAGGGAAAAATACACTGAATGTACATTTCCAAAATGTAAGATAAAAAACAAATGAAATAAAACCTGCGTACAGCAACAGTGTTTTGTGTTGTGTCGGCTCCTAGGATGTAAGTCATGGCCCCCGCCTGCTCCCTAAAATATCCCTGGTTTGCTCCTTTCTATATATAGGGTGCCTACATTCTGCATGGACTGGTTGCATGGCCACATGGGCAAATGTGTTGAGATACCTATGAGGTCCATAAATTACCATAGAACATATATTCAACACAAAAAACAGCGACCATTTGTTGTTGACAAAGGACAGCTGGACATATGAAGGGCCCCATTACCTTCAGGAGCTGAGGGCCTCATCAAACCTAAATCCGGCCCTGGCTGAGCTCTATATCTGTCATAGAATTGTCGACTTGCAAGGGACCCTAAGGGGTCATCCAGCCCAACCCCCAATAAGACAGTATTGTAGATGATAAAAATTACAATTACATTTCCCCCCCTTTACCTGCACAAATGATAGTCATTGTTTGGATGGGGGGCTTTTATCCATTTCCGTAGTCACACAACCAATCCATCAGTAGCTGAACTGGGTTCTGCACAGTCACAAAAAGAAATGAACCGAAAAAGCCTCCAAAACAAAAACGCAAAATAAAGAGCAAAAGCGCCAAACTTAATCCGTTCCGGAAGTCCGTTTGGCTTCCGAAATGTTCGGAAACCGAGGCGCGGCTTTTGATTGGCGCAGGCGCCCCGGAAACAATAGCCGACAGCCGCGTCGGACGTCCGGCTTCTGAAAAACATTAGAAAACCAGAACACACACTTCCGGGATTTTGGTGTTTGGGAACCAAGGCGTTTGAGAACCAATGTCCCACTGTAGCTCTGTTGGCTTGACTGTGGTGCTGGTAACACCAAGGTTGCAAGTTTGATCCCTGTCTGGGATGGCTGCATATATTTCTGCCTTGAGAGTGGGCCTTGCAGCGGGTTGGGATAGATGACCACTTGGTGTCCCTTTGCAATTCGACGTTTCTATGATGTATATGGAGCTCAGCCCAGGAAACTGGGTGTGCAGAGGAGAGCGCATGATTGTATTTATGAAGCTTATTGTTGATGGTAACCCTATCCAGCTAGATCGGCTTCCTCGCGACCGATACAATAGTGCAACGGCGGCGTTTGAAACTTGAGGATCCAACTGCTGCAGGAGGAAGGGAGGAAGGAAGGAAGGAAGGAAGGAAGGAAGGAAGGAAGGGAAAGAGAAAGAAAGAAAGAAAGAAAGAAAGAAAGAAAGAAACTGAGAGAGAAGGTAGGAAGGCAGGCAGTAAAAGAGAGAGAAAGAGAGAAGGAAGGAAGGAAGGAAGAGAGAGAGAGAGAGAGAGAGAGAGAGAGAGAGAGAGAGAGAGAGAGAGAAGGGAGAAAGGAAAGAGAGGAGGGAGGAAGAGAGCGAGAGCGAGCGGGCAAGAGAGAGAAAGAGAAGGAGAAGGAAGGAAGGAAAGAAGGAAGGAAGAAGACAGGCAGTAAAACAGAGAAAGAGAGATGGAAGGAAGGAAGGGGGGGGGGAGGAAGGAAGGAAGGAAGGAAGGAACTGAAAGAGACGGCAGGAAGGCAGGCAGAAAAACAGAGAGAAAGAGAGAAGGAAGGAAGGAAGGAAGGAAGGAAGGAAGGAAGGAAGGAAGGAAGGAAGGAAGGAAGGAAGGAAGAAAGAATTGGTCACTTAATAGTGACTTAAGAATCTATCCCTCTTCCCAGGAATCTCTGGGAATGGTAGCTCTTCGGGGGGGGGGGGGGACAAGGCGCCTCCTAAGGACTCTCAGCACCACTCTTAACAAACTACAACTCCCAAAATTCTTAGGGGGAAGCCGCTGCTGTCGTCCACTAGATGACACTGTTTGCAAACAAACAAACCAAATCTCCCCTCCCTCCTGTCTCTACCCCCCTCAGGCAATTAAAAATACTATCAACTGGATAAATGTGATTCCCCCCCCCCCAGCTGATAGTAGGCAATCCGTGTAACCTCGGAGCAGCCGCAGGAATTGCCAAGGAGGGAATCTTAGCATCACGGAGATGTAGAGTTGGGAGGGACCCCACCTGGTCATCTAGTCTGACCCCCTTTCAAGGCAAGGCAGGAATTGCAGCTGAATGGGCGTAATGGTCAGAGGAGGGACTGTATGTTGGGATGAACCCATTTTTTGGTCCTGTACGCTTCAAGGGCTGGCCAGGGTTTCTGCTTCTTGGGAGAAAAGCTATGGCAAACTTGTCTAGGTTTTGGCAGAGCAAACCGTTTAATTTTTCAGCGCCTAAATGATATCGAGCGTCAGAACAACTTGGCCACAATAAGGAAATTTTTCCCATGGCAAGACTATTTTCCACCTTCCCCTTTTGACTCTCTGGCACCCTCTCTGCATAATCTAGCAATTCCAAAATATAGACGCGCTTTTACTCTTGCAAGATTGAATGTCTTGCCCTCGGCTGGACTTGAGGGACGATGCCAACAGATGCCACACGAAAAATGTCCCTGTGGAGACAGTAGTCCCGAATCGGTGGCACATGCCCTTCTGGCTTGCCCTCTTGATAAAGACTTGAGGAATGAGATTATCCCCCCTCTTTTACTGCCCATTCCGGGTCGCCCAGCCACTGCCCCCGTGTCCTTCCTCTCGGCTGATCAAGATGAGAGAGAGAGAGAGAGAGAGAGAGAAAGAAAGGAAGGAAGGAAGGAAGGAAGGAAGGAAGGAAGGAAGGAAGGAAGGAAAAAGAAATTGAGAGAGAAGGAAGGAAAGAAGGAGAGAGAGAGAGAGAAGGAAGGAAGGAAGGAAGGAAGGAAGGAAGGAAGGAAGGAAGGAAGGAAGGTGTCCTTTCTCTTGGCAGATCAAGATGAGCAGGTGACGGCAAAGGTGGCAAGGCTTTTAGCTGGGGCAATCACAATAAGATCCACTATTTGACCATTAATTCAAAGCCCTAAGATGTATTTTATATAACTGACTTTTTATTTCTATTCTTCGTATATCGTATTCTTGTTTTATCGCTATGTCTGACGGCTGACGCAAATCAAGATTCATTCATTCATACATGGCTCCCTTTGCAGAGCGTGAGACTTTTCTTGATCTCAGGGCTGCGGGTTCGAATCCCAGGTTGGGCCAAAAGTTTCCTGCATTGCAAGGGGGTGGGACCAGATAGGACATCAGGGTCCCTTCCAACTCTTGGGCCACCCAGCAAAGGGCCCGGGACAGATGAACAGAATGTCCTCATCACAGAGCTAAACCCTGGAACTCCCTGCCACAGGATTTAAAAGAGGACGGGGCAGATTGGTGGAGGAAAAGGCTATGGAAAGCTCCAAGGCTCTGCTGAGCAATTCTTCTGAATTTCAGCTGCTGGAAACCGCAGGAGGGGTGAGCGGCTCTCGAACTCGGGCCCCGCATCTGGGTTGCCACCGCGAGAACAGGACGCCGGACTAGGTCTTACAAGGAGGGAAAATGGCAAAATAAACAAAACACCAAACTCATCCATTTTCGTTTCCATCCTGCAAAAGGCTTTATTTTTGCTAGATCCGTCCTTTCTCGTTGTGCAATATACATCTCATGGTTCCACACAATACATCTCACCCGAAAAGTCCCTCTCCTTCTCGTCGTTTCAAGCACATTATATTAAATTTTATGAAAAACCCCTTTTCTCTCTCCCCTTCCCCCCATTTAAATAAATACTGTCCTTCTTTCGCATTCCGCCCCCCAAAACAGTCCAGAATCCCTAATAGGAAATGTAGGCCTTTATTTATTTTTTCCCCCACCCCAATTTTCTTTAAAAAAATAGAAGTTACAATTTTACACAAAACATTCAATGCAAACAGAAGCGGTTCGTTAGGCTAAAACAAAAACGGGAAAAAATCGCAAAGGTAGGTCTTTTCCAGAACACTTAAATCTCCGTGCACGTATATCTCTCTCTCTCTCTCTGTGTGTGCAGTATTAGTGTTTTAACAGATAAAATGCTTTCAACGCCTTCTCTCATTCGCCCGGAAACATAAAACATCAAAGCCTGCGACGTTATATAGATTCTTCTTTTTGCACCGACATTCACAAGAATAAATATATTAAGCAACTTCTTTTCCCCAAACACAGTGTGAGGGTTCTAGAGGTGAAAAATACACATCTAAGCTTCCTTTTTGGAAAGAAAGAAAAAAATACATATATATTTGTGTGTGTGTGTGTGTTTATATCGAGTCGTTTATTAGCATACCATTTGGGTGGGCTGGGAGGAAAAAAAGGAAACTGCCTGTTTGGTTTTGTTCTTCATGACCCCTAAAATATCTTCCTTACTCCGCCGGTTGAGCCTCCACTCTGTTTCAAGTCTATCATGAAGACCAGAAACTTATGTCGGTTTTGATTCCCCAGACACGCATCTTATTGCTCAGAACTGGACTCTGGTTTTGGGGATTCTTGGAAATTCAAATGTGAACGTGGGAAAAAACGCTATCGGTCCCTTTTATCGGGGGTCACCCCAACACGGCGGCGCCTCTCATTTTGAACAACGCAACAGGCCAATATACTAACCACGTGTCGTCTTTTATTTATAAACCTCCGGGAGCTTTTGAAAAGTGCATTTTTCAGGACGTTCAATATTAGCACTGCCCTTTCTGTATCGCCAGTCAACAGAAAAAAAATTCAGATTTATTATTATTCTTACATATTTCCTCTCTTTGGGGATAGTCGAACACAACTCGAGGGTTGGGAGGTCTCCTTCCTCGATCCGCTTTCTTGCGAGTAAAGTGCATTTTGCAAAAGCCTCGGGGAAGAGTCGGGTCCGTCACACGACGTCTTTAAAGTGCTTTTCCGCACCCATAGCGGATGAAATGAAGACGAACCTCCGGGGTCCTTTGCCGCAACCCTGTTCCGAAAATGGGGTTTGTCAATTCTGTGGGGGGCAGGATCCCGGAGGATAAACCCCTTTCCCCTGTGGCTGACATATTTCGGCGGTGTTCGGGAACCACATCGACCCGCAGCCCCTCTTGCCTGGACATCACAGCAGAATAAAAACCCAAACCCTTTTATATAAAAGCACCACACTTTAACCTCCCAGGTCCTCTCCAACCCAGTGCAGAAAATACCGTATTTTTTGCTCTATAATTCTCACTTTTCCCCTCCTAAAAAGTAAGGGGAAATGTGTGTGCGTCTTATGGAGCGAATGCAGGCTGCGCAGCTATCCCAGAAGCCAGAACAGCAAGAGGGATTGCTGCTTTCACTGCGCAGCGATCCCTCTTGCTGTTCTGGCTTCTGAGATTCAGAATATTTTTTCCTTGTTTTCCTCCTCCAAAAACTAGGTGCGTCTTGTGGTCTGGTGCATCTTATAGAGCGAAAAATACGGTACATCTCTAGGGTTGCTGTAGCTCAAGAAGTAAAAAAGCAATTCCGGACATGTCGTGCTTCCGTGGGGGTATTCACCCCAAACTTCCTGGTTCTAAACTTGGACGTTTTGCCGGGTTTTCTGAAGTTCGACCCAGGATGCTATTTCCGCAATTTAAAATCCCGGACATGTCCTGGAAATCCGGACCTATGGGAACCGAAGCCCCAGGGCACGACTCCTGCTTCCTTTTAAAAGGCATGGCCCCAAAATGGTGGAAATAGCAATATAGTGGAACCTTGGTTCTCAAACGCCTTGGTGCTCAAACAACGTGGAACCCAAACGCTGCAAAGCCGGAAGGAAGTGCTCCAGTTTGCAAACTTCTTTCGAAAGCCGAACGTGCTCCGTTTAGAGTGCCACGCTTCCGTTTTGAGTGTTACACTGAGTTTTGTCGTGTTTTTGCTATTTATTTTGTGTTTTTCCTTTTGCGGCTCTTTCTGTTTGTTTTTGGGACTGTGTGGACCCCAGTTCAGCTACTGATGGAAGGATTGCTTGACTGACTGCGGTACATTGTTCATCACTTTCATTTTATGGATCAATCGCCTTGTTAGTTAGTAAAATTCCTGTTCAATGGCTGTTTTAGGGGTTGTTTTTAAAAGTCTGGGATGAATTAATCCAATCTGCATTGCTTTCTATGGGAAAGCAGTGCGCCTTGGATTTGGAACGCTTTGGTTTTGGAACAGACTTCTGGAACGGATTAAGTTTGAGAACCAAGGGACCACTGTACTGACTTTCCGAAACGCGCTTAGGGAGAAGGCAGGGGGCTAAATCTGGCTGTGTCCCGCTGCCTTCTACTCAAGAGCAGAGCCGCGGTCCCGATTCTGCCCTGCGCTTCCACGGCAACGGGCCTATCGGGAGCAGGGAAAACACAGAACGCAAACCACTGTATAATCTCCTTTTCCAGATTATCCCCCTGCACCCGAGAACAGAACACTGGGATTGAGGCTGAGTTCGAAAAGGACCATGAGGGTTATCGAATCGAAACCCCCCACGATGCGGGGATTTCGTGTTTCGAATCCACAACCCTGAGATCAAGAGTCTCGGTGCCATCTTTGCAGCTGGCAGCGGCGAGACCTTCCTGCCATGCGCCCCTGAGAGGTCCCTTTCTCTCTAATAATAATAATAATAATAATAATAATAATAATAATAATAATATCCCACCCATCTGGGCTGGGTTTCCCCAGCCTCTCGATCTTCTTAGCAGCACTAAGTCTCCGAAAGCGAAGCGTCGGAGATTCTTGTTCCGTCTACTGGCTGTCGACCAGAATAAGAGAGAGATCGGCCAGTCCCTGTTTCGCGCCCCCTCATTTCCGCCGGAGGGTCCAGCCCTCCCGGTTTGTGTTTTTAGCTGCCCCATGGCGTTCATATGGGGGGGAAACCCCCAAAACAAAAAGCTACCCACAATACGCTGCGGTGTCGCCCAACAGATTTCCCCCTCGACTCGAAGAAGTCCTCATCGGTCCCCTTTTCCGTCCGTGCCATGCTGTTGAAACGTGGGGAGAACGGGGACCTAATAATAATAATAATTATAATAATAGCGGTACTACACAAACGGTTACGGAACCCGCGGGTTCTGCGGCACGTGTGAAGGCGTGCTTCCGCGGGGACGTTGCAAATCAAAGCGGGAGAGGTTGATGCACGACGCAGCTTCTAGGTTCACATTCATTTCGCAAAAATAACGAGAAAAAGGGCTGCTTCCTTTTCTGAGCATCCGTCAAGGTGCGATTACATTCAAGAGCGACCGCGGGCGGAAAGGGGACCGCGGCTCCGGAAAGGTCTTGCGGCCGGCCGCTGGGTTTTAAAAACACATTTTCCGGGCGAGGGGTGAGCGTGTGTCCTTTTTTAGAAATTAAAAAAGGAGATGTTGTGATCCGTAATGCCCCACCTCCGCGTCTCTCGGCTCCGCCGTCCTCCAAAGTTTTTAAAGTTTTCTCCCTGCGGATTTTGGGCGTCTTAGCTGTCTCGGCCGTCGCTGTAGTGGAGTTCAGAGTTGAAGACTTCTTTGTAGAGGGGAGGAAAGTTCGTGGCGATCTCTGGGTGGACGAGGCGGAAAAATTCCAGTTTGTCCAAGTGCAAGTTGCAGATGGTCTTCATCAACGGGAGTTTGGAGATAATCTGTGATTTGGGGGGGCGGGGGAGGAAGGGATCATAGAATCGAATTTTTATTCCCAATACTGAAAAAAAGAAAAACTACAAACGTCAAATTCAACAACCGTATTCATTTTCTAACTTAAACCTGTTATATAATGATCTAAATTGAAATTCACCTAATTACTCTGAACTTCTCTTTGCTGTATACAAATACAACATGGTTAGAAAAATTTATATTAAAGCTTTTATATTATAAATAATATTTCAAATTCCCCTAAACCCCCCGTTCCCCATGCATGATCTTATTTCATTTTATTTTTACTTTTTCCGTCTTGTTGTGTTGTTATAATTTAACCATTGTTCAGCTGATTCTTTTATTATTTCCTTGCTTAGTCCTGAATGTTTTACACGTAATCTATTAATATTCCAGTTCCGGAACCATATTTATGAATATATGAATATAAGAATCGAATTTTTGGCTTTTCAGAACGTGGCAACCCTAATAATAATAATAATAGTAATAATAATAATAATAATATACTGCCCTTCATCAAAAGATTTCAAAGTTAGCTTGCAAGATAAAGCCTTAACTTTTGCTGATGAATTCAAATCGAAAAGATATAAGGATGTTAACGGACTAAGTTAAGTTTATAAGAATTAAGATTTGGAAAGTCGTTATAAGGATATGCATGGAAATTCAACCAAGGGGAAGCGAGGAAGTCACTTAATAATGTTAATAAGTGTAATTTTAATAAGGTTATGGTTTATGTTTGTTTGTTTGTGTGTTTGTGTATAATTTTGTGAAACTTAATTTAAAAAATTGGAAAATAACTTTTGCTAATGAAACTAGTTTGCCTTGTCTCTGTTGGAATATTGGGGCACTTTTTCGGTTTTTCCCCGCAGAAGAACCTCGAAACTGCCCCCTTCTCAGACCTATTTCGAAGGTACCCCTCTCCCCTCCCCAAATTTACCTTTGAGAGCCTGTCTTCGTTGCCGTTCTTCTTCTGGATTTCGTGCTGCAAAGCCAAGTAGATTTTATCCTGCAGCTTCTGTACCTTCTTGGACTCTGAGAGCCAGGGGCGATCTGGGGAACAAAACATCAGATTGTTTGGGTCGCCGCAAACTTGACCCAGAAAACCACGCTTTAAAGGAAGAACTTCCAAGAGCAGTTCGCTCGTGGGATGGAGGTTTTTAAGCAGAGGTTGGATGGTCATCATAGCAGTTTCCGGTGAGTCACTCACCAGGAGAGAGAAGGACGGCAGCTGTGAAGAGCGCAATCTCCTCATCGGAGAGCTGGAGCCGGCAAAGATTTCTCCCCAGCTCAAAGATGGCGTTGATGAGGTCATCGCAACCTGCGGCGAGAGAAAAAGCAGAGGAGTTTGGTCACCAGGAAAATCAGGAGTCGCCGTCTACATGTCTCGATGGGCTTGTCTAAACGGAGGCAGATTTATGGACTATGCAAAATTGGATAAATTAACAGGAAGGGTTCGAAACCTGCGGGATCAGAGATTTTTAGAGGACCAGAGTAAATATATGAACTATTTGGAAAGTAATTGTGATGAGCCGATGACGCTAGTAGGTCTGCAATAAGTTTTGTAAGGTGGAGTATTTGAAATATTACAAGACTATGAAAAAAAGGATTTGTGATGGGCCATTAAATGCAACACAGAAATTTAAAAATGCAGAATAAAGAAGGGAAAATCACCAGAGGTGTTGACGGAAGTCTAACATATTGTATAAGATGAGAAGGTATGTTGTACGACTGTTGGAACTGACATGTTAAAAAATCAATAAAAATGTATATATATAAAAAATAAACGGAGGCAGATTTTTCCCCCTGTCCCTGTTTCTTACCTAGAGACTTGAACATCTGCACCCCGGCGTATTTCCCCGCAAACAGCACCATGTTGTTCAGCGGGTTGAAGGCCCGTATCATTCGGATGAGGAGGACCTCGAGGCAGCCTGACCCAAAGAGGAAACGGCAGAGGAGGAAGAGGCGAGGAGGAGGGAGGAGGAAAGGTTGGCGGGCGGAAAGGAATCCAGACCACGAATCACGGGAATTGAACCCCCATAGGAAGGAAGAGGAGGAAGAAATCAAAACCAGGCGGATTTTGTTTGAGAATAAAGAAATGGGTGGAAGGAAAGAAGGAAGGAATAAAAAGAAGTTTAGACTCTAGGAATGTTCGTTTATCTAATTGATTTACAGGCTATAAAAAAGAACTCCCCAAGCGGTCCACATTAAAACTCTAAAGATCATAGCATGAACAAAATTAATTCCTGCTGATTCATTTTGTCTTTGCTTATAACTCAACTATTCTTCCAGGTGTTTCTCAAGATAAATAGTTGTTTATATACACATCCCCTCCAACGTTTCTCCCCTGAAAATAGGGTCGTCCTATTCCACCACCTCCAACGTTTCTCCCATTAAAATAAGGACGTCCTATTCCATCTCCTCCGTTTCTCCCGTGAAAATAGGGACGTCCTATTCCATCCCCTCCAACATTTCTCCTGTGAAAATAGGGACGTCCTATTCCATCCCCTCCAACGTTTCTCCCCTGAAAATAGGGTCGTCCTATTCCATCCCCTCCAACGTTTCTCCCCTGAAAAGAGGGACGTCCTTTTCCATCCCCTCCAACATTTCTCAAAGCTATCTATGTTTTGCAATAAGCGGGCGTGTTGTTGAGACTCGCCAGTCCGGCCGCCGCCCCTCACCTGCTTTGAGGAGGATGATCTGGTCGTTTTGACAAAGATCCATGAAGCCGTCGACGCGTTTGGCGAATTCCACGACGTATTGGATGGCGTTGGAGATTTGGACCGTGCACTCGTGCCACATGGCTTCACAGCTCTGCACGGGACATGGAAGGGAAGGGAAGGGGAAGAAGAGGGTCAAACTTTGCTTCCCGAGGCCCCAACAAGTCTCTTTGGCGCCTCCAGCGCATAAGATTTACAATGAAGCCTCCTTGTGCAAGAACAGTCTACCTCTGCTGGGGACAAACGACGGAGAGGGCGGTTTTCTCCACCCTCTCCTGCCACCTGGGTGCGTTGGTAGTGCCAAATCGACACAAAAGCTACGCTTTATTACACTAATTATTATTATTATTCAACTATCTGATGTTTAGAAGGCAGCCCTGTTTAGAGAAGTTTTTATTGACTGATGTTTTCATGTATTTTTAATCTTTTTTTCGAAGCCGCCCAGAGTGGCTGGGGAACCCAGCCAGATGGGCAGGGTATAAATAATAATAATAATAATAATAATAATAATAATAATAATAATGTATTTTTATTAAATATTTTCTTGATTTACAGAAGTATTATTATTATTATCATTATTTATTTTAGGGCGTCAGATGGCAAGGAGCCTCTGAACGTGGAAAGAGATTCAATCTCTCCTGATGATTTTAATCGGTTTTAGTACTTTAACTTTAGCGGCTGCGTGTGTTTTTTAATTGATTTTACTGTTTTGTAAACCGCTTTGAAGGATCTTCCTCTCTCTCTCTTTTGCAATCGAGCAGTGTATATGTTTTATGAAATAATATAGCGAAATAAGTTTTCTGCCCTCCCCGCCCCCAAAGCGTTTGGAAAAAGGAAAAGGAAAAGGAAAACAGGCATTGCCGCTCCAGTTTGACAATAATACGCCAAACGGACGCAGATCAAGATTTCTAATTTAGTTATGCTTTCTCTTGGCTATTATTGGATGGCAATTGAAAGTTTATTATCATAAAAAATGCCATGGTTTGTGGTCTAATGCTGAAAGGAACTTCTGGCGAGGGAGGGAGGGCATGGTTGCGGCGCTTAGTCGCCTCTGAGCACTCTCGCCTTCGCCAGAGGCGAGCGGCCGGCCCGTACCTTGTTCTGCATGTTCCGGATGTCTTCCTGAGAGTAGAGGATCCAGGCCAATCTTTTCAGCTCCTCGCTGGTGTACTGAGAAGTTTCCAGGTGGGATTTGACCACGTTCTGAGCCAGCCGTTCTGCAGAGGAAATGCACACACAACAACCGTCAAGATTTCTCCCCCTACGACTCTGCCAAACCGACCTTCCGAGTCATGTGCAAAACATCACAACTTTCCATGAAGCAAGGTCATTTTCTCTTTCAAACCGGGTGGCTGTAGAGTTGGTGGTTTGGCTAAGCCAAGAAGGCTGATCGCTGAAGAATGGATGCTTTTGAATTCTGGTGCTGGAGGAGACTCTTGAGAGTCCCATGAACTGCAAGAAGATCAAACCTCTCCATTCGGAAGGAAATCAGCCCTGAGTGCTCACTGGAAGGACAGATCCTGAAGCTGAGGCTCCAAGACTTTGGACACCTCAGGAGAAGAGAAGACTCCCTGGAAAAGACCCCGATGTTGGGAAAGATGGAAGGCGCAAGGAGAAGGGGACGACGGAGGACGAGATGGTGGGACAGTGTTCTCGAAGCTACCAGCATGCGTTTGACCAAACTGCAGGAGACAGTGGAAGACAGGAGGGCCTGGCGTGCTCTGGTCCAGGGGGTCACCAAGAGGTAGACACGACTAAACGACTAAACAACAACAACAACACCGCTAAGCCATATGGGACGCGGGTGGCGCTGTGGGTTAAACCTCAGAGCCTAGGACTTGCTGATCACAAGGTCAGCGGTTCGAATCCCCACGTTGGGGTGAGCTCCCGTTGCTCAGTCCCTGCTCCTGCCAACCTAGCAGTTCCAAAGCACGTCAAAGTGCAAGTAGAAAAATAGGTACCGCTCCGGCGGGAAGGGAAACGGTGTTTCCGTGCGCTGCTCTGGTTCGCCAGAAGCAGCTCAGTCCTGCTGGCCACATGACCCGGAAGCTGTACGCCGGCTCCCTCGGCCAGTAAAGCGAGATGAGCGCCACAACCCCAGAGTCGGCCACGACTGGACCTAATGGTCAGGGGTCCCTTTACCTTTACCGCTAAGCCATATATAAGAAGAAGCATGTCAAATGGTCAAAGCAAATCTCGGAGCGCAAAGGTAACCTGTGTGTTGGGAATGGGGTGAATCTGCTTAAAAGTCCATCCTATGTACTAACCGATCTCTATCCTGGAGACGTCCGAGGCCAAATGTCCGCCCTCGATTGAGCCGTGCGGGAAAAGTCCGGGCTCCAACATTAGCTCGTAGATGGACTCCTGCTTGATGAGCTTGGCGTCGCTGACGTCGATGCTGGACTGATCCGGAGACGGCTGGGCGGAGGTCAACAGGTCAAGGTTGTAGTAGCCGCCGCTGCCCTCCGGGGTCAGTGGGAAGTCGAAGAGGAAGCCGTCCGAAAGCATGGAGATGTCGTCCAGGTCGGACAGCCCGCTGCTGACGCTCGTGGTGTAGACCCTGGACATCGTCTCCGTCTCGTCCTTGGAGCCGCCGCCCTGCTCCTGGTTCTGCTGGTGCTTCTGGACCTCAGCGTAGAGGGAGTCCCGCTGCTTCTTGGACATGCGGCCAAACTTGACCGCTGCGAGACCAATGGGTGGGGGGAAGAGAGAGAGGAGGAGAAGGAGAAGAAGAAAGAGAAAAAGGTGAAGGAGAAGAAGTAGTAGAGGTCAGAAGTAGAGGTCAGAAGAAGGGCAGGTCAGAAGAAGAAGAAGAAAAAGTAGAGGTCAGAAGGAGGAGGAGGACAGGTCAGAAGAAGAAGAAGAGGAAGAAGACGAAGACGAAGGAGAAGAAGAGGAAGAAGAAGAAGAAGAAGAAGGAGAAGGAGAAGAAGAAAGAGAAGGAGAAGAAGGGGAAGAAGAGGAGGAGGAAGAAGAAGTAGTAGAGGAAGAAAGGGAAGAAGGGGAAGAAGAGGAAGAGGAAGAAGCAGAAGAACAAGAAGTCAGAAGAGGAGGTCAGAAGAAGAAGAAGGAGAAGAAGGAGAGGTCATAAGAAGAAGAAGGAGGAGGAGGAGAAGGAGAAGAAGAAGGAGAGGTCAGCGAGCTCTCTACGTCCTTTGACATTTTCGATTTTTCTTTATTTCCCTCCTTTCTTTCACTTTTCTTTCCCTCCCCCCCCCCCCGTTTCTTGGGTTGGCGACTCACCATCGCGAGACATGCCCAGCGCCAAACATTTCTGCAGCCGGCAATGTTGGCACCGGTTCCGGTTTGTCCGGTCAATGAGACAGTTCCTCTGCCGCGAGCAGGAATAGGTGGCGTTATTCTGTTGGCTTCTGCGGAAAAACCCCTTTGGGAGAGAAATAGAGGGTGGGCGTGAGGGAAACCGGCCGATACGGAGGAAGCTGCAGGGATTAGGGGAGATGAGGAGCAGAACATCCAAATTCTCTTTGCATTTAGAGGGGGACTTCCACCGTCCAAAACTCCAAAAAACCACACCAAACTAGCCTTTGAAATCTGCACCTCTCCGGGTTTTTCCAACGCAGGTTCTCCAACCCAAACAGGTACAACGCCTGAAAGACGTACAGTGGTACCTTGGGTTACATACACTTCAGGTTACAGACTCCGCTAACCCAGAAATAGTGCTTCAGGTTAAGAACTTTGCTTCAGGATGAGAACAGAAATCGTGCTCCGGCGGCAGCAGGAGGCCCCATTAGCTAAAGTGGTGCTTCAGGTTAAGAACAGTTTCAGGTTAAGAACGGACCTCCGGAACGAATTAAGTACTTAACCCGAGGTACCACTGTATTAGTAAAAAGCATGGATAGATTGAAAATAAAGGAATGCACAACATCTCGGGGGAAATAACTTGCATGTACATTGGTGCTTTGGTTCTCAAATGCCTTGGTTCCCAAACGCCAAAAACCCAGAAGTGGGTGTTCCGGTTTTTGAATGTTTTCTGGAAGCAGATAGTTTCCGGGGCGCCTGCGCCAATCAAAAGCCGCACCTTGGTTTCTGAACATTTCAGAAGTCCAACAGACTTCTGGAATGGAATAAGTTTGGCGCTTTTGTTTTCGCTCTTTATTTGGCGCTTTTGTTTTTGAGGCTTTTTCAGTTCTTTTTTTTTTTTTGTGACTGTGCGGAACCCAGTTCAGCTACTGATTGATTGTGTGACTGTGGAAATGGATAAAAGCCCCCCATTCGAACAATGACCATCATCAGTGCGGGTAAGAAAAAAAATTAATTTTTATTTTTATCATCTACAATACTGCCTTATTTATTTTATTGTACAGTACATTGATTCTTGCTTTCATTTTATGGATCAATGGTCTGGTTAGAGAGTAAAGTTCATGTTCAATGGCTGTTTTAGGGGTTGTTTTTAAACGCCTGGAACAGATTAATCCGTTTTGCATTGCTTTCTATGGGAAAGCGCGCATTGGTTTTGGAACGCTTTGGTTTTGGAACGGACTTCCGGAATAGATTAAGTTTGAGAACCAAGGTACCACTGTATTAGTAAAAAGCATGCATGGATTGAAAATAACGGAATCCACGACGTCTCGGGGGAAACAACTTGCATGTACAGCTGCAGTCGAAATTATTCGACTCCCCATTGCAAATCGGGGTGATTATCCAAATTTACAGGCTTCCTGCTGTTTGCAAAGAGCCAATCCAAGTTGCGTTTTCAGCCGGATTTGGGAGAATTGCTTGAAGGTTCTGTTGCATCGAACAATTTCCGTGGCTTTTGTTCAATTTGCTCCTTGCAACCAGCTGAAAAGTCTGTACATTTGGATAGTTGACCTGATGGGCGTTGAATAATTTCAACGGCGACAGCATGTGTATGTCGGGAGCAACATGTACTCAGGCGATGGAGGACTTTAAAAAAAATTATTATTGCACGCTTCTTTTCCTCTTCCCTCCTCCCAGCTTTTTCCTTTTGTGCCGTGCCTTTTGCATCGCAAATTTAATTTAAATTGAAAGCCTGCTCTGGGTTGTTGCTGATTTTGTTGTTGTTAAGAGCAGAGAGAAAAATGTTGCTGTAAATAAGCAAACACTTTGAGGGGTGCAAATTTCGCGCGGGGGACGGGCCCGATTTGGCAGCTGCCATCTTCCTCCTCGAAATCCCTCTTTCTTTCTCTCTCTCTCGCACACAAAACTCACTTTGCACCCTTCGCAGGTGATCACGCCGTAGTGGATTCCCGACGACTTGTCGCCGCATATTTTACAAGGAATAACCTCGATTTGCGCTGGAGAAAGAAGAGAGAGACAGAGAAAAACCACGTTAATTTTCCACCTTGGCAACAACAACAACAACAAATGCATTTTTGAAAATGTGCAACTTTTATTTAGAAAAGGCCCTTTGCAAAGGAGAGGTCTCTGCCCCAACCTGCTTAGCAGGAACCTGGGGAAACTTGAGTTCCCTAACTTTAAAAAAATCAAATACCGTATTTTTTGCTCTATAAGGCTCACTTTTTCCCTTCTAAAAAGTAAGGGGAAATGTGTGTGCGTCTTATGGGGCGAATGCAGGCTGCGCAGCTATCCCAGAAGCCAGAACAGCAAGAGGGATTGCTGCTTTCGCTGCGCAGCGATCCCTCTTGCTGTTCTGGCTTCTGGGATTCAGAATATATTTTTTCTTGTTTTCCTCCTCCAAAAACTAGGTGCGTCTTGTGGTCTGGTGCGTCTTATGGAGCGAAAAATACAGTAATTACTTTTCCTGGTCTGGGAGGGCTGTAACACACCCAATACATGAGCCCCCAACCCACCTATATCTGCCAACCAAAAACCTGTGGCCATCTCCTTGAGTTTATTAATCGCATCTTACATTTAGCTACGGCTCGGGGTGAGGCTAGGACAGGGCCCTAGAACAATTGTGTGCAGATCTCCCCCACCTATTTCCCTACCCCGGAAAAAATAAATAAAAAGCACTGATCGCCCAGGATTTTGGAAAGCAAGACGGAGAATCGCCACGAATATTCAGATCAGACAGCAAGAAGAAGAAGAAGAAGAAGAAGAAGAAGAAGAAGAAGAAGAAGAAGAAGAAGAATTTATTTATAACCCCGTCCATCTGGCTGGCTTTCCCCAGCTGCTGGCTTTCCCCAGCTGCTCTGGGCGGCTGCCAACAAAATATTAAAATACAGTAATTGATCAAATATTATACAATGCAATAATTCAACAGAAAACGCAGCCACGCCACTTCCCTCCCAGTAGAGGGCAGTCGGGGACTGTAAACAGATTACACAGACTTCCATCTGCCAACGAGTAAACCATCCCATAATTGCGCTGGCCGTGTTGGCTGGGCGGATGTGATTCTAATCTAATCGATTCAAATCGCTAGTCAGGAAGACTTTTGATTTAAATCATTCTTTTTACAGAAAGACAACAATCTCAGCTAAAGCATCGTTGACAGAGGACCATGCAGCCTTTCTCAACCTGTGGGCACCCAGATGTTGTCGGACTACAACTCCCATCCCCCCTAGCTAGCAAGGCCAGAGCTCAGGGATGATGGGAGTTGGAGTCCGACAACATCTGGGGACTCACAGGTGGAGAACCGCTGAGCTAAGAGGACAGAGGGGAAACTCTTCCATAGAGTCTGCATTAGGCGCTCCAGATGTTTCGAGACTACAATTCCCATCATCCCTGACCACTGGTCCTGCTAGCAAGGGATCATGGGAGTTGTAGGCCAAAAACATCTGGCTGAGGAAGCCTGGTGTAAGCTGAGCTTAAGGCAGCCTTTCTCAACCTGTGGGTCCCCAGATGTTGTCAAACTACATCTCCCATCACCCCTAGCAAGCAAGGCCAGAGCTCAGCGATGATGGGAGTTGTAGTCCGACAACATCTGGGGAAGCGCTGCACTTGAAAACCTCCAAGGATCAGCCACCTGATATTTGGTTAGAATCTCCTTCCTTGTCACTTGAAGAGGCGGGTTCGAGTCCTGCCCTACGGAGCAGGAGAAAACAATGGGTCTCCTCTCAGTCTCCACTTTTCCCAGGCTGAACATCCCCAGCTCCTTCGACCGTTCCTCATCCGGCTCGGTCTTCCCTCCCATACATCCAGAATTTCCCAGACATCGCCAGTAAGCAGCGTCCGGGCGGGAATCACTGAAATATCCGGGCAAACGTATGGCTGCCCATGTCAGATTTGGGCAACTTTCATTAAAAACAGGCTCAAAAAAAGCACAACCTCATTCCCTTTTGTCAAGATTTTGCAAAAACAGCCAAAACTTTGTGTTTCTGATTTTTCCTTTTTTGAAATATGGCAACCCTAGACTATCTGGGCTGCCCTCTAGCCTGGTCCATCAGGCCTCTCTTATGTCAACTCCCGCCATCCCATAATGGCTGCTGGGACTTGGAGTCTCCTGTTTCATGTTTCAAAGGGGCAGGATTTGCACCCAGAGCAACTGGTTAGGGTGTTGTAAATTACAGACGGGAGAAAAGAAGTAGAAGCCTGAGGATTTATTCTTTTCGATTTTGATTTGAGTTCCTACTGAAATGAGGCTGCATTTTAATGTTTTAACGTCGTATTTTAATCTTGTTTTTAAGTTGTATTTCAATCAGTTGTTTTTATACCTGGTGTCAGCCGCCCTGAGCCCAGTCTTGGCTGGGGAGGGCAGGGTATAAATAAAATTTTACTATTATTATTATTATTATTATTATTATTATTATTATTATTATTATTTTAGGATGGGGGGAGTCCAGAGCTTTTGCTGTGGAGCTAGGCTCCGGCACAACACAGGCTCTGTGCACGTGCAGAGTGCCTTTCCCACCCCACAAGAAACTGCACATCACACAAAAGTCCTTCTGAAAACAGCAGAGGAAATTCTTCCAGCCTCGACGCAGGAGAAATACTTTCCACTCGGGCGTAGCTTGTTGTCGAGCGCAAGAGTGAATCACTTCGAGAAGGAAGTGGTGAAATATATATATAAATATATTTTAATCACTGTCTCTTCCTTCTCTTCAAAGAAAGCTTCCTATTACGAGATCCTTCCAAGCCGGCCCCGCTGTTGCCTCGGCCACCGGGGACGTCGTTCTGCAAAACGCGTGCGCCCATTTCACAGGCGGCAAAACTGAGGCAGGAACTGAAAGCCCGCTGTATTGTATGTACATTGCTCTGTATAAGTTTTGGTACTGGTATTGCTTGTTTTGCTGTTTTTCATTTTATTTCTTTTTTCTCTGTTCTTTGCTGTTTTTATGTTCTGTTGCACTGATGTGCTACAAAATAAAATAAAAATTTAAGGAAAGAAAAGAAACACACACACAACCGCTCGGTTTCCCAACATTTCCCCAAAGCCTCTGTTGTTTTTGTTGTTACCAAAGGTCTGAAACTTCCCCAAGGTTATATAACTGCCATCTGCTAAACATATCTCAGACATGTGGCCAGGATCCGAGGAGGGAAGGCGGGGCTGCCCAAACCAGGCTCAACCATTGGCTCCTGGCCCCCGGATCGTTGACTCACGGCCCGTGGCCATTGGCCGCCAAACCCGTCCGTCAGGCCCGCGTCAAAGCACGCACGAAGTCACCCTGTCCTACTGACATACTTTCCTCTGCAAAAAAATAAAATTGAAGAAAGCAGTTGTGTAACAGGCATGCATCAGTCAGCTGTCTTTATGACTCCTCCCGAAACAGTGGGGAGACGAGGAGCGGCTTGCAAATCTTTTTTTTTTATTCAAAATTAAAACAAAACGTATTATCCAGAAACATATAATCCTTATTCCCCCCCCCATTTTTCCTCCCTCCCCGCCCAGTAGTGATGTATGGAAGTGAGAGCTGGACCATCAAGAAGGCTGATCGCGGAAGAATGGATGCTTTTGAATTCTGGTGCTGGAGGAGACTCTTGAGAGTCCCATGGACTGCAAGAAGATCCAACCTGCCCATACTTAAGGAAATCAGCCCTGAGTGCTCACTGGAAGGACAGATCCAAGACTTTGGCCACCTCATGAGAAGAGAAGACTCCCTGGAAAAGACCCTGATTTTGGGAAAGATGGCGGGCACAAGGAGAAGGGGACGACAGAGAACGAGATATGGTGGGACAGTGTTCTCAAAGCGACCAGCATGAATTTGAGCAAACTGCAGGAGGCAGTGGAAGACAGGAGTGCCTGGTCCAGGGGGTCACGAAGAGGTGGACACGACTAAACAACTAAACAACAACAACCCCACACATATGTACAATCCCACCACATATGCTAAAATGTCCCCTCCTTTTCCTTACACTTCCAACATATATTTGAACTAGTTTTGTACATTTCCCCTAACTGCACTAGTGTACCATCTGTACATCATCTTGCAAATCTTAACATTTCAGCGTGCGGAAAAGCATCCCAGAGAGGTCAAAACGCTGCTCCAAGCTTTGGAAAAATTAAGAATATTATTCTTAAAAAGATGCACGGGAAACGAGGAGGGTTAAGGAAAGGTAAAACGGAACCTCCTTCTCGTCGCGCAGTCTACCTCGGGGAAGAAGGAACAAAATGGGCAGCACAACGCAGGATGGGATTCTTGCCAAGACGCACAGACGCTGTTGGGGGTGGCACCTAACTGGGTCCTATTACTCGGGAGTAGGCCTGATTTGGCCGTGTCCATTCATTGCAATTTCTGCCCAGAGCGTCCACATCCAGAAACAGTCTACCCCACCAAGAGCAACTCAATAGTGGGGTGCCAAGGAGAATTCGGAAGCGATTCTCTTCCTAGGTCAGGCATAGGCAAACTTGGCCCTCCAGATGTTTTGGGACTACAACTCCCATCATCGCTAGCTAACAGGACCAGCGGTCAGGGATGATGGGAGTTGTAGTCCCAAAAGAGCTGGAGGGCTGAGTTTGCCTATGCCTGTCCGGGGGCAACAGTGACCGTAAAAAAGCAGTGGATCTTGGAGATACGTGGGTTAATAATAATAATAATAATAATAATAATAATAATAATAATAATAGACGCAGTATTCTGCCTCCATCGGCGCCCATTCATGAGCATGCACACAGAGATACCTGGTTCCCCCCACTATCCAGAAGTTTAAATTTCCAAGAAGGAGGTGGAGGACGAATCATAAAATGGGATAGTCGGAAGGGATCCTGGCGGTCATCTAGTCCAACCCGCTGAAATGCAGGAAACTCAACTAAAGCACCCACTCCTTCAATCCTGGCGAGCTGCGGTTCATCCCTTGAAGGACACATTCATGTAAAAACACGCTGATTCCCGGACCATCCGCCGGCCAGGATTGAGACTGGGCCGGATCCGGCCCCCGGGCCTTAGTTTCCCTACCCATGCATTAAGCCAAGTCCTGTGTTCAAATTATGCCTACTCATGGCCAAGAGGCTGGCGTCTCGTAATATCTACACCCTCTTTTGTTTACAGCTGTGGCTAAGGATCGGGGCAGATTTTGTTCTCTGCTGGCGGGTGGGGAGGAGAGAGAAACATGAGGCAAAGTGAGAGCTGGGAGGATGAGTCGGCGGGCGAGTTGCCTGGCACACCCTTGACTGCGTGTGCCAACTCCGGAGGAATGCGGTTCGTCCGCCGCAGCCGGCTGAGGGCACTGCCTGCTGCCAACAAACCTTTTTGGGCGTGCCGGATTTACGTATAAGCTAAACAAGCCATAGCTTAGCTCCTCACTCTCTTGCCTCCCCCCCAAATTCACTATTAATATAGGTAAAGGGACCCCTGACCGTTAGGTCCAGTCGTGACTGACTCTGGGATTGCGGCGCTCATCTCGCTTTACTGGCCGAGGGAACCGGTGTCCAGCTTCCGGGTCATGTGGCCAGCAGGACTAAGCCACTTCTGGCAAACCATAGCAGCGCACAGAAACACCATTTACCTTACCGCCAGAGTGGTACCTATTTATCTACTTGCACTTTGATGTGCTTTCGAACTGCTAGGTTGGCAGGAGCAGGGACCAAGCAATGGGAGCTCACCCCATCACGGGGATTCGAACCACCGACCTTCTGATCAGCAAGCCCTAGGCTCTGTGGGTCAAATGTAAAGGTAAAGGGACCCCTGACCATTAGGTCCAGTTGTGGCCGACTCTGGGGTTGCGGCGCTCATCTCGCTTTACTGGCCGAGGGAGCCGGCGTACAGCTTCCGGGTCATGTGGCCAGCAGGACTAAGCCGCTTCTGGCGAACCAGAGCAGCGCACGGAAACACCTTTGATTGAGGTTCGGTTGGCACCAACATTGCCGTTGAGAACACAACCTCCTTTTCCCCTGAGACTCTGACACATAACCCCCAGAATGCAGTTTATTGTGTTTAAAACTGATTTTTAATATCTGGCAGCTTGCATCACTGCAACACCCCCTCCGATCTACGGGCACAGCGAGGTTCCCATACCGGAAAAAAAATCAAATCAAATCAAATGCACACAGTGTTCTGTAGGCAGCACTTTCAAAACTTAGGAAATTTATTTAAAAAAACACTCATTCTTGTGCGCAGGGGTCCTTTTGCGCCCCGTAAAGAGTGGAAGCACGCGACCGATTTTAACGCGCGATCGAAATAACGATACAAGTTTGAAAGGGAATAAAGGAACACTGACTTCCCCCCTCCCCTTTTTGCATAAAATAAATGATATTTAGCGGAATACACAAGGAAGGTTTTGAAAGGGAAAAAGTTACCTTAGCTAAGTAAAACACGTCCCCAAACATTATCTGTATTTCAGTTGTATAAATAGCTTGCAAGATACCGTATTTTTCGCTCTATAAGACGCACCAGACCATAAGATGCACCTAGTTTTTGGAGGAGGAAAACAAGAAATAAAATATTCTGAATCTCAGAAGGCAGAACAGCAAGAGGGATCGCTGCGCAGTGAAAGCAGCAATCCCTCTTGCTGTTCTGGCTTCTGGGATAGCTGCGCAGCCTACATTCGCTCCATAAGACGCACACACATTTCCCCTTACTTTTTAGGAGGGGAAAAGTGAGTCTTATAGAGCAAAAAATACGGCAATTCGTTGTTGTTGTCGCTACTTTGTTTTTTATTGTGACAAAGTAATAATAATAAATAAATAATGTTGGCTTTTGCCACACCGCCCAGGCATCCGAAGGAACAACCCGATGTTGATTGCAAGTGGGAAAGGAAGAGAGAGAGAGAGAGAGAGAGAGAGAGAGAGAGAGAGATGCGCAGAACAGCAACTCATGCAGAGACGCAGCAGGGGAACTCCTCTGGAGGTTTTGGCGCAGATCTCGGTGCCGGGCGCAACGGGACCCATTGATTGGTCCAGATGTGGGGCAGGGGGTGGGAGAGACACAGCAGAAAGGGAATGAGGACAGGAAGATCTCATATGACCAGCCCCTCAGGAGTTACCCCCCTCTCGACTTCATTAAACTTCGGGAAGCGCCGGGAACCCAGGGGAGAGACACAACGTCCTTTCCGTTTCCGCACGGGCCGGCGTGGTTAATTAACTGGCTGAAATCTCGGGGGCAAATGAGGTCACCGGCCCACGATGCTTTGCAGAGGATGCGGTCGATGCCGCGGAATGAGGGCAACACCAGGAAGCTCCAATTAGGATCCGGACCCCTGCTTACTCCCCCGAAGGGGGAAACCGGCGGGGATCCGGGAAGGCGAGAGTCAAGGGGTGGGCCGAAGAGGAGGGAGGAGGAGCAGCGTCCCAGCCGGGGCGGAAGAACGACTCAGAGCCCTGTTGGTTCCTGAGGATGACGGCGCTTCTCTGTAGCCACGCCCACGCTGTGCCGAAACCCTGCCCATAAGGGGCCGCGCTCCCTTCCGGCGGGTACCACCAAAGCGGTGCTTGCGTAATATAGGAAAATGCCGCTTGTGGACCCAAGGTGAGCTAGATCAGGCAAAACAGATTCCTCCAAAGGAATCGCAGAATCGTAGGGTTGGCTGGGGTTAGGGGCGGAGAAGCAAGATGCACAGGCTGAGGTTCAAGACAAACTGGGGTTAGGAGAGAGATGAACTGGGGTTAGGGGAGAGACGAACCGGGGTTAGGGGAGAGAGATGAACCAGGGTTAGGAGAGAGACGAATTGGGGTTGAGAGAGAGACGAATTGGGGTTGAGAGAGAGACAAACCGGGGTTAGGGGAGAGACAAGCCAGGGTTAGGAGAGAGAAGAACTGGCGTAAAGAGACAGACGAACCGGGGTTAGGAGAGAGACAAGCTGGGGTTAAGAGAAAGTTGAACCGGGGTTAGGAGAGAGATGAACTGGGGTTAGGGGGGAGACGAACCGGGGTTAGGGGGGGAAGACGAACCGGGGTTAGGAGAGAGATGAACTGGGGTTAGGGGGGAGACGAACCGGGGTTAGGGGGGGGAGACGAACCGGGGTTAGGAGAGAGATGAACCGGGGTTAGGGGGGAGACGAACCGGGGTTAGGGGGGGAGACGAACCGGGGTTAGGAGAGAGATGAACTGGGGTTAAGAGAAAGATGAACTGGGGTTAAGAGAAAGATGAACTGGGGTTAGGAGAGAGACAAACCGGGGTTAGGAGAGAGACAAACCGGGGTTAGGGGAGAGACGAACTGGGGTTAGGGGAGAGACGAACCGGGGTTAGGAGAAGCGAACCGGGGTTAGGAGTTTCAGCAGAAGGAGGATGGTGACGAAGACATGGAAGGGAGGAGAAGACGGAACTCTCTGAACCTGCACACAAAGGCTTGGACTCAAAATTTGTTAAATAAGGAGGAGGAAGCGGGGGAAAGGGGGTAGAGGCAGAGAAGGGCCGCTTTGAGAGATGGGAGGGACGTTGGGGGCCGTAATCCCACAGGATCACACCTGTGCCTGCTGCAGGAATAAACCGAATTACTGCACCTAGGAAATCCCACCCGCGTACAGAAATCCCGAAAGCCTCATTGCTTCTCTCGCCCCTTTTCTCTTCCTGAAAAGTGTGCCTTCGTTCAGACTGGGAATGACACGATTTAACTTTCCTTTTGAACCATGTTTCTAGCCCTCAAGCGTCGCAAATGTCCCGTTTCTGCCAAACGCGAAGGCTGCAGAGTCGGACTGCCTGAGAGCCTCCTTCTCTTCCCTACCTCCTCTTCTGGGACGCGATGCGGCGCAACCCCATAGGGACTAGAAACTTGGTTTTGAAGCGGAGATTCCCAAATCCGTGATGTCTAAGTTTCGGGTGGCAAAGCATCGAGTGACCCCAACATATTGACATCGTATAATGGAATAAGATAAGAGCCTCGTGGATCAGGCCAGTCTCCTCCTCCACAGACCTTGGAGATAGCTCAGTCAGTAGAAAAATGAGATTCTCCACCTCAAGGTCGTGGGTTCGAGCCCCACGTTGGGCAAAAGATTCCTCCACTTCAGTGGGGTTGGACTAGATGACCCCTGTGTCCCTTCCCTTCGCCCAGTTCTCTGCGAAAGCCGTCTAGTTTGGTGGCCTCAAGTAGCAGGGAGTTCCACAGCTCAAGGATGGACGAGTCCTTTCTTTTATCTGCCCCGAATTTTCCAGCATGGACGTCCAAGATTTCTTGGGGTTATGAGACGAGGAGAAAAACCTTTCTCCATGCCAGGCCTCATTTAATAAACTTCCCAATGGTGCAAGCTTTCCTCGTATCGCAGTTGCCCCATTCCCAGAGATTGTTTCGGCTGCCCTTGCGTAAGAATTTGCATGATTTGTGCAAGTTGCAGAATTCCCGGCTCCTGCGCAGGATCTGCAGAAAGCCTCGCCTGTTAAGATTTCCTTGCAAATCGTTTCTCTCGCTCTTCTTCCTACGCTGCTCTCTGACGTTTTAACAACAACCTTATCAGGTAAACTGGGCCAAGAGAAAGAAGCGTCGTCGAGCGCTCTAGCCACTACGCCACGCAGCCTTGGAAAAACCCTCCCCAAACTCAAACCTCCATCAGCTATTGATGACCGTGAGCAAAATATTACATTACAGTGGCATCTTGGTTCTCAAACGCCTTGGTACTCAAACAACTTGGAACCCAAACGCTGCAAACCCGGAAGTGTTCCAGTTTGCGAACTTTTTTTGGAAGTGGAACATACTCTGTTTTGAGTGTTACACTGAGGTCTGTCTGTTTTTGCTATTTATTTTGCGTTTTTGCGGTTCTTTTTTCGTTTTGTTTTCGTGACTGCGTGGAACCCAGTCCAGCTACTGATGGATCGATTGTGTGACTGCAGTACATTGTTTTATTGCTTTCATTTCATGGATCGATGGTTTCGTTAGATAGTAAAATCCATGTTCAATTGCTGTTTTAGGGGTTGTTTTTAAAAGCCTGGAACATATTAATCCGTTTTGCATGCCTTTCTATGGGAAAGCGCGCCTTGGTTTTGGAACGCTTTGGTTTTGGAACGGACTTCCGGAACGGGTTGAGTTTGAGAACCAAGGCACCACTGTATTTAGTAAGGCCACTGTCCATCCAGTTCAATATTCAAAAAATGTATTTTATAAAGGTAATTGTTGAAGTGAAATACAATTAAGAAGAAGTATATTAATAGTGAAATACAATAAGAAGAAGTATATTCATAGTGAAATAATTCTTCAGCTCCAATTTAAAATGATCTTTTATTCATAAACTGAATAATGCAAACACATTGGCATTTGGCAATAGCAAAAGGTCCTTTAGAAACACAGTTTACAAAGACTCATCATCTAGTCTCTAGAAACTTGCTATAACATGAAGTAATAATAGGTGTAAATATATGAAGCTACTAATAATTATAAATAGCAGAATGTAGGCACCCTATATATAGAAAGGAGCAAACCAGTGATGTTTTAGGGAGTGGGGCGCTAAACTATAGCTTGTTGTTGTTGTTTAGTCGTGTCCGCAACTTCGTGACCCCCTGGACCAGAGCACGCCAGGCCCTCCTGTCTTCCACTGCCTCCCACAGTTTGGACAAACTCATGCTGGCAGCTTCGAGAACACTGTCCCACCATCTCATCCTCCGTCCTCCCCTTCTCCTTGTGCCCTCCATCTTTCCCAACATCAGGGTCTTTTCCAGGGAGTCTTCTCTTCTCATGAGGTGGCCAAAGTCTTGGAGCCTCAGATTCAGGATCTGTCCTTCCAGTGAGCACTCAGGGCTGCATTTCTCCAGAATGGAGAGGTTTGATCTTCTTGCAGTCCATGGGACTCTCAAGAGTCTCCTCCAGCACCAGAATTCAAAAGCATCCATTCTTCGGCGATCAGCCTTCTTGATGGTCCAGCTCTCACTTCCATGCACCACTGCTGGGAAAACCAGAGCTTGAACTATACGGACCTTTGTTGGCAAGGTGATGTCTCTGCTTTTTAAGACGCTGTCTAGGTTTGTCATTGCTTTTCTCCCAAGAAGCAGGCGTCTTTTAATTTCGTGACTGCTGTCACCATCTGCCGTGATCATGGAGCCCAAGGAGGTAAAATCTCTCACTTCCTCCATTCCTTCCCCTTCTGGGCCCTAAACTATAGCTTGTTTAGCTTCTATGTAAATCTGGCAGTGGTTTGGGGTGACGAGAGATGATGTATATCACAGGGAGGAAACTTTATTTTTGGGGAAAACTCTGCTGTTTAAGAGACTTGCAAGCTCTGCCTTTCCTGACTCTCGCTCTCTCCAGATTTTCTTTTTCCGGGTTTCTGATTCCCCCTCTGCCCCCCTCGCCGCTACACACACACACACACCCCTCGTGCGTAAACACGCATTCCCCGCCGCAATGACAGATCTAGGTCACTGGAGCAGCTCTTAATAAGAATACTTCTGCCACGCTTGCCTCTGCAGAGAACCGAGGCCTCGAGCGAAGCCGATTTAGAGCAGCATCGCAGGTCCTTGCAAAAGCAAGGAAGGAACGGAAGCAGATGGTTTCTGGTGTTCAGGGCAAGAGAGGCGGCAAAGACGTTTGCACCAGAAGTTTGGGTTTCCGACTGGAATTTTTCCTGCACCGCAAAACCGGAGACGGCGGGCAAAAACAGAAACCCGGTACTTTTTCCAGAGGGGGAACAGACCAGACCAGTCTCCATCGTATTCCTGGAAGCCCACTTTATAATCCCAGGGCAGAAAAATAAAGGATTAGACCAGGACTGAGGCTCTCGGCCCGGTGTTGTCTCCGTGGGGCCCGGTGTGCCAGAGCCATAGCTGTCAACTTTCCCCTTTTCTTGCAAGGAACCCTATTCGGAATAAGGGAATTTCCCTTAAAGAAAAGGGAAACGTTGACAGCTATAACCCGAGCACCCACAAAATTCCCCACGGAGGGGCTGGGCGCCCACAAAATTGGGTACCAGGGCAATACAGCCACGGTCTCAGGGCCAAGTTGGCACTCCTGGTTGTCAACGCTGGCAGGCAGCATCCCTTAGGAGTTTCAGGCAGGGTTTTCCCCCAGGTCTACGTGGAGATGCAGTAATAATAATGAGGAGGAGGATGTAATTACTTATATGCCAAAGGCTGATCGCCAAAGAATGGATGCTTTTGAATTCTGGTGCTGGAGGAGACTCTGGAGAGTCCCATGGACTGCAAGAAGATCAAACCTCTCCATTCTGAAGGAAATCAGCCCTGAGTGCTCACTGGAAGGACAGATCCTGAAGCTGAGGCTCCAAGACTTTGGCCACCTCAGGAGAAGAGAAGACTCCCTGGAAAAGACCCTGATGTTGGGAAAGATGGAGGGCACAAGGAGAAGGGGACAATGGAGGACAAGATGGTTGGACAGTGTTCTCGAAGTGACCAGCATGAGTTTGACCAAACTGCGGGAGGCAGTGGAAGACAGGAGGGCCTGGCGTGCTCTGGTCCAGGGGGTCACGAAGAGGTGGACACGACTAAACAACAACAACAACATCGGGACACTCTGGGCAGCTTCCAACACAAGTATTAAAACAATTGACACAGAAGAGCTAGTACAGTGGAGCCTTGGTTCTCAAACTTAATCCATTCCGGGAGTCTGTTCAACTCACGGAAGCAGGCATAGGCAAACTCTGGTCCTCCAGATGTTTTGGGACTACAACTCCCATCGTCCCTGAACACTGGTCCTGTTAGCTAGGGGTGATGGGAGTTGTAGTCCCAAAACAGCTGGCGGGCTGAGTTTGCCTATGCCTGCCCGGAACCATTCAGAAACCAAGGCGCAGCTTCCGATTGGCTGAAGGAGCTTCCTGCAGCCAATCAGAAGCCATGCCGGCCATCCGGCTTCCAAAAAACGTTCTCAAACCAGAGCACTCACTTCCGGGTTTGCGGCGTTGAGGGAGCCGAACCGTTCGGGTACCAAGGTCCCGCTGTAATCAATGCAAAAAACGACAAAGGGGAAACCAGAAATCCAAACAAGGATTCAAAAATAAAATAAAATACAGGAAAATAATGCACTTTATAGATAGGGACCTGGGACTTTTTGCCTCCAAAGCTTCTCACTTCAAAGGGTTGATGGCGAAATATTGGGGTTCCCCAATTGGGTGCTTGTGGACCTTGCAAACACCTGCCTTTGCCCGCCCAGTTATAATACATTTTTGTTAAAAATTAAGGGCTTCTGGGTTTGGTTTGGTTTGGTTTGGGGCTGGAGGGTTTTTTCCCCTGGGGTGGGGGGCTGCCTGCTTCTTGAGGGTTCCCCACTTGGCGCAGGCATAAGTTGTGCAAGATGGAGTTGTTTTTCCCCTGTGCATTGTGCCTGTTTTCCCTTCTGTGAAATGGGCAGAGGCAGCGTCTTAGATTCCCAAAACGTCACCCTAAGATGCTTGAAGGCTCGGTTTGAAAAATGTTCAGCTTAAGGCTGCGCAGGGAGTGTCCTTAAGCAGAAAGCCACATCACAACCTCGCCCTGGGGGCCACAGGCAAGGGAGGGGCAGCGGGGGCAACATTTGATAATTTTTACATCTGTAAAATTACATCAGGGACACGGGTGGTGCTGTAGGTTAGACCACAGAGCCTAGGGCTTGCCGATCAGAAGGTCGGCGGTTCGAATCCCCGCAATGACGGGGTGAGCTCCCGTTGCTCGGTCCCTGCTCCTGCCAACCTAGCAGTTCGAAAGCACGTCAAAGCACAAGTAGATAAATAGGTACCACTCCAGCGGGAAGGTAAACGGCGTTTCCGTGCGCTGCTCTGGTTCGCCAGAAGCGGCTTAGTCCTGCTGGCCACATGACCTGGAAGCTGTACGCTGGCTTCCTCGGCCAGTAAAGCGAGATGAGCACCGCAACCCCAGAGTCGGCCACGACTGGACCTAATGGTCAGGGGTCCCTTTACCTTTTCTACATCTGTAAAAGTTCCTAAGCAGGCCTCTCCCACCCTCTCTATCCTCCTCCAGGGACTCAGCCAGCCAAAAACATCTGGACCAGTGATGGGGGGCAGGATGGGTAGACTCCAAAGACCAGATATAAGGTTGGGTTTTTTGGGGGGGATTATTTGTCCCCCTGAGCCTCAAAGAGCCCTCCATCTTTGCCTGAATTCAACTTTAACATTTTCCTGGGAGTTGGGACCCACTGAACCCCGCCCCCCAGCCCTGATGGCCCTGGAAAGAAAGTTCCAATCTCCCTCGGGGAAAAAGGTAGATTTATAGAATCGTTGCTTTGGAAGGGGCTCCTTGTCACTTGAAGACACGAGTTCGAGTCCTACCCACCAGAGCAGGAGAAAACAAGCTTGCTCCCTCGTCCAGTAGATATCTGAAGGTGGCTACCCTATCCCCTCTTTTCCAGGCTAAACATCCCCAGCTCCTTCGACCGTTCCTCATCAGGTTTGGTTTCCAGACCCCTTGACCATCTCGGTCACCCTCCTCTGCCCATCTTCCAGCTTGTCCACCTCCTTCTTAAATTGTGGTGCCCAGAACTGGACACAGTAATCTAGGTGTGGTCTGACCAGGGCAGAATAGAGAGGGACTACGAAATTAAAAGACGCCTGCTTCTTGGGAGAAAATCAATGACAAATCTAGACAGCATTTTAAAAAGCAGAGACATCACCTTGCCAACAAAGGTCCATATAGTTCAAGCTATGGTTTTCCCAGTAGTGATGTATGGAAGTGAGAGCTGGACCATCAAGAAGGCTGATCGCCGAAGAATGGATGCTTTTGAATTCTGGTGCTGGAGGAGACTCTGGAGAGTCCCATGGACTGCAAGAAGATCAAACCTCTCCATTCTGAAGGAAATCAGCCCTGAGTGCTCACTGGAAGGACAGATCCTGAAGCTGAGGCTCCAAGACTTTGGCCACCTCATGAGAAGAGAAGACTCCCTGAAAAAGACCCTGATGTTGGGAAAGATGGAGGGCACAAGGAGAAGGGGACGACAGAGGACGAGATGGTTGGACAGTGTTCTCGAAGCTACCAGCATGAGTTTGACCAAACTGTGGGAGGCAGTGGAAGACAGGAGTGCCTGGTGAGCTCTGGTCCAGGAGGTCACAAAGAGGCGGACACGACTAAATGACTAAACAACAACAAGAAATGACTTCCCTTGATCTGGACACTAGACTTCTGCAAAAGCAATCTGCTTGCATCTTTTGGCCTTGAGGTCCTTGCTCCCATGCTCAACACAAACCAAATGCAAAAAATATAATATATTTGCAGTAATAAAGGGGGCATTTTGAAAAACGGACGGCGAGAAAAGCCGAGGCTAGCGCATGTGAGCATGGCCGCTGCAGAGAAGCGCATTGTCCTTTCCTGTCGACAGAAAGGGCTCGGCTATCATGGCGCCAGGAAAAAGGAGAGGCGCATACTGGTTCTGGCCAACGTGGTGAGTGGCGCATGGAACCAAAATGGCGCCGGTGATGTAGCAGTGGTGCGTGAACGGAGACCAGGCAGAAATTGGACACTTGAATCCGGGGATACAAGGCAGGGATGAGCATGTTTCCCCTCTCTGCCACAGCTAATCCTCTCTGCAAATCCCAATGTGGGGAATTTCATGTGTTATCTGCGCACCGGCAAGCCCTAAGCTCAGCGGCGAACGGAAGCGAGGGAGATGTTTTCCTGGAACGCAATGGGGCTTCTTCTTCTTCCTCTCTTTATGCTCCAGTCGCCATTCTCTCTTCCTACCCCCCCCAAACCGCCTGTTAGCGTCGTTGCGGCCATCTTTGGAAGGGCTGGGAAGAGAGGCGGCGGAGGCTACTGCAAAATGGCCGACACGACACGTGGCAGAGTCCGTGCGGTCGAAGGAAAACCACAGCAGGACAGAAAACATCATTTCTTTGTTTTTTTCCTTTGAGAAGGCCAAGGTGGATCTCCCCACGCCTGCTCCAAACGTGCGCCGTGCCCTCCAACATTTCTCCGATGAAACTAGGGATGTCCCAGTCCATAATTATATTTTTTGCTCTATATATGCCACTCTGGGTGGCTTCCAACATATATAAAAACATAATATAGCATGGAAAAAAACTTCCCTATACAGGATTGCCTTCAGAAAGCTCATGTGTCAGATAATTCCATACCTTCTGACATTTCTCTGGTGAAAATAGGGACTGCACAAATTCTGCATATTCTACCCACCCAAAAAGGCTACAGACATGGCTTCTTAGTCCATGATAGAGTGTTCTGTAATAAGAATGTGTTATGCCTTTAAGGGGGTCGCAGAAACCTTGTTCCATCACACTGTAAAACCCACACAGTCCCCCGGTTGATGGAGGGAAGGAGGGATGGAGAAAGATGAACAGAAGAGAGAGCGAGAGAGAGAGCTTATTTTTGCCACACAAGCGTGCAAGCCTCCAGGTCTCACAAGTCTCTTGCTCAGCTGACTGCCCACACTGCCAATTTAAAACCCGGGCAGGGAAGGCTGACCCAAATAACTGCTCCTCTTTATATTTTCCAAGACTGTTAACACAACAACAGCGGCCGGTAGCAAATTATGCCGAAGCACATGACCGGGCAGGTGTGGCAATGCGCAAGCCTTGCAGGTCACACAGGAACATTCCTCTAGGTAACTTGAAAGCTGGCACAGACCCTGGGTTGTCTTAGCACCTATTAGCAAAATCCGGGCCTCTCTTTTTCCCAGAAAATAACACAGACAGAAACTCGCATCTGCCGGAAAAGACAGAGTCCGCAAGATACCAGTAACATCCTTAATATGTTTTGTTTTCCCCCCTGAATCCTGTAAATCAGGTTTCGGGGAGATATATATATATGCTATATATTGGGCAATCTGTGGGTCATGACTCTGTAAAAAATTGGGTCAACAGATGGCAGGGGCTGGATCTGGAGAGGGAATATGAATGTGTGGCATCAAATATGGAGAGATCCGTCCGAACTCAGCAGTGCTGTGGGGCACAGAAGCCCAGTCCCCCCAAAAAGGGCTTTGCCGTAGGGTCTGGGGGACCCTCTATCATAGCCCTGGCTACCCATTTTCCCCCTCGGTCTACCGGGAATCTCACCAGATGCGATTCATCGGCCAGCGCTGGGTATTTTGCTAGGTTATCCTAGAACAGGATGGTGGAATCATCCAGCCCAACCCGCTGCAATGCATGAATCTTTCGGCCCAGCGGGGATCTCGAACCCGCAACCGTGAGATTTAAGAGTCCGTGGACCGAGGCAAAAGTGGGAAGGGGGGCTTAATGACACACGATGCTTAATTCCTTAATTCCTCACCGAGACCCTCCTTATAAAATGTTGTAGGACAGTCCTACAAGTCAATACGTTCTCCAAACAAACAAACCTTCTGCAGCTGCCCAAACTGAATGCCCAGCCTTAGTTGAAGGCCTGGTATTAACCTTATAGAAAAATAACGATTAATTGAACTTTTGACTTAGTGGTGGGCAGCTCTCAAATGGAACGGGAACTGTCTACTGGGTGATTTTTAAAAATAAAAATAAAAATCCTATTTTCTTTTGGCCCACCTATTCCCCCTACTCTGGAATCTCTTCCTCGTGGCTGTTACTCCTCCCTTTCTTTTAACGACAAAATATATATTTCCTTCCATGTTAAGCCTGGAAACATTTTATTTTTTTTAAATGGCACCAGCCCACCTAACAGAAATAAAACATTAAGGACAATCTCTTTCAGTGGGAAGCAATTTGCAGCGTATATTGCGCTGGGGGAATCCGAAAATTTTTTTAAAAGGGGAAAAAACTGTGTCCTTTCGTCAAGGCTGGGTTTCTGGCAGGGCAAGAGTGCCCCTGAGAATGTGCAGAGTGCATTCTCACCACAGAGCAAGAGGGGGCCACACCTAATCTAGCTCTCCAACTAAAACCTTCCTAGCGAGGGGGGAAAGCCATCAAATTATACAAGGGAACAGAGAGGCAAAGAGATTTGCAGGGAAGTCTCAAAGACGTTTTACTCAGAAGTAAGCCCCACTGGCTCCTAGAGAGTTGGGGACATGATCCATAGCAAACATAATTCAGAATTGCAGCCTGAGAGATTTGCAGTCCGCAAAACACGACCAAACCTTACCGCAAAAAAACAACAACTCTTGATAACAAAATAAAACATTTTTTTTAATTAACTTTTTTTCTCTTTTGAAGGAAGAGGCAAATTGGTGAAGTTCAAAATGAGATTTTTTTGCACTTTTTTGGGGTGGAACAACCCAATTTCTGAATTTCTCTGTCTGGTCAATTTTTTAAAAAAGGAAAAACCTGGGAACGCTACATAGTGTATACAAATTTTAGATCATGTTTGTCATCTTGTATGCATCACCAACGTAATTATATATCTCCCGGTGTCCATTGCTTAAGTAACAGTTGCTCAGGATTTAGTAACAATAATTGCAGGTCCTGAATCTTCAACGCAAAGATTCTTTGTCACCAAGACAGGGGATAAATCAAGGTGGGTAATGGAAATAATATGAGGCTGTCTTTGACCCAACCCTACTCAGAGAAGACCCATTGAAATGAATGGACGCAACTTTACTTGGCTCAAAATTCATTTTAAAGGGTGTTTTCTGAGTCTCATGCAACTCTTGTTTCTCCTGCAACTGACAGTTTATTTTGCCCTGATGACCCTAAAAATAATAATTAATATTATTATATAATAAATATTATTAGTTGCTGGGTTTTTACGCCATATACTGTAAAGTTGCTCAGCTGCAAAGTGAACCAGTGTTTGCTTGCTGTTGGGAGAAAATATCATTTTCTAAGAGGCAAGGAACACAATCCGGACCTCCCACCCAAAACTAAGGCTGCGATCCTACACGCGTTCATTTCCCTGCGCAGAGAAGGATTTGCTTGCGAGTAAACCCCACCGCACCATCATTCAGACTGCAAAAGCCTAAGCACGTTCCCGAGCGAGTAAAGCCTCTCTAAACACACTTACTCCCAAGTAAACAGTGCCATCCCTCTGCAGGTCTACTCGGAAGCAAAGAGGCACGGGGCTTACTCCTAGGTTAAAGGTGCGCACGCATAAGGTCGCAGTTTTGGGCTTGCAATAAGCCTTCCCGCTGCTCCATTTATTCCAACAGGTCTACTCTCGAGTAAAACTCAGGTGGCTCCAATAACCCATTTCTGATTCCAACGGAGGTGGGTTTGGGGAAGGAGATTTACTTCGGAGTAGGCGCGGCTCGCAGGAGCGCAGCTTCTTCTCCCCTCTCTGGACCCAAACGCAACCAAGTCCTACTCAAGAGTTGACCCACTGAAATCAGATCCTCCTCCCCCCGATTTCAATAGGTTTACTCCGAGTAGGCTGCAGCTGTTCAGCGTCCGCGCGCGGGGAGATTTACGCACGCTTCCAACCTTGCGTAAAAGCAGAGTTTGGGGTGGTTGTTGTTGTTTTTCGGTTGTTTAAAAGCGCTCGGATCGGGGCCAGCGGTGATTTAGACTCTCTCCATCCCCCCCCTTTTAAAAAAAACAAGAAATATAACCCTTACCTCGCATGTTGGCCGATATCCCTTTATGTGCGCACTTCTGGAAATCGCATGTAGGAGCTTGGATGCAGAAGCGAAACTCTTTGCAGGAGGATGGATGGAGCAGAAAGGAAAAATAAATAATGGAGAGATGGAGAGCCGAATCTCCTTCTTCCTTCCTCCCTCCTGCTTTCTGTTTCTGCTATACCCTGATTATTAGGAATAAATAATAATAATAATAATATGCGTTGGACGGGAGCTCTCCCTCGCGCGCCTCCGCTCTCCCTCGCCTTTGCCAAGCGCGCTCGGAGAGATCTGCTAACCTACTTTCCTTGCAAAGCGTGGAAGAAAAAAATCGCAGGCGAGAATCCCCGGGCTCGGGGCCCCGCCCACCTCCTGTCAATCACACGCCTCCCCAGGCCACGCCCACCCGTTATTATGTCATGCTGCTCGCAACTTCCTCTTGTGATATAATGCAAAACATCACCTCTCTCCCCTCCTCCTCTTCCCTCCCTATTTTAATTTTTTTTGGTAACAAAATTGCATGCTTTTGCAGAAACTCCTGCCTTGCAGAGGGTCGGTCTAGATGTCCCTTGGGGTCCCTCCCGACTCTGCCATTCTGTGATTCCACAATTCTAGGCATATTTCCCCTGCTCTGTCCACCCCTGGCAAAAGGATATTCAACATTGTTGTTGTTTAGTCGTTTAGTCGTGTCCGCCTCTTTGTGACCCCCTGGACCAGAGCACGCCAGGCCCTCCTGTCTTCCACTGCCTCCCGCAGTTTGGTCAGACTCATGCTGGTAGCTTCGAGAACACTGTCCCACCATCTCGTCCTCCGTCGTCCCCTTCTCCTTGTGCCCTCCATCTTTCCCAACATCAGGGTCTTTTCCAGGGAGTCTTCTCTTCTCCTGAGGTGGCCAAAGTCTTGGAGCCTCAGCTTCAGGATCTGTCCTTCCTGTGAGCACTCAGGACTGATTTCCTTCAGAATGGAGAGGTTTGATCTCCTTGCAGTCCATGGGACTCTCAAGAGTCTCCTCCAGCACCAGAATTCAAAAGCATCCATTCTTCGGCCATCAGCCTTCTTGATGGTCCAGCTCTCACTTCCATACATCACTACTGGGAAAACCAGCGCTTGAACTATACGGACCTTTGTTGGCAAGGTGATGTCTCTGCTTTTTAAGATGCTGTCCAGGTTTGTCATCGCTTTTCTCCCAAGAAGCAGGCGTCTGTTAATTTCATGATTGCTGTCACCATCTGCAGTGATCATGGCGCCCAAGAAAGTAAAATCTCTCACTGCCTCCATTTCTTCCCCTTCATTTACAGTGGTCCCTTGGTTCTCAAACTTAATTCCATTCCTAAACCAAAGAGTTCCAAAACCAGGCACGCTTTCCCATAGAAAGCAATGCAAAACATTCCGGACTTTTAAAAACAACCCCTAAAACAGCAATCTAACATGAATTTTACTATCTAACGAGACCACTGATCCATAAAATCAAAGCAATAAACAATGTACTGCAGTCACACAAGGTTCTAGTCTTCATGAACCGATTTAAAGGGGAACAGGGAGCTCTCTGCCTGACCTGGAGACATTTAAGGGGCGGAAAAACAACTGGATGTACTTTTCCAAAATATAAGATAAAAGACAAATAAAATAAAACCTACATACAGCAACAGTGTTTTGTGTTGTGTAGGCTCCTAGGATGTAAGTCATGGGCCCGGCCTGCCTGTATTAACTGCAATTGCATTGTACAGCTTATAACACTTAATTTCATATTAATAAAGCTATTTATAATTATTAGTAGTTTGCATCGTAGATCCAGGGGTCAGCAAACTTTTTCTGCAGGGGGCCGGTCCACTGTCCCTCAGACCTTGTGGGGGGGCCAGACTACATTTTGGAAAAGAATATGAACGGATTCCTATGCCCCACAAATAACCCATTTTAAATAAAAGCACACATTTTACTCATGTAAAATCACCAGGCAGGCCCCACAAACAACTAAGAGATGCATTTTAAATAAAAGGACACATTCTGCTCATGTAAAAACACACTGATTCCCAGACTGGATTGAGAAGGCGATTGGGCCGCATCCGGCCCCCGGGCCTTAGTTTGCCTACCCATTATTTACACCTAATATTATTTCATGTTATAGCAAGTTTCTAGAGACTAGATTATGAGTCTTTGTAAATTGTGTTTCTAAAGGACCTTTTGCTTATCGCCAAATGCCAATGTGTTTGCATGATTCAGTTTGTTACAAATAAAAAATCATTTTAAGTTGGAGCTTAATAATTATTTCACTGGATCTCACTTCATTGCATCTCACTGTTAATGTACCATATTTTTCGCTCTATAAGACGCACCAGACCACGAGATGCACCTAGTTTTTGGAGGATGAAAACAAGAAAAAAAATATATTCTGAATCTCAGAAGTCAGAACAGCAAGAGGGATCACTGCGCAGCGAAAGCAGCAATCCCTTTTGCTGTTCTGGCTTCTGGGATAGCTGCGCAGCCTGCATTCGCTCCATAAGACGCACACACATTTCCCCTTACTTTTTAGGAGGGGAAAAGTGAGTCTTATAGAGCAAAAAATACGGTACTTCTTCTTAATTGTATTTCAGTTCAACAATGACATGGATAAAATACCTATTTTGTGGTGTGCAACCGGGTTGAGATACCTGTTAGGTCCATAAATGACCATAGAGCGTATATTCAAAAACAGCGGCAATTTGTTGTTGACAAAGGACAGCTGGACATAGAAAGGGCCCCATGGCCTTCAGGAGCTGAGGGCCACATCAAACCCAAATCTGGCCCTGGCCCTTCTGCATGGAGGCGGAAGGATCGACACCTGCACACTTTTACGAAAAAATGCAAGGCGGGCCGACAGAAAGAGGGAACACAAGTATTAATTTACAGTAACCCTGTGCAAAGGTCAGAATATTTTCACTGTAACCGAAATAGAATTACATAACGGGGAAGACCGATAGTGAGTGACCTATATATGTGCACAGAAGTTGCCTCGGACATTTCGCCCTACTCAGAGTAGGCCTGTTCACAGACGCAACTCAGGCGGGCGTAATTTCGTCCATTAATTTAAGTGGGTTTTGTTCTGCGTCGGCAACTTGAGGATTTGAGCTCAAGGGGTGCTATTATTGTTATTCTAATTATTGTCATTACATCTGCTTTGCATGGAGAATGCCCACAGCATCTTCAAGGCAGTGATGGGGCGGAGACCTTGGCAGCTGCTGCCAGCCAGTGCAGGAAATGCTGGCCTACCTAGGCCCTTTATCCAGAATCATGAGGTCTTGCTTTATTTTTAAGTCTAGCAGCAGAGTGCCTGTTTCGCATGTATAGCACCGAAACCCTGGGGAACAGGCGCTGCTGCCAGCCCATGTTGGCACCATGCGGCCCAAACCAAGCATCCGATCTGCTTTGGAACATTCCCTTCAGGCGAGAGGACCGTCTCCCGTAAACTAGGGCACCGAAAGGAATGAGGAGGTAACAAATGGAAAATTCCCTGATTACATCTTGCAATTTCCTCCTCCTCCTTTGGAAGAGAAAAAAAAAGGAAAATTGCAGGCGGGGCGTGTCGCGAAACACGGTAAATGCCGGTTAATTAGGGTTGCCGTCAGACAATGACGTACGTAGAGAGATTCCGTGCACTGTTTTCCTTTTGAGAAATAAATAAATTAAAAATAAAGATCTGTCACGGCTGGGATGCAGAAGACTCCCTTAGCCCCAGCATTAAATCTGTGCCTCTCATAATAATAATAATAACAGGATTAGGGATGACACTGAGAAGAGAGATGGAGAAGGATGTCAGGATAGCATCCTGGATAAGGCCACTGGACAGTCCAGTCCAGTATCCTTTGCTCCCAGTGGCCTAAAAAGTGCTAAAAACCTAGGATAGAGTGCGCCTGCACATGGAGGCTCCATTAGAGCATATAAGAAGATAAGTCATTATTTTAATTGGAGAAAACTCGCAAATACCAGACAGGCTTAGGGTTTAAATATGTGATGCTAGAGAACAAACTGTTTTAAGTTAAAAGGAAAAGGAAGGAAGATGTTAAGTGACTAAGTTAATTTTATGAGAAAATTGGTTTTGGGGAAACTGTTACAACGATATACAATGAAACTCAGCCAGGCGGGATTTGAGGAAGGCATTTAACAATGTTACCAAGATTGGATTAAGTACAGTTAAGATTGATGTTTGTTTAAAATTTTGGAAAATCAATAAAAATTTTTGGAAAAAAAGATAAGTCGTTATAGAACCTTTAGAAGACATCTGAAGGCAGCCTTGTTAGGGAAGTTTTATAATGTTTTTATTTATGTTGGAAGCCGCCCGGCAGAGTGGCTGGGGAATAATAATAATAATAATAATAGGGAAAGTCCCTATAGTATCATTTTATAGCACCGTTTTGTAAACGTCCGCCGCCTCGCCTCTTCTTCTAAACTAGGAAGCCACAATTCGCGAGGGATAAGCAGCTCGTTTGGTAGATGGTGAATCTCAGGGTGGCGAGTTCGAGTGCCGCGTTGGGTGAAAGATTCCCACGTTGCAAAGGGTTGTATGCGACGACCCTCTTTCCAACTCTACAATTCTATGGTTCTGTGAAACGCTTTTGGCCTCTCCTCATAGGTTAGCCGCTCTGTCGCCTTGGTTGTTTCGGCCGCCAAGTTTTTAATTATTATATTTCTGAAATCATTTTTATCTGCTTTTACAAGTGTGGGGTTATAACAGTGTCAGATTGTTTTATCCCCTTTGTAATATTCTGTTGGGAGCCGCCAAGAGGGGCTTCGGAAACCCAGCCAGATGGACGGAGTATGAATTTATTACTCTTATGATTATTATTATTACTGCTTGACGGTCATAGAATTGAAGATTAGGGACCCTGAGGGTCATCCAGTCTAACCCCTTCTGCAATGCAAGAATCTCAGCTGAATCTACCATCCAACCTCTGCTTAAAAACCTCCAAGAAAGGAGAATTCACCACCTTCGATCCCACGGCCGAACCGCAGAAAGTTGAATCAGAAGCTTCCTTCTTGCAGCTCGGAGGCGCGATTGCAAGGGAAATAAAGCCTAGCGGTTAAAGCAGCTTCAAAGGCGGAGCCAAAGGGCCTGACAGAGACAAGGCCGGCGAACGCAAGTGCGTGTCTGAGTGCGCATGAGTCATGTTCAACACGTCCTATATATAGCCAGGTCCCTCCGGCAGAGCTCCTCAGGATGGGGACTGCAGAAGGAAAAGAGGATTAAAGGGACGCAAATCTGGGAATAGGATTAAAGGGCTGGAACGGGGCCAGGCGTGCGGCCCGTTCCCAAACCACTAAAGATCAATGACGTTTCAGAAAACAGAGAGCAGGGATGTGGCTCGCTGTGTCTCTGAGCGAGTTTGCGTTCTTGGCCGAGGCTGGGCAAGTATCTCTGAGTGAGTCCGCGTTCTCAGCCGAACAAAAGCCAAGTTTCCAATTGAGGGATGTCATGGTCGCGCTTCATATTCTGCCTTGGTCGGACCACAGCTGGACGGTCCTAAGGAAAAGAGGGACCATTCCGGGATCTGGTACGCAGGATGAGACCCTCCCTGCCCACAGACTGTCTGGCCAGAGTGGTGCAGGCTCTAGTTATCTCCTGCTTGGACTACTGCAATGCGCTTTACGTGGGGCTACCTTTGAAGGTGACCTAGAAACTACAATTAATCCAGAATGCGGCAGCTGGACTGGGGGCTGAGAGCGGCCGCCGAGACCACATAACACCGGTCCTGAGAGATCTGCATTGGCTCCCAGTACATTTCCGAGCCCATTTCAAAGTGCTGGTGCTGACCTTGAAAGCCCTAAACGGCCTCAGTCCAGTATACCTGAAGGAGCGTCTCCACCTCCATCGTTCTGCCCGGACACGGAGGTCCAGCTCCGAGGGCCTTCTGGCAGTTCCCTCATTGCGAGAAGCCAAGTTACAGGGAACCAGACAGAGGGCCTTCTCGGTGGTGGCGCCCTCCCTGTGGAACGCCCTCCGTTCAGATGTGAAGGAAATAAGCAGCTATCCTATCTTTAAAAGACATCTGAAGGCAGCCCTGCTTAGGGAAGTTTTTAATATTTAACGCTGTACTGTTTTTAACACTTGATTGGGAGCCGCCCAGAGTGGCTGGGGAAACTCAGCCAGATGGGCGGATATAAATAATAAATTATTATTATTATTATTATTATTATTATTATTATTATTATTATTCCTTTTCCTTTTCCTTTTCTTCTGCACCCCCAACACCCTTTCTCTCTGTTTTCCTCCCTCTCTCCAAACGTAACAGCTGCTGCAGAAAGTGCCAGATCTGCGATTATGCACAAAAGTAGGTTAGTGGGCCAGTTTGCTAGGAAACGGGCGCTTTCCCTGTTTCCCCCTCCCCTCTCTTTATTTTCACTCCAGACGGGGGGATCGGCTTACCCACTTTCCCCTCGGCTCCAGAGCCGCCGAAGGCCTGCAACATTTCCAGGTCGGAGACTCAGGGCTTTGCGATTCCCCCCGTTGCGTGTTTATTTGTTGCCTTCATATCCCCCCCCCCTTTCCTTCAAGAGGAATATTCAAAAGGATATTACAAAGTGGATAAAACTTCCCTAAACAGGGCTGCCTTCAGATGTCTTCTAAAAGTCAGATAGTTGTTTACTTCCTTGGCATCTGGTGGAGGGCGTTCCACAGGGAGGGAGCCACCACCGAGAAGGCCCTCTGCCTGGTTCCCTGTAACCTCGTTTCTTGCAGGGAGGGAACCGCCAGAAGGCCCTCGGGAGAGGGAAATAGGTGTCCAGGGTGGAGACGCTCCTTCAGGGATACTGGGCCGTTTAGGGCTTTCAAGGTCAGCACCAACACTTTGAATTGTGCTCGGAAACATCCTGGGAGCCAATGCAGATCTCTCAGGGTCAGTGTTATGTGGTCCTGGTGGTTGCTCCCAGTCACCAGTCTAGCAGCCGCATTCTGGATTAGTTGCAGTTTCCGGGTCACCTTCAAAGGGAGCCCCACGTAGAGTGCATTGCAGTAATCCAAGCGGGAGATAACCAGAGCATGCACCACTCTGGCCAGACAGTCTGCAGGCAGGGAGGGTCTCATCCTGCGTCCCAGATGGAGCTGCCCTGGACACAGAACTGACCTGTACCTCCATGGACAGCGGTGAGTCCAAAATGACTCCCAGGCTGCACACCTGGTCCTTCGGGGGCACAGTCACCCCATTCAGGACCAGGGAGTCCCCCACACCCACCCGCCCCCTGTCCCCCCAAAACAGTCCTTCTGTCTTGCCAGGATTCAACCTCAATCTGTTCTCCGCCATCCATCCTCCAACCGCCTCCAGGCACTCACACAGGACCTTCACCACCTTCACTGGCTCTGATTTAAAGGACCCAGGTATGGTTGAAAAGGCTCCCACCTGGAGAACTGAGAGAGACCAATGGTCTGACTTAGTAGAAATCAACTTCCAGCCCCCCAAGAAATGTGTATGGTCTTTGAAAACACTGGGGGTTGGAAAACCCCCCCTGAACAAATAATTTGCTGTTTTGGCGCAGCCGAGACGCTGTCCCCGACTGGAAAATTAAAAAAATATTTGCTGTACCGGTACAGAGGTTTATAATAAGGCTTTTACGATGTACCTGCCTGCCTGCTCGATTTGAGGCAGTGGCGGAAGGCAGGGATAGCAGTGCAAACAGCCTTGTGTTTATAAGCCTATTTCGGAGCTTATGTAATTTGCTATCTGCCAGTTACGTGGGGTTGCAAGCGGCAGCAGCTGTATCTATATCAGGGCCCAGCTCTCCTGAGCCAGAGGAAAGGAGGAGGGGGGCGGCAAGGGAGGCCTTTCTGGGTTGGGGGGGCAAGCAGGAGAGACACCTGCGGCCGGGGTGGGGATGGAAGGGTCGGAAAGGCTCCCATGTCTGTTTTCATTTGGGGAGAAGAGAGGGAGAGGGAAAGAGAGAGAGAGAGAGGGAAGGAAGGAGGAAGGAAGGAAGGAAGGAAGGAAGGGAAGAGAGAGAGGGGAGGGAAGGAAGGAAGGAGAGAGAGAAAGAAGTAAGGAAGAGAGAGAGAAGGAAGGAGGAAGGAAGGAAGGAAGGAAGGAAGGAAGGAAGGAAGGAAGGAAGGAAGGAAGGAATGGAGAGAGAGACTGAGAGACAGAGAAGGGAGGGAAGGAGAGATAAAAAGAAAAACAAAGAGAGAGAGAGAGAGAGAGAGAGGGAAAGAGAGAGAGAGAGAGAAGGAAGGAAGGAAGGAAGGAAGGAAGGAAGGAAGGAAGGAAGGGAGACCAAGAGAGACTGAGAGACAGAGAAGGGAGGGAGGGAGGGAGGGAGGGAGGGAGGGAGGGAAGGAAGGAGAGAGAAAAAGAAAAAGAGAGAGAGAGGAAGAAAGAAAGACTGAGATGGAAAGAGAGAGAGAGAGATGGAAGGAAGGAAGGAAGGAGAGAGAGAGAGAGAGAGAGAGAGAGAGAGAGAGAGAGAGAGAAGGAAGGTGTGTGTGTGGGGGGGGGGGAGGAAGGAAGGAAGGAAGGAAGGAAGGAAGGAAGGAAGGAAGGAGAGACAGACAGACAGACCTTGGCCAAGTCGCTGCCTCTCAGCCTAACCAGTCTCCTACACTAAAAAATAAACAAGTTTTTATTTGTTGCCTTGAGTTACATTTAGGAAAGGTTGGATAGAAATATAAAATAAATGGGAGCCCGTGTGGTATCGTAGTGGTTAGGACCTAGGAGGCTCAGGTTTCAATCCCTACTCAGCCATGAAGTTGACCGGATGACGCTGGGCCCAGCCTCCCTCACAGTGTCGTTGGGGGAGTCCCAGGACGCCCCAAAAGTTGTCGAGCGCCCTGAGAACCGGGCACCCCTGTCTCAGCTCTTGGAAGGAAAGGCCAGGATATACCGTATTTTTTGCTCTATAAGACTCACTTTTCCCTTCCCAAAAAGTTAGGGGAAATGTGTGTGCGTCTTACGGAGCGAATGCAGGCTGCGCAGCTATCCCAGAAGCCAGAACAGCAAGAGGGATTGATGCTTTCACTGCACAGCGATGCCTCTTGCTGTTCTGGCTTCTGAGATTCAGAATATTTTTTTCTTGTTTTCCTCCTCCAAAAACTAGGTGCGTCTTGTGGTCTGGTGCGTCTTATAGAGCGAAAAATACGGTAGATGGAGAAAACAAGAAGAAGAAGAGGGAGGATTTTAGCCAGTGTGCCCTTTGACGTGGTGCCTTGCGAGGGGACGGTTCTCCGCCCCAGAGGGATTGCAAATCGGAAATAATTTCTGCACACACACAAACACACAGCAATGCATTTCGGACGCTGATGTGCTGCTATGTTCTCCCTGGGTGTTCCTAACAGCGGCTGATCCGATTAAGCTGAGCTGCTTCGAAAATAGTTTGGCCAAAGTGTCACTAGAGCAGAGGCCGTTGCCAGCAATGGCGATAATAACAAGGCCAGTATTATCCTGCTGGTCCACAGGATCCCAGCTCCTCACAGCGGGCAGCTAGGTCTCCCCTCCGACCAGGATCCGACCCACTCAGGATGCTCTCCTCCCTCGACAATGATGGGATGCATTTGTAGGGCATTCAATGTCTCTTTTGCACATCGGGTAAAGGACGGTGAAGTCCAGTCCAAGGCGACTCTGGGGTTGCGGTGCTCATCTCGCTTTCGGGCCGAGGGAGCTGGCGTTTGTCCGCAGACAGCTTTCCGGGTCATGTGGCCAGCAGCACTGAACCGCTTCTGGCACATGGTGGAAACCAGAACGCACGGAAACACCATTTACCTTCCCGCCGCAGCGGTACCTGTTTATCTACTTGCACTTTGACGTGCTTTTGAACTGCTAGGTTGGCAGGAGATGGGGCAGAGCAACGGGAACTCACCCAGTCATTGCGGGGATTCGAAGCGCCGACCTTCTGATCAGCAAGGCCAAGAGGTTCAGTGGTTTAGACTACAGCACCACACGCTCCCCTAAGGTAAAGGTAAAGGACCCCTGGACGGTTAAGTCCAGTCAAAGGCGACTATGGGGTTGCAGCGCTCATCTCGCTTTCAGGCCGAGTGAGCCGGCGTTTGTCCACAGACAGCTTCCTGGGTTGTGTGGCCAGCAGGACTAAACCGCTTCTGGTGCATGACGGAAACCAGAGCACACAGAACCATCGTTTACCTTCCTGCCACAGTGGTACCTATTTATCTACCTGCGCTGGTGTGCTTTCGAACTGCTAGGTTAGCAGGAGTTGGGACGGAGCAACAGGAGCTCATTCCATCACGGGGATTCGAACTGCCAACTTTCCGATCGGCAAGCCCTAAGCTCTGTGTTTTAGACCACAGCACCACCAGCGTCCCTTGTATGGCTGGAAGGGACCCCAGAGGTCATGTGGGCAGTTGTCCTGTGTGGGGATCGAACCCACAACTTGTGGCATGATCAGCAGCACGCTCCAACCCACCGGGGCTTTTTCAAACGGTGTTTTTTATTATTATTATTATTATTATTATTATTATTATTATTATTATTATTATTTGCTGTCTTGTTTCACTTCCTGCTCAGGAGACAATGCCCAGCACTGGAACGCTGTGCCACCTGAAACAGGAAGGCTGTGCCCCGCTGCCCATGAAAAAACCAAAAATCCACCCAGATGATCATTGTTTGGATGGGGGGCTTTTATCCATTTCCGTAGTCACACAATCAATCCATCAGTAGCTGAACTGGCTCCACCACTGTCACAAAAACAAATGAACCGAAAAAGCCTCAAAAGCGTAAAATAAAGAGCAAAAACAAAAGCGCCAAACTTCATCTGTTCCGGACGTCTGTTTGACTTCTGAAATGTTCGGAAACTGAGGCGCGGCTTCTGATTGGCGCAGGCGCCCCAGAAACAATAGCCGACAGCCGCATTGGACGTCCGGCTTCCGAAAAACGTTCAAAAACTGGAACACTCACTTCCAGGTTTTTGGTGTTTGGGAACCGAGGTACAGTCATACTTTGGGTTACAGACGCTTCAGGTTGCACGTTTTCGGGTTGCTCACCACGCCGAACCTGGAAGTACCGTAACGGGTTACTTCCGGGTTTCGGCGCATGCACAAAAGCGCTAAATCGCGCTTTGCGCATGTGCAGAAGTGCCAAATCGCGACCTGCGCATGTGCAGACACGGCGCTGCGGGTTGCAAATGCTGAGGGTTGCGAACGTGCCTCCCGCACGGATCACGTTCGCAACCTGAGCGTCCACTGTACGATTGTATATATAAAAAGAAACCAGCCAAATCTCTATGGGCGTGCATGCAGACCCTCCTCAACTGACCTTAGCGAGGGTTAATCCCTCTCTGGGGAGGGTGAAAGGGATTGTGCATTAACACACTGCTCCACTGAGCCTTTCTAATTGAGGTTTCCCAGAGCTATCCTGGGCCATATAAGCCCCTCTTTGGCCAGGACTTTGGAAAGACACCATGCTATGGCTTAGCGGTATATATAGCCAAACCACCGACTCTGCAGCCGCCCGGTTTGAAAGAGAAAATGACCTTGCTCCGTGGAAAGTTGCAGAAGGTGGAGACGCTCCGTGGAGATTGCTCTGTGGGGATCCCTTGTCTGCCCCATTTCTTCTCTGTCCTGGCCCCCGTCCCCACTCCCCCTGAAGGGCCCATAGCACCCTTCTTCTTTGGTGATCCCTTGTTGGCGAGTAAGATCTTCCATAAACAAGGTTCTAACAATGAGTCCGTAAGTGGCTGCGGAGGCCACTTCTGGATAACAGAGACAATAGAGATATGTTGTTGTTGTTGAGTCGTTTAGTCGTGTCCGCCTCTTCGTGACTCCCTGGACCAGAGCACGCCAGGCACTCCTGTCTTCCACTGCCTCCCGCAGTTTGGTCAAACTCATGCTGGTAGCTTCGAGAACAATGTCCCACCATCTCGTCCTCTGTCGTCCCCTTCTCCTTGCGCCCTCCATCTTTCCCAACAGCAGGGTCTTTTCCAGGGAGTCTTCTCTTCTCCTGAGGTGGCCAAAGTCTTGGAGCCTCAGCTTCAGGATCTGTCCTTCCCGTGAGCACTCAGGGCTGATTTCCTTCCGAATGGAGAGGTTGGATCTTCTTGCAGTCCATGGGACTCTCAAGAGTCTCCTCCAGCACCAGAATTCAAAAGCATCCATTCTTCGGTGATCAGCCATCTTTATGGTCCAGCTCTCACTTCCATGGATCACTGCCTTGCTGTGGCGAAGGGACTTGAATAACTCAGAGAAGCTATGAACTATGCCGAGCAGGGCACCCAAGATAGACAGGTCATAGTGGAGAGTTTTGACCAAACGTGATCCCCCTGGAGCAGGAACCGGCAAGCCACTCCAGTATCCCTGCCAAGAAAACTCCATGGACAAAGACAACAGGCATATAAAATAGAGATATAGCGGCAGTTAAAAATATATATTAAATCTTGATCACTAAAATATAACCTAAAATTTGTCATTTAAAACCTTAATCATTTCGGTAGTACGGCTTATTCCCGAAGTTTTATGGCAGTCACACAGAATTTGGCCATCTCTAGATCCTTCTACTCTACCCCTAAACATTCCCCCCCCCCCCAATGTAGATCTCTTGATTTCCCCCACTTTGGTGCGAAGACGGGCTATTTAGGGCAGGTGGCACACTTTGTGTTTCCTCCTTGTAAAATCGGCATATAATAACCATTTCTTTTACAAGAGAGCAAAGTCCAGCGCTTATGAAACAAGACCTTAAAACTCATCTCACGTTTTGTTCAGGAAGCGGCAGGAACCAATTGAAACAAGCATGGAACGGATAATTCTCGATATTTGCTTAGCCTGAATTCGTATCCCGTGACTTCTTGTTTCCAACAATATCCTCCGGCGAGTTGGGGGGGGAACCTTCTGTGACATCAGAGCAGCCTCAGCCAATGGGAAGGAGAAGCGAGAGATGGAGGACAGCGGAAATGGCTTGGGTTCATCTTTTCTGCCGATGATGAATAATTTCCCACCCTGTGTGGCCACGGCAGGCAGAAAATTCCCTGTCCACAAAACCTCGAAATTCAGACTGCTTTGTGGAATGCCTGTAAAAAGCAGACCCTCCAAGTATCCCTGTTTTCCAGTCCTGAATTCGCAGACACCGTCCCGGTTTCTGATTTGATCCCGGAATGTCCTGCTTTTCCTTAGGACATCCCTATTTTCAGGGGAGGGGACGCGGATGGTGCTGTGGGTTAAACCACATAGCCTAGGACTTGCCAATCAGAAGGTCGGCGGTTTGAATCCCCGCAATGACGGGGTGAGCTCCCGTTCCTCGGTCCCTGCTCCTGCCAACCTAGCAGTTCGAAAGCACGTCACAGTGCAAGTAGATAACTAGGTACCACTCCGGCAGGAAGGTAAACGGCGTTTCCATGCGCTGCTCTGGTTCGCCAGAAGCGGCTTAGTCCTGCTGGCCACATGACCTGGAAGCTGTACGCCGGCTCCCTCGGCCAGTAAAGCGAGATGAGCGCCACAACCCCAGAGTCGGTCACGACTGGACCTAATGGTCAGGGGTCCCTTTACCTTTACTATTTTCATGGGAGAAATGTTGGAGGGGATGGAATAGGAAGTCCCTATTTTCAGGGGAGAAACGTTGGAGGGGATGGAATAGGACATCCCTATTTTCAGAGGAGAAGCGTTGGAGGGGATGGAATAGGACGTCCCTATTTTCAGGGGAGAAGCGTTGGAGGGGATGGAATAGGACGTCCCTATTTTCAGGGGAGAAACGTCGGAGGGGATGGAATAGGACGTCCCTATTTTCAGGGGAGAAGCGTTGGAGGGGATGGAATAGGACGTCCCTATTTTCAGGGGAGAAACGGAGGGGATGGAGTTATGCGAACGCTGAACCGAGGAGCTAAGTTACTAGACAACCTTTAGAAGGCATCCGTAGGCAGCCTTGTAGAGGGAAGTGTTGTTGTTTTTCTAAATGTTTCATTGTGTTTTTATATATGTTGGAAGCTGACCAGAGTGGCTGGGGCAACCCAGCCAGATGGGCAGGGGTATAAATAATAAAATTATTATGGTGATCATTGCGATGATTATTAGGGAATCGGGCGCCCCTATTTTCACGGGAGAAATGTTGGAGGCTAGGAAACAGCTGTTTCACTTCCATTTGGCCTAGTTTTCCTGTGCATTGCACTCACAAACACAGTTGTTTGGCTCCTCTTGATTCCTCCCTAGCTGAGCTCTGGCTGGGTTGCTACGGCAAAGCTAGCTGTTTATGCACCATTCAAGGCTTATGATAACTGGGGCTGATGAAGGGAGGGGCGGCTACGCACATGGCAGCCGCGTTCTGAAGCCCATTTCGCAGCGGACACCGCGGCCAAATATTGCTGCCCTCGCAACCTGGGTGACAGAAGCAGGGAACAGGGGAGGGATTGAGAATGCTGTTTTGCAGTCGAAATATTTCCCCTCCCTCGTCTCATCGCATGCAGCAACGCTTCCGTTCCGCTGCAGCCCGCTTCCAGCCCGAAATTGCTCTGGCCTCGCCAGACTCTGGGGTGCCTCAGGGCTCCGTCCTCTCCCCCATGCTTTTTAACATCTACATTAAGCTGCTGGGAGAGATCATCAGGGGGTTTGGGCTGGGTGTCCACCAGTATGTGGATGACACCCAGCTCTACCTCTCTTGCAAATCGGAACCAGCGAAGGTGGTAAAGGTCCTGAGTGAGTGTCTGGAGGTGGTTGGAGAATAGATGGCGGATAACAGATTGAAAATAGGGACGTCCTATTCCATAATGGTGATGATGATTATTATTTTATTATTTATTATTATTATTATTTATACTCCACCCATCTGGCTGGGTTTCCCCAGCCACTCTGGGTGGCTCCCAACAGAATATTAAAAACTTATCAAACATTAAAAAGCTTCCTTAAACAGGACTGCCTTCAGATGCCTTCTAAAAGTCAGATAGTTGTTTATTTCCTTGTCATCTGATGGAAGGGAGTTCCACAGGGCGGGCGCCACCACCGAGAAGGCCCTCTGCCTGGTTCCCTGTAACTTCACTTCTCGCAGGGAGGGAACCGCCAGAAGGCCTTCAGAGCTGGACCCCGGTGTCCGGGGCGGACGATGGGGGTGGAGACGCTCCTTCAGGGATACTGGGCCGTTCAGGGCTTTCAAGGTCAGCACCAACACTTTGAATTGTGCTTGGAAACGTCTTGGGAACCAATGTAGGTCTTTCAGGACCGGTGTTATATGGTCTCCACTCCCAGTCCCCAGTCTGGCTGCTGCTTTCTGCATTAGTTGCAGTTTCCAGGTCACCTTCAAAGGCAGCCCCACGGCGAGCGCATGGCAGTAGTCCAAGCGGGATATAACCAGAGCATGCACCACTCTGGCCAGACAGTCTGCGGGCAGGGAGGGTCTCATCCTGCTTACCAGATGGAGCTGGGAGACAGCTGCCATGGACACAGAATTGGGCTGTGCCTCCATGGACAGCGGTGAGTCCAAAATGATCCCCAGGCTGCGCACCTGGTCCTTCGGGGGCACAGTCACCCCAATCAGGACCAGGGAGTCCCCCACACCTGCCCTCCCCCTGTCCCCCCAAGAACAGTACTCCTGTCTTGTCAGGATTCAACCTCAGCCTGCAGGGGGTTGACTAGATGACCCTCACTCGGCGCATATCCATGCGCCATGTCAGAGCGGGACGGGAAAAAGTGTCGGCGCAATGAAATGAGAAATGCGCAGAATTGCATGGCCTTAAGAGGCACATTTTTTCCATTCTCAGAAACCTCGGTCAGAGATGGAGCGCCATTCCTTCCCCCACCACCGTTCCCACCGCAGTGCGGGCCTCGCATGCTCCGCTCGCGCCCTGGCACAGTGGCCCAGATCTGCCATCACGCATGGCTGCCCCCCCTGCGACGCCACCCCCTCGGGGCGGTCCACGAGCAGGCAGATGGGGCCCTCACCCCGGCTGGGCTAATCCGACACGACTTTTCCATTAGGCCCGAGACGCTGGCAAAGAGCTTTCCGGTGTCGGGAAATGGGGGGGGGAGGCTGGCAAACTCTCTTGGCTGCCCCCCACCTCCTGCGAAACACAAGCCCACACTCCTCTGGCTCAGCAACGGTTAAGGGTGCTTCAAGGAAGAGTGCGCAGTGGCGCATTGTTTCCTGGTTTGGCTAATAATGCACACAGGAAGCGCATAGGGGGAGAAGATGCACGAGAGGGCAAATGCCCCCTGGCATAGGAGCCCACTCCTAGGGGCATGGCTCCCTTCAGCCCCCCCCCCCCCCGATTATATTTTCCAGGGACAGTCCTGGATTTACAGAAGCCGTCTCGGTTTCTGATCTGATCCCAGAATGTCCTGCTTTTCCTTAGGACGTCCCTGTTTTCACAGGAGCCATGTTGGAGGGGATGGAATAGGACGTCCCTAATTCACGGGAGAAACGTTGGAGGGGATGGAATAGGACGTCCCTATTTTCATGGAAGAAATGTTGGAGGGGATGGAAGAGGACGTCCCCATTTTCAGGGGAGAAATGTTGGAGGGGATGGAATAGGACGTCCCTATTTTCAGGGGAGAAACGTTGGAGGGGATGGAAGAGGACGTCCCCATTTTCAGGGGAGAAATGTTGGAGGGGATGGAATAGGACGTCCCCATTTTCAGGGGAGAAACGTTGGAGGGGATGGAATAGGACGTCCCTATTTTCATGGAAGAAATGTTGGAGGGGATGGAATAGGACGGTCCTATTTTCACAGAAGAAACGTTGGAGGGGATGGACGGAATAGGACGTCCCTATTTTCAGGGGAGAAATGCTGGAGAGTATGGCCCCCCAATAAAATGTTTGAGCCCTGCACCAAGTTGACAGGCATTACCACTCAAATGGGGTGTGTTTGCCACATCTTGTGATAGATTTTGCAGGGTGGGGGGCTTACCTGCCCCCCATATTTATTTTCATACCTTCCTTCTCTTTTTTGCCTTGGTCAGAGCACACCTGGAATACTGTGTCCAGTTCTGGTCAGCACAATTTAAGAAGGATGTTGTCAAGCTGGAAGTTGGTCAGAGACGGTCAAGGGTTTGGAAACCAAGCCTGATGAGGAACGGTTGAAGGAGTTGAGGGTGTTCAGCCTGGGAAGGAAGAGATTGTGTGTTTTTTAACTGCATTTTTGCAGAGACCACGCAGACCACGACTGACTCGGGCCTCAGTTTGGGTACCGCCATCTTGGCAGCCGAACCTGATGAGGAGCGGTCGAAGGAGCTGGGTCCATTGAGCATGGGAAAGAGGAGACTGAGAGCAGATAGGAGATCCAACTCCCAATATCTGAAGGGGCTGCCATATGGAAGAGGGAGGAAGCTTGTTTTCTCCTGCTCTGGTGGGTAGGACTTGAACTCACGGCTTCAAGTTACAAGAGAGGATATTCTGACTCAACATCACGAAAAGCTTTCTGACAGTAAAACCTGTTTGACAGTGGGAGATCATCCTTGGAGAGTTTTGGACGGCCACCTGCCATGGATACTTTAGTCGAGATTCCTGCACTGCAGGGGGTTGGACTGAATGACCACTGGAGGGTCCCTTTCATCTCTTAGGTTCTACCATTACATGCATGGGACTGTACTCCAATGTAATGGCACGATCCCTTTCGAAAACGCACCTTGCCGTCCCCCCACCCACCCTTTCTCTGCCGCAACGGGGAGCCTTGTTAAAAATGTGTGGGGTGAAATAATTCATGCAAAAAGAAAAAGAGGGGGGAAAAACCCCAGAAAGCTTTTCATGCAATTTACACATTCCTTTCCTCTGATGACGCCATGAATATTTCAGCAAGTACCAGCCATTAAAGTTGCATGGTTACTCGCGGAAGAGCCTGTTTAATAGGACATCGTCCAGAACTGGGACTCGACGGCAGGCCACGCGTGAAAATCCTCAAAAGCTGAATGAGGGGTCCCTCTTTCCCCAAACTGAGAAGCTCTGAACTTATACACCAGCACGGTAAAGATAATTAAAAAACAAAATGGGCTGGAGCAGTGTCAGGATTAAAATGTATCTTGTGTTGTTAAATTAAGCAGAGGCACTTGGGCCAACCTAGTTATTTGGCAATGTAGTCTGTTCATGTTTATTGGGGATTTCTGTTCCAAGATTATAATGGCCAAAAAACTTTCAGCAGCCAGGAAAAACCTGCAGAGTCGGAGGAATCACAGGCACCATGACAGACCCTCCAAGTGTCCCTGTTTTCCAGGGACAGTCCCAGATCAACAGAAGCTGTTTCCTTAAGAAGTCCTTATTTCCATCGGAGAAATGTTGGAGGGGATGGAATAGGACGTCCCTATTTTCAGGGGAGAAACGTTGGAGGGGATGGAATAGGAGGTCCCTATTTTCAGGGGAGAAACGTTGGAGGGGATGGAATAGGACGTCCCTCTTTTCAGGGGAGAAACGTTGGAGGGGATGGAATAGGACGTCCCTCTTTTCAGGGGAGAAACGTTGGAGGGGATGGAATAGGACGTCCCTCTTTTCAGGGGAGAAATGTTGGAGGGGATGGAATAGGACATCCCTATTTTCAGGGGAGAAACATGGGGGGGGATGGAATAGGACAACCCTATTTTCAGGGGAGAAACATGGGGGGGGATGGAATAGGACGTCCCTATTTTCAGGGGAGAAACGTTGGAGGGGATGGAATAGGATGTCCCTATTTTCATCAGAGAAACGTTGGAGGGGATGGAATAGGACGTCCCTATTTTCAGGGGAGAAACGTTGGAGGGGATGGAATAGGACGTCCCTATTTTCAGGGGAGAAACGTTGGAGGGGATGGAATAGGATGTCCCTATTTTCATCAGAGAAACGTTGGAGGGGATGGAATAGGACGTCCCTATTTTCAGGGGAGAAACGTTGGAGGGGATGGAATAGGACGTCCCTATTTTCAGGGGAGAAATGTTGGAGGGGACGGAATAGGACGTCCCTCTTTTCAGGGGAGAAGCATTGGAGGGGACGGAATAGGACGTCCCTATTTTCAGGGGAGAAATGTTGGAGGGGACGGAATAGGACATCCCTATTTTCAGGGGAGAAACGTTGGAGGGGATGGAATAGGACGTCCCTATTTTCAGGGGAGAAACGTTGGAGGGGATGGAATAGGACGTCCCTATTTTCAGGGGAGAAATGTTGGAGGGGACGGAATAGGACATCCCTATTTTCAGGGGAGAAACGTTGGAGGGGACGGAATAGGACGTCCCTATTTTCAGGGGAGAAACGTTGGAGGGGATGGAATAGGACGTCCCTATTTTCAGGGGAGAAATGTTGGAGGGGACGGAATAGGACGTCCCTCTTTTCAGGGGAGAAACATTGGAGGGGACGGAATAGGACGTCCCTATTTTCAGGGGAGAAATGTTGGAGGGGACGGAATAGGACATCCCTATTTTCAGGGGAGAAACGTTGGAGGGGATGGAATAGGACGTCCCTATTTTCAGGGGAGAAACGTTGGAGGGGATGGAATAGGACGTCCCTATTTTCAGGGGAGAAATGTTGGAGGGGACGGAATAGGACATCCCTATTTTCAGGGGAGAAACGTTGGAGGGGACGGAATAGGACGTCCCTATTTTCAGGGGAGAAACGTTGGAGGGGACGGAATAGGACGTCCCTATTTTCAGGGGAGAAACGTTGGAGGGGATGGAATAAGACGTCCCTATTTTCAGGGGAGAAACGTTGGAGGGGATGGAATAGGACGTCCCTCTTTTCAGGGGAGAAACGTTGGAGGGGACGGAATAGGACGTCCCTATTTTCAGGAGAGAAACGTTGGAGGGGATGGAATAAGACATCCCTCTTTTCATCGGAGAAACGTTGGAGGCGATGGATCGAGTGCAAGGCAGATTTTTTTGCTTCTGTTGCAACAGAGTTCCTAATCACCATCATAAATCAATAATAACTAAAATTTTATTTATATCCCGTCCTCCCCAGCCGAAGCCGGGCTCAGAGCTAATCATCATCATCGTCATCATACAGTGAAGCATAAGAGTCACAGTGGTAGGTTCCATGGCAAAATGGCGGGTGTTCCTTCGCCGCAATTTGGGGTGTGCCATGAGGACATCCGCCTGGGCCCTTGCCTTCACCCCGGGGAAGGTGGTGGGGATAGCATGGCGGGGGGAACTTGTCGGCTGACACCACACTCCTTGTCAGGATGCATTAGCCCCCCACGTCCTGGCAGAGCGGCGGCGCCCCCCCTTGCTCCTCCGCCAAGCCACGCAGGGCGCAAGCGAAGCGCCCTTCTTCCCGCAGCCATGGCATGTCGGAAGAGATCAGTTCATTGAGGGGGAAAGATGGCGGCGGGAGTCGGCGCTGACAGATCGGGCCTGACAGCCCCTCTCCAAAGTGGATTTTTAAAAGGGTGTGGGTCTGCTGCTTCCCACGTTTTGGGGTTTGGGGTTTTTTTTGTTGGGGGGCACACACCACGTGGGGCGACCCCCCAGATGGAGAAAAACCCCGGAAAGGCTGGAAAAATTGTGGCGGCAAAGGCATGGATGCGGAAAAACGCCGCGGGGAATTCGGGATCGAAGCATCGCCAGGCAACGAGGGAAGTGTCGCGGAGGCTGTCCTTCTGCGCCTCCCCCACCAAAAAAAACCCCATGACTGTTCGTCGGAGGACATTTTGGAAGACCCACGTCAATTTCGCAAGGGGATTTGCCTCCTTTCAGGCCTTGGACGGCTGAGGAGAACGCATGCCACGATGCCCACCAATGCCCTTTTTGAGATATCCGGCTGGGTAGTGATTCTCAGGTTCCTTCGAGTCCCCAGCAGACTGCTTAAATATTTTTATGCAACTGTGACATGCTAGACGCTGTGGGGTTTTTAACTGCGTTTTTGCAGAGACCACACGGACCACGACTGATGCAGGCCTCACTTTGGGTACCACCATCTTGGCAGCCGAAGCCTGATGAGGAGTGGTTGAAGGAGCTGGGTCCGTTGAGCCTGGGAAAGAGGAGACTGAGAAGAGATAGGAGACCCTCTTCAAATATGTGCCCATATACCAGTAAATATCTCCTAAAAGTTGTGTACTTCTTTTTCTCCTTGACTTCTGACGGGAGGGCGTTCCACAGGGCAGGCACCACCACCGAGAAGGCCCTCTGCCTGGTTCCCTGTAACCTCACTTCTCACAGGGAGGGAACCGCCAGAAGGCCCTTGGAGCTGGACCTCAGTGTCTGGGGTGGACTATGGGGGTGGAGACGCTCCTTCAGGTCTACTGGGCTGTTTAGGGCTTTCAAGGTCAGCACCAACACTTTGAATTGTGCTTGGAAACAGACTGGGAGCCAATGTAGGTCTTTCAGGACTGGTGTTATGTGGTCTCCACTCCCAGTCCCCAGTCTGGCTGCCGCATTCTGGATTAGTTGCAGTTTCTGGGTCACCTTCAAAGGCAGCCCCATGGAGAGCACATGGCAGTAGTCCAAGCGGGAGATAACCAGAGCATGCACCACTTTCGCCAGAAAGTTTGCGGGCAGGGAGGGTCTCATCCTGCGTACCAGATGGAGCTGCCCTGGACACAGAACTGACCTGCACCTCCGTGGACAGCTGGGAGTCCAAAATGACCCCCAGGCTGCTCCCCGGTCCTTTGGGGGCACAGTTAGGGTGTCAGAAGGCCCTAACATACCAGTCTCCACTTCAAGATGGGAACCAAAGTGTCTCCAAAACCAGATGTCCACTGACATGAATCCTGGCACCTCCACCAATGGGGTAACCACAACTAGGATCAGGTCCGCCCTTCCGCTGCTTGCACTGAGTGGACAGGACGGACGGAGGTAGATTGCTCTTGGCCATGGAGGTTCTCCTATCTCCTGTTGTGGGGTGGCGAGCGGCCCAGAGCTTTCCTCTCCACCCCCTCCTCCTCGACACACATTTCGAACCAAAACCAATTCACTTCCCGGCTCACACACATACACAACAACAACAACAACAAAGACCGATGGGTGTCCTACAAACCCACAACATCCTTTTGTTTGTTCTGCCCGGTTGGACAATAAGCGACGCTCCTTTCTCTTCTCAAAAAGCACACACAAAACACTCTCTTCGCACAATACCTTGAGGACGGCCCCCACCCCATAAGGCAATGGAGTTTTTTTTTATTTTCTTCCTCGCGGACCCCCTGCCTGTGTCAGAGGCCTGAAAAAGAGGCTGCCGCCCATTCACAGTGTTTATTATTCGCCACCAAATGGCGCAACAAATATAGATAGATAGATAGATTTTAGTTGTTACCGGGTGGAGAAAATAATAATAAAGCATTAAGCATCCTTTTCCTCGCTCCATTTTCCGTGGCGAGTTTCTGGTCCCTATTCATCTATTGCCACGGCAACCGGGATCCATCAATGGCCATCAGTGACTCAGGACAATTAGAGAGATGAAGGAAGGGGGAAAGGACGGGAGTGCGAGGCAGAGATTTGGACCAGAGGGCTGCTTTGCACGGCGCCATGTTCCCACCCTCGAATTATCCTCATTATTGGCATCACCGCCGACCCTGAGAGGCCTGGTCGCTGCCCCGATTCGCGTTGCGTAAACGCGGCCGTTTGCGGGAGAGCAGCGGCCTCATTTGGGTGACCTGGAAAGATTCGGTTAGGTGGGGAGCTGCCTATCTCTCCGCAAAAACCGGAATCAGGTCACTGGGGCTTGTGGAAATGTCACAGAGATGGGAAACGGCGTCAGCCATGCTCAGAGCATGGCAGCTTAGCTAGTCAGAGAATCAGAAGATCTTTGAACCTCTTTTGTTGACCACCAGCATTACGCTTTCCATTTTTAAGTTTGGAATAGAGTAGTCGCTTTGGAAGACGATAGTCAGGCATCCGCACAACATGACCAGTCCAACGAAGTTGATGTTGAAGAATCGTTGCTTCGACACTGGTGATCTTTGCTTCTTCCAGTACACTGGCATTAGTTCACCTGTCTTCCCAGCTGATGTGTAAAATATTTCAGAGACCCCATTGATGGAATCTTTTGAGGAGTTGGAGATGGCGTTTATAGGCGGTCCACATTTTACAAGCATAATTATTATACTTGTGGCCCACCTTTCCTTCAAGGAGGGATGCGGGTGGCGCTGTGGGTTAAACCACAGAGCCTAGGACTTGCCGATCAGAAGGTCGGCGGTTCGAATCCCTGCGACGGATTGAGCTCCCGTTGCTCGGTCCCTGCTCCTGCCAACCTAGCAGTTCAAAAGCACGTCAAAGTGCAAGTAGATAAATAGGTCCCGCTCCGGCAGGAAGGTAAACAGCGTTTCCGTGCGCTGCTCTGGTTCGCCAGAAGTGGCTTAGTCCTGCTGGCCACATGACCCGGAAGCTGTACGCTGGCTCCCTCGGCCAGTAAAGCGAGATGAGCGCCGGAACCCCAGAGTCGGTCACGACGGGACCTAATGGTCAGGGGTCCCTTTACCTTTACCTTTCCTTCAAGGATGTGTGTTTCCTTCTCCTCACCATCGCACCCTCCCAAACAACCAGGTGGGTGGTGTGGAAGTATTATTGTTATTATCAACGCTATTTTTCTAGGGGGGGGGAAAGGGGGCAGAACTCTGCATGAACACCTCTTTTCTTGGCTAGAGTGGCATCTACGTGAAAGTTCTGGAGAGGTTCTGGAACTGAGTCCAGGTGAGCTCCCCCTGGGAAAAACACCCTGGTTGTTGTTGTTAACATTGTGCCCAGCAACAGACCAGTAGGCAATGGTGCTACTGCAAAAAGAGAGTCCTTATAACCACTAGTGATGTATGGAAGTGAGAGCTGGACCATCAAGAAGACTGATTGCCGAAGAATGGATGCTTTTGAATTCTGGTGCTGGAAGAGACTCTTGAGAGTCCCATGGACTGCAAGAAGATCAAACCTCTCCATTCGGAAGGAAATCAGCCCTGAGGGCTCCCTGGAAGGACAGATCCTGAAGCTGAGGCTCCAAGACTTTGGCCACCTCATGAGAAGAGAAGACTCCCTGGAAAAGACCCTGATGTTGTGAAAGATGGAGGGCACAAGGAGAAGGGGACAACAGAGGACGAGATGGTGGGACAGTGTTCTCAAAGCTACCAGCATGAGTTTGACCAAACTGCGGGAGGCAGTGGAAGACAGGAGGGCCTGGCGTGTTCTGGTCCAGGGGGTAATGAAAAGGCGGACACCACTAAACGACTAAACAACAACAACAATAACCAGTCAACAGCCTGGCTGCAGAATTATAGATCATACAAGGCGCGGCTGGAAAGTTTGGCGAACGGTCACAGAAACCGGACAGCGAGAAATATTCAAATATACAAACGGCATTGGAAACCGACAAAACGCTCACCATTGTGTACAGTGATGAAGTTGTAACTTCCTTGCATGGGGTTCGGCTTGATGACCGCACGGGGGTCCCAATTCTACGACTCTATAATTTATTTGAGCGCCGGGTTCCCTCACAACTCTACGACTCTGTAATTTATTATGCCAGGGGAAGTGATTTTGGAAACATCCGTGCAAAAACTGGATACCAACCTCAGGATATCTGGAAAACTTCCTTGAGGGAGAAAGGAAAAGCAAAGGAAATTGTGTTCCAAGTGTGGAGGACTGAATTTGAAACCGGTAAAATTAGAAACTGGTCAAAACCAAAAATCACGTCTTCCGCTATCCCTGTTCTCATTCTTATTTCATTTTGTACAATTTGTGCATCACTCGCTTGTAAAAAAACAAGAACAACGCCTCAAGGCAGTTTAAGAAAAAATAAAAATAATTAAATGGCAAAGATATTTGGGTAAGTCTTACCTGGAATAGGGGACAGCAAATGCAGAGTCTTTCTGTATGACTTTGTTGGCAAAATTTAGGAGCCAAGGTCGAGTTATCAAGTTCAGGTTCAAGTTCAGGTCTGGCTGATAAATTCAGATTTATTCGAAAGCCACGTTTTTTATTCTCCACTGCCGCCATCTGCTGGTAGCTTCGAGAACACTGTCCCACCATCTCATCCTCTCTCGTCCCCTTCTCCTTGTGTCCTCCATCTTTCACAACATCAGGGTCTTTTCCAGGGAGTCTTCTCTTCTCATGAGGTGGCCAAAGTCTTGGAGCCTCAGCTTCAGGATCTGTCCTTCCAGTGAGCACTCAGGGATGATTTCCTTCCGAATGGAGAAGTTTGATCTTCTTGCAGTCCATGGGACTCTCAAGAGTCTCCTCCAGCACCAGAATTCAAAAGCATCCATTCTTTGGCGATCAGCCTTCTTTATGGTCCAGCTCTCACTTCCATACATCACTACTGGGAAAACCATGGCTTTAACTATACGGACCTTTGTCGGCAAGGTTATATCTCTGCTTTTTAAGATGCTGTCTAGGTTTGTCATTGCTTTTCTCCCAAGAAGCAGGCATCTTTTAATTTCGTGGCTGCTCTCACCATCTGCAGTGATCATGGAACCCAATGATCCCATTGATCCATGAAGGAGATATAATGTTTTAGGTAAGGATATAACAAGGACAGGAAATGAAGCGAAATGCAAAGATGCAAAGTTTACCGTAATTTTGCAAACCGTCGGACAGGAGGGAGGGAAGTCAATAGGTTCAGTCAAGCCAAAGAGACAAAATAAGAGAGTACGAAGTGATTATAAACCGATTAAAATCATTTAGAAGACTCTCAGACTACCCAGCATAACCTTTGGAACTCCCTGCTGGTATTGGGAATCTCTTAGATTTTCGGCATCTATTTAAGATAGGGGAACAAACCCACCTCCTTTGGCCCACAGGTGCGGAGCAGGCGAGAATACCTTTGCCCTGTCGGTGCTTTGTTTATCGGCAATGGATATTGAGGAATCGCAGTCGGGTGGGACCCCCTGAGATCATCCAGCTGAACCCCCTGCGAGGCAGGAATCTCAGCCAAAACACCCATTATCAACAATCTCCAAGAAACGAGAGTACGAAATATCCCGACGGTTTTAAAGTAGAATTGTCGTTTTTTCCTTGTTTTTATCTTTTCGTCAAACTGCTCCGAGGTCTTTTGTGTGTCTGTGTGTTTTGCATCCAAGCGGAAATGAAAAACAAATTTGTTTCACTTCTTCAGATTTCGTGCATGCACACAAAAGGTTATATCAAGAACAAACTTAGTTGGTCTCTAAGGTGCTACTGGACATGTTAATTTTTTAATATGTTTCGACTGTGTCAGACCAACACGGCTACCTACCTGAATCTAGAATTTGTTTCACGTCATTTGATTCTAAGGTTCGTTCAAGGTTCTGTGAATGTTTCTCTTTCCGGCGACCCTGCGAGGTCTGCCCAGTTGCCTGGGTCGCCGCCGGCGATTTATGAGTTATGTGCTTCGATTTGTGGGGACGGAAAGTTTCTTAAAACTGGGATGCTGAGACTCGCTGCCCATAGGAAAGTCAGCGAGGGGGCGATTAGAATTTAAAGCTCGAAACATGTTTTAAAAGTACAATGGGACCTTGTTTCCAAAACGCCAAAAACCCAGAAGTGAGTGTTCCGGTTTTCGAATGTTTTTTGGAAGCCGGACGTCCGACGCAGCTGTCAGCTATTGTTTCCGGGGTGCCTGCGCCAATCAGAAGCCGCGGCTCAGTTTCCGAACATTTCAGAAGTCAAACGGACTTCCGGAATGGAATAAGTTTGGCGCTTTTGTTTTCGCTATTTATTTTGCATTTTTGTTTTTGAGGCTTTTTCGGTTCATTTGTTTTTGTGACTGTGTGGAACCCAGTTCAGCTACCGATGGATGGATTGATTGATTGTGTGACAGCGGAAATGGATAAAAGCCCCCCATCCAAACAATGACTATCATCAGTGCAGTAAGAAAAAAATATATTTTAATTTTTATCATCTACAATAATGTCCTATTTATTTTATAGTACAGCGCATTGATTATTGCTTTCATTTTATGGATCGATGGTCTCGTTAGCAAAATTCACATTAAATGGCTGTTTTAGGGGTTGTTCTTAAAAGTCTGGAACGGGTTAATCCGTTTTGCATTGCTTTCTATGGGAAAGCGGGCCTTGCTTTTGGAACGGAATTTCCGGAACGGATTAAGTTTGAGAACCAAGGTACCACTGTATCGTATATGAATATCTCATAAGCGTAAATGTCTCTAACGGACGTTAGCTTCTGAGGTTGCCAAATGCACACATTGGCCGCAGCGCCTCTGCTTATTCGGGTTGCCAACTTACCAAAGGACCCAGGTGCATTTTTTAATTTTGGCAATGCGGCTTGACAAGAGTTCCCAGGGCCAGACATGTGGCCCCCAGGAATGCTTAGGTCTAGGATGTTCCCTCCAGAATCCGTTGTAAGGCACAATACATGCTTAAACTTTGAAAGTTTCCCCACAATAATGCCCAGACCCCCCCTGCTGCACGGCGCAAGTGCTTCATCGGTAGCAAAAAAGTCTTTATTTTTCTTATTGTTTTATTCTTATTATTAAGAAGGCTCTGAAAGTTCAAAAAAATAAATCTCTGCATACAATCAGCAAGTGAGATCACCAAATATATATATGAGAAGAACTTTAGCCGCGGTCGGGTTAAAGCTCCGGCCCCTGTCCCAGCCCCCCTCCCTCCTCCCCCCTTCTTTAAAAAATAAAATATATTTTAGTTCTTAAAATTTATTCAATAAAGTAAATTATTCTCCCCTAGAAATTCCCTACATATACACAGAAGTAAAAAATAAAAGTTTTCTTTTTAAAAAAAACAAAACAAAACCCAGGCCGAGAAAAAGAAAAAACGAGAGATAATGGGGTGTAACCAAGCCCCTACTCTTGAGTAGGCCCATTGAAATTAATGGACTCATACAGGCAAATTTTCCTTTCTGTGTGTGCGTACTTGTGACTTAAATTGCCATAATGTTCGATTCCCCCCCATAGATTCGCCCCATCTTTTCTGATCGCGGTGATCCCCCCAAATGACCCCCCCCACTTCTCTTCGCATAGATTTTTTGGAGGGGGGACAGCGGGTTTTTATTTGTCTTACCAACAAAAACTATATATGCACCGTATTTTTTGCTCTATAAGACGCACCAGACCACAAGACGCACCTAGTTTTTGGAGGAGGAAAACAATAAAAAAAATATTCTGAATCCCAGAAGCCAGAACAGCAAGAGGGATCGCTGCGCAGCGAAAGCAGCAATCCCTCTTGCTGTTCTGGCTTCTGGGATAGCTGCGCAGCCTGCATTCGCTCCATAAGACGCACACACATCTCCCCTTACTTTTTAGGAGGGGAAAAGTGAGTCTTATAGAGCAAAAAATACAGTATGTCCACCTAAATATGTCTGAGCTCTAATGTTAGCTATAACTGGAGAAGACTCATTGCAAAAAACCAACGTTTTGATGCAATTTAAACCCACTGAACGGGTTTACTCTGCGTACAGCTAAGGAAGGTAGAGACATCGGGCTGGATCAGGCATTTACACAGAGTAGACCCATTGCAATCCGTGGGCATGGCCAACGTCAGCCCGGGAACATGAATAACAGCTGCCTTTGTGGCACCACAAAGTCCTGGGAAGCGTAGTTTGTTCAGGGCGCTGAGAGTGGTGAGGCGACCCCCTGGCCCCCTTTGGAAAAAACTACAATTCCCAGAGTTCCCTGGGAAGAGAGGCTGGTTGCCAAACTACTTTGGGAACTGTAGCGCCTAGAGGGCAACGGGGTGCGTGTCTCCTAGCAACTCTCAGCGCTGTAAAACTATACTTCCCGGAATCCTCAGGACTGTTAAAAGTGGCGCCGTTCTGCTTTAAATGCATGGTTGTGGATTTGGCCCGTTGACAGAGGTTCTGCAGAACTGAGCCGAATGCAATCCACAAACCCAGAACCGCAGACCCCCCCCCCAAAAAATGTATATGCAAAAATATTAATAGACTGTGTTCTCGATTAAAGAACATCATCCGTGGCCCCTTTCATAGTGCATGCGGACCTCGGTTTTCGCTCGGTGCGTTAGTGTTCGTAAAAAAAGAGAGAACGAAAATACTGCTATTTGGAGGAAAAGGTTGCGCCCGGATTGAGTTAAAGCTATCCTGTAAACAATATTGTTTTAAAATATATTTCCGTCGGCCCAACTCTTGAAATCGGCGCGGCGCTTCCATCCCCACCCTCCCGCTCCCCCAAATTCATTTCATTCCCCTCCCGCCCGCCTCCAAATCTCGTTTATTACGCAGCGAAGGCGTAACTTACGGTTGCATTTGGGGCGCCCCTCTCCCTCCCCGCCGCAAACCACCGTGTTTGTGTGTGCTTTTTTATATAAAAAAAAGGTTGATAGAAACAGTTTTGAAGTTCGCAAAAAGCCGGCCGTGTTTTTGTAAAGTGGGGTGGGAAAACGGGGCCGCCGGACCCCTGGGAACCCGCCGCACCTATGAGAAAATGTGGATGGCTTGCGTGGCAGGTGTATGGCAGGCCGGGCACTCGGGGTCGGAGCGGCCGCAGATGCGCATGGCACACTCCATGCAGAAGAGGTTGTGGCCGCAGGGCACCAACGCGGCGATCACCTCACTCTCGAAACAGACCATGCACTCGCGGGAAGCTTTGCGGGGGCCCTCGGAACCGGTGGAGTCGGTGGGGGAACCCGACGCGGCCGAGAGGCTCCCGGGCAGCGATGATGACGACGAGTAGCCGGTGCTGTTGGAGAAGGACGAGAGGGATCCCTGTGGTGGCAGCCACGGGACGGCACTGACCGGATCGCTCGGGATCCGGCGGGCCAGCGGGTGCTCCAGGGCCGCCGCGGCCTCTGGGAAGGTGGGCGAGTGCCGTGGCGTGCTCTTGCGCCGTTGCGAAGCGCCGCTGTGCGAGGAGGAGGAAGATCGGCTGAAGGCCTGGAGTGGGTCGGCGGGGGGCTCAAACGGAGACCAGATGTGGGCCGGCGCCGCCAGCTCCAAGGGGAGGAAGTCGAAGGCAAAGTCGCCGTCGTCCGAGCCCAGAGCGTCGCTGAAGGGGAAGCCGCCAGAGCCGCCGCCGAACGGGCTGCTGGGCGCTCCGTCGGGAACGGGGCCGCCGAAATAGGTCTCCGCCGGGGAAGCATCGCTGCGGAGGCCAGGCAGGGCGCGGCGGGCCGGATTGGGGGCTTTGGACCAGAGGCTGGAGGGTCCGCCAGACAGGAGGTCCAGGCAGACGTCGGTGCCGTTGGAGTGGAAGTCGTTGTCGGCGTTGACGTCGACGAAGGAGCCGGTGCGCATGGTGATGTGTGCCTCGATTTCCTCCCGCGCCCGGTCGACGTTCTCAGGCATGCCGGTCACCTCGAAGACGGGCTCCTTGTCTCGGCTGGGGGTGACGATGTACGTGTGCGTCTGCTGCTGGATGCGTTTGATGGTGGCGCCTTTGGGGCCCACAACCAGGCCCACCACTCGGTACGGGACGCGGACCTGGATGGTCGTCTGCCCTGGGAGGTTCAGAGGGCCGAGGATCGAGCCCCCCGTGCCGCTGGCTTTGTTCCGCGTGGCTCGGATCATGGAGAAATGCTCGGCGGCCGAGAGGATCTCGCGCTTGGCCATTTCGACGTCCTCTTTCCTCCCCGTCACGATGAAGACCGGCTCCTCGCCTCGCACCGGGGTCTTGATATAGGTGTTGGTTTTTGCCCGCAAGGCTTTGATCTTGCACCCTGGAGCCGGGCGGAAGAGAAACGGTCGAAATGTTAGCTCTCGGTCGAAATAAACGTTCAACAGCACCGTATTTTTCGCTCTATAAGACGCACCAAACCATAGGATGCACCTAGTTTTTGGAGGAGGAAAACAAGAAAAAAAATATTCTGAATCTCAGAAGCCAGAACAGCAAGAGGGATCTCTGCGCAGCGAAAGCGGCAATCCCTCTTGCTGTTCTGGCTTCTGGGATAGCTGCGCAGCCTGCATTCGCTCCATAAGACGCACACACATTTCCCCCTTTTAGGAGGGAAAAGGTGCGTGTTATAGAGAAAAAAATATGGTACTTTCCCAAGAAAACCAGCGTCCTTAAAGATGTCAGATTGTTTTTGTGTGCTACAACTGCAGCTAGAATTTTGTTAGCTAAGAATTGGAAATTGCAAGAAGTCCCAACAGTGGAGGAATGGCAGATGAAGATGATGGACTTTTCGGAAGAGTCCGCAACCAGGAGGAGGAGGAGGAGTACCAGGAGGAATGGATGAAATTCAAAGACTATTTAGTTAAATATGCTAAGATAACTTAACTGGGAACACTTGCAAATATCAGCTAGGCTTAGGATTTAAACAGGTGATGTTAGAGAATAATATGTTTAAAGTCAAAATCTAAAAAAAGAATGATGTTAACTGATTAAGTTAAATTTTATGAGAGATTTAGTTTTGGAAAACTGTTACACTGAAATTCAGCCAGGGGGATTAGAGGAAGTCACCTAACAATGTTATGAAGATTGGATTAAGTATAGATAAGATTTATGCTTGTTTGTTTTAAAAATTTTGGAAAATCAATAAAAAATTTTGAAAAAAAGAAAGAAAGAAAACCAGCGTCCTTTTTGATTGGGGATAATTCAGACCGAAATACCCAGGTGTCAAAAAATGGTTATTTATGTATGTCACTACTGCGGCTAGGGCCGGATTTAGGTTTGATGAGGCCCTCAGCTCCTGAAGGTAATGGGGCCCTTTCTATGTCCAGCTGTCCTTTGTCAACAACAAATTGTCGCTGTTTTTTGTGTGTTGAATATATGCTATATGGTCATTTATGGACCTCATAGGTATCTCAAGCCATTTGCACGTAACAAAATATGTATTTTATCAAAGTAATGGTTGAACTGAAATACAATTAAGAAGAAGTATATTAAGAGTGAAAAAATCATTAAGCTCTAACTTAAAATGATTTTTTTTTTATCCACGACAAGCTTAATAATGCAAACACATTTGGCATTTGGCAAGAACAAAAGTTCCTTTAGAAACACGGTTTACAAAGGACTCATCATCTAGTCTCTGGAAACTTGCTATAACATGAAATAATAATAATACTGACCTCACAGGAGCCTACACAACACAAAACACTGTTGCTGTATGAAGGTTTTACTTTATTTGCTTTTTATCTTATATTTTGGAAATGTACATCCAGGTGTTTTTTTCCCTTCAATTTTTTTGCCCCCCCCCAAGAGAGTGGGGCTCTAAGCTAGAGCTTGTTTAGCTTATATGTAAATCTGGTACTGAACCCAATGCATTTCCCCACCCTCCTCTTCTGTGCAAAAAAATTGAAGCTGGACATAGTCTAAATTTAAGATGGGCATGGCCTAGGGGGCGGGGAAAGGGGGTGTGTGCTCCCGGAGCGGTCCAATCGGAAGCAGGGAGCGTGATGTCACTGCTTTCGAGACAGCGTGCACCTCTCACAAAGGGAACAAAGCGAAGATTAAACAAAGGGGAGGGGGGCGTGTTGAGAGATGCACATCCCCCCCAAAAAAAACACATTAGGGGGAAAATAAGAAAATGTAAAAACAGCCAAGCAAAACCCCAAAGCGAGAAGTTGGGAATTCAGGAAGATTGCACAGGAGCTGAAGGAACAAGGCAAGGAAGGTTGTAGCATATGGGAAGCCCAGCCTTAGATATATAGAGATTTGGGAAAATGCTGGGTGTGTGTGTGTGTGTGTGTGTGGAATTGCACGTCACAACCGGTTCCACGCTTAAAGCAGGAAGGGTGCAATACTGTTCCATTTTGGGGTGTGTTTTTTTTGCAAACCCTAAACATATGCTTTAAAACTAGGTTTGCTTTCATCCGTATTTTATTTTTGCAAAAAGCAAAGGGGCGGTGGTTTAATATTCAACCTACTCCCCTTTCTAGGCCGTTTTAAAAAAATCTATCTTACTTTTCCAAGCAGGGAATCAAAGACACACCAGGGTTTGTTTTTTAAAAAAGAGAGGGCTTTCAATTTGAAAAGGTGAAGTTTGGAAGTCAAAACACAAGATAAAGACGCAAATGGCAACACCAAGGTCCATCAAGAATTTTGGGAGGGTTTCTTTGGGGGGGTGGGGAAATGACCGATGGCAAAGTTAGTCCTACTCAGAGTAAGCCCACTGAAATCCAGGCCCGTTCGTTCTAGGCCCATCGACCCTGAGCAGAGCTCGATCAGATGCAACCCTTTTTTATTTTAATTTTAATTTCAGTGGAAGGTTCAAAAGGTTCGACAGTTTTACCTGGGAGGCAAACCTTGCACACAGGCTGACATGGGTCTCCCAGAGAGGAGGGATTCCAGCCTCCCCCCTTCCAATATAAAAAATCTCTTGCCCAAATCTCTCTTTCTGTGTCTTTCCTTTTTATAAAAGCGAGGGCAGGTCTGAACAGATATAAAAACAGACACTGATTTATTTCGCTTTGGGATGGGGAAAAAGTCAAGCGCTCCCCAAACTTCCTTCCCTTCCCTTCTCGCTGTTCCTAGGATACAGAAGAACAAAAGGATTTGGGGTTTGTGTGGGGTTTCCCACCCCCCAGTCACCCCAAAGCAGAAATGGGATAGGCCTAGAGTTTAAGGCAGTTCATGGCTTGGGGGAATCTTTTGAGGCCTTAAAATCTGCGAGAAAAAGCTCTACAGGGCTGCCTTTATAAACTCAGGTGGTAAGCAATTTGGTGGGTGTATTTTTTTTGGGGGGGGGAGGAAGTCACAGAGAGGTAAACTCCCCCCCTCTCAATTTCCATCCCACGTTGAAAAACGGTAAACATATATTTATGTTAGACCATTTTTTTGGAGGAGGGGTGTCCTCTAGCTTAGCTACCAATATGCCCCCCCCCTGCAAGCATGCCTGTCCTCTAATTCCACCCTCCCTCCACGAAAATCCCATTTCTAAGAGAGAGAGAAATGGCTCTAACTTTGGGATTTTTCTTCGTAAGGCGCTGCCTAGAAGACGCCCATTTTATTTCTTGGTTAAAAGAAAGTTAAGGGGAGAGAGAGGGGGGCAGGCCGCACTGAAAACACAGGCCACCCCCATGCAAAAAAAATAATAATGACCACTCCCCCCAAAGGAAACTCACAAGTGAGTTTTACTAAGTGGGTGTCTTGGCAATGCAAGTGGGGTATAAATAGTAAAATTATTATTTGCGCATTTCGGAAAGGGTCTCCCTGTCACGGCTCCTCACCTGCTGGGCTCCTGTTCCAAGGTGGGCAAAGCAAACCAGTGCTCCCCCCCCCCACAACACCCACCCCAGGGGTTCCCCATTACTTGCAGCTTTTATGGCTTACCTTGCCTGCCCACAATTTCGGCCACATGTTCTGAGCTGGGCACTGAGACGCACTCGGTCATGTTGACGCTCCTCTTGCGGCTTCCGATGCTGCCCAGGTGCTGCCCGGCCAGCAGGGGGGGCTGCGGGGCGTGGGGGGCCCCCAAGTGGGCCGGGAAGGCCCCGAAGATCTCGGGGAGTGGCGGGGCGCTGCTGCCTTCGGGGCCCAGGAGGGGCAGAGCCGCCGCCGCCGCTCCTCCTGCTCCTCCGGCATAGGCAAAGCGGTCCAGCCCCTCTGCCTCTTCCAGAAGCGGTCCATGGTCTCCATCCTTCTCCTGGTGCTGATGTTGCTGCTGCGCCGCCGCATCCTCCTCCTCTTCTCCTCCTCTACCCTCCTCCTCCGCCTTTCCTCTAGCCGCTTCCTCCTCCTCCTCCTTAGCCAAGCCCAAGATGGAGAGCTGGTCCAGGGCGAAGCGGAGAGCGGCGGAGGGGTCTTCTTCTTCTTCTCCATCATCTTCATCCTCATCCCTCTGGTGGTCCTCCGTCGCAGGAGGAGAGGAAGGATGCTCTGAGAGGTCTCCCTTGGGGAGGAGGATGCTGTTGGGGTCGAAGCAAGCGGGGGGCAGGATCTGGGGGTTCAGCAGCAGGCTGCCCAAGCCGGGAGGGGGGCAGCAGGTGCCGGGCCCCCCCTCCAGCTGGTAGAGGGCGCTGGGCATGGCAGGCCCCCGACCCCCTCCTCCCTCTCCCTCCTCCTCCTCCTCCTCTTCCTCCTGCTGGCCCCCCAGCCTGGGACCCCCGGCTTTTGGGGGGCTGCGCACCGCCCCCAGCCGCCGCCCGCCTTTGCGCGCGCCCCAGCCCCTTCGCCCAGCCCCCCTCTTTTGTTTGCAAGCCCATCCAAGGAAGGAGGAGGAGAGAGAGAGAGAGAGAGAGAGAGGGAGGGAAGGAAGGAAGGAGGAGAAGGAGGAGGGGAGCCCAGCCAGCTGCCCCGCACCCACCAGGCGTCCGAGCCTCGCCCCGCGACGCCCGCGCGTCACCCGGTGCCCAACAATGAGAGCCGGCGCCGGGAGGAGCGGCCGGGAGCGCGCATGCGCCCAAGGGGGGGGGAGAAGCAGGGGGAGGGCAAATTACAGCCACGCCCTCCTCGCCTCCCCCTCCGCCGCCCTGGACTCTTGGGGGGCAACTGGCAGGGGCTGGGGGGGGGGGCGATTGCTGCTGCTGCTGCGGGTCGTCTGTCTGTCTGCCTTTTTCTTTCTTTCTTTTTCTCCCCCCTCCCTCCCTCTGTTCCTGCTTCATTCCTTCCCTCCCTCCCTCCCTACTTCCAACCTTCCTCCCCTTTTTCCTTTAGCCCCTTCCGTCCCTTTCCTTCCTTCCTTCTCTCCCTCCCTCCCTTTCCTTTCATCCTTCCTTCCTTCCCTTCCCTCTCTATCCTTCCTTCCCTTCTTTCTCCCTTCCATCCTTCCATTTTGCCTTTAGCCCCTTCCATCCCTTTTTCATCCTTCCTTCTCTCCCTCCCTTTCCTTCCATCCTTCTCTTTCTCCTTCAGCCCCTCCCTCCCCACTTCCCTTCCATCCCTCCCTTTTTCCTTCCTTCCTTCTCTCCCACTCCCCCTTTGCTTTCATCCCTCCTCCCTTCCCTTTTTCCTTCAGCCCCTTCCTTCCCTCTTTCCTTCCTTCCCTTCTCTCCCTCCCCCCTTTTTAAAGGATGGTGATGCCGTCTAAAAGGCAGCTGGGCATTTTAGGGTGCGTGTGTGTGTGTGTCCCCCCCTCCAATTACTTACAAAAGGATTCCAGATATAGCAGGGTGTGTGCGTGTGTGTATGTATATATATATATATTGCTTTGGGCTGCATAAGGAAGACCACAGGGTCCACGTGAAGAAATATCTTCCACCCTGGCTGTTAGCGATTCTCTTTCCGTGGTTCTGGGCAAAAGGACAGTCCCGCCCCTATTTAGATGCCAAGACTGGACCTGTGCCTGGGACCAAGCTATCTACCTCCTACTTTGTGTGTTCTGTGCCCTGTGCCTTGCCCTTATTTTAACTGATCACAGTTTAGGAATTCCTTATTGTAACTGACAAGTGCAAGCTGTTCTAATTAGTATTCGTGGATATTTAATTTTGCCGCTCACTACTATATTCTAACGGATTGCCAAATGCTGCTTTATTTGATAGTTCTTTATTTTAAAGTTACTGTGACGACTTTTGGTATTGGATCACATTGTTCTGCCTGGACACTGAGGTCCAGCTCCGAGGGCCTCTTGGCGGTTCCCTCCCTGCGAGAAATGAGGTTGCAGGGAACCAGGGGCCTTCTCGGTGGTGGCACCCTCTGCCATCAGATGCCAAGGAGATAAACAACTACCTGACTTTCAGAAGACATCTGAAGGCAGCCCTATTTAGGGAAGCTTTTAATATTTGACGAATTATTGTATTTTAGTATTTTGCTGGAAACCACCCAGAGTGGCTGGGGAAACCCAGCCAGATGGGCGGGGTATAAATAATAATAATAATAATTACTACAACGTGCACGATCTTTGCCGTCTATTTTCTTTGCAGCCTGCAAACCGCCTGAAGGCGGAATACAAATTAAAAGTGAAATGAAATTGATAAACCCCTCGTGGAGGGTGCCAAACTTTTGGGAGTTTCCCTGCTACTTCACTGGATCAGACCCACCCACCGAAGGAAAAGCAAAGAGTGAACTTTGTAAGCGATCTGGGCGAAATGCAGATCTGGTAGAATTAACCTGATCCTTGAAAAAAGCACATAGATCTGAAACAGGAAGTGGTAAAGTGTGGCGCTCTTCCCAACTTCCTCCTTCAACGCTATTATTATTATTATTATTTCCAAATGGGGAAAAGTACTGAACTGTCTGACCACCTCATTGAGTAAAAGCCCAGCGGGCTCAGAGATTTCCTGAGTGACTAGTGGGGTGCCACAGGGTCTTGGGCCCGGTCTTATTCAACATCTTTATCAACGACTTGGATGATGGACTCAAGGGCATCCTGATCAAATTTGCAGATGACACCAAACTGGGAGGGGTGGCTAACACCCCAGAGGACAGGATCACACTTCAAAACGACCTTGACAGATTAGAGAACTGGGCCAAAACAAACAAGATGAATTTTAACAGGGAGAAATGTAAAGTATTGCACTTGGGCAAAAAAAATGAGAGGCACAAATACAAGATGGGTGACACCTGGCTTGAGAGCAGTACATGTGAAAAGGATCTAGGAGTCTTGGTTGACCACAAACTTGACATGAGCCAACAGTGTGACGCGGCAGCTAAAAAAGCCAATGCAATTCTGGGCTGCATCAATAGGAGTATAGCATCTAGATCAAGGGAAGTAATAGTGCCACTGTATTCTGCTCTGATCAGACCTCACCTGGAGTACTGTGTCCAGTTCTGGGCACCACAGTTCAAGAAGGACACTGACAAACTGGAACGTGTCCAGAGGAGGGCAACCAAAATGGTCAAAGGCCTGGAAATGATGCCTTATGAGGAACGGCTAAGGGAGCTGGGCATGTTTAGCCTGGAGAAGAGGAGGTTAAGGGGTGAATTTTTAAAAAGGCAAAATGCTTGGTCCTTTTCTCAGCAATGTTCCTGCACCTCCCGATCCTTTTCCAACTCCACAGCCTCGGGGTTGCACGACAACTTGCATTCACGCTCGACGTTTTCTCCCCAAGCGTTGAAACACACTGGAAGAACGTACGCAAAACATCGTTTTCTTTTTTCCTTTTTAATTACAAAACTAATAGTCCCCCCCCAAACAAATATTACAAATATGATCACAGCTGAAAGGACATCATCGGTTAGTGCTAAGGAGGCGAGGCGGGGAGAAGGGGCTCCCAGATCGCTGCGAAATATCTAAAAGCTGCAAAACCGCGCTATACCCCACCCTGCAAAAAGCAGCCGATACAAAAGTCGCTTCGAGGAATAAAAGAAACTCGCTTCGGACGGGGACCACCGGGTTGTGATGAGGCGCCGCAAAAATAAGTTGTCTGTGCGGCAGGCATGAGGTTTCTACCACGGCAACATCGCAGGGAAAGAGAGAAGCTTGCTTACTGCCCGCGAAAGCTTAAGAGGAAAAGGGTTTGCGTGGAGTGATCTGAAAAGGTGGAACCGCAGGTGGAGGAAAAAAGGAGACGGAGGAAAGACAGGCATCTCTGTGTGTGTACAAAACTGGCAAATCCCTCCATTGCAAGAATTCGCCTCTCCTAACATTCCCTACCCAAAAGGGAGTCTCAAAAACTGCTTCGGAACGGAGTCAAAATCCGTGCTTCTGGGATTAACACACACACACACAAATCCGAAATGGACAAAATTCAGTAGCAGGGATGGCCAGTGAAGCAGGTGTAGGGGTTTCCCTCTCTAATGGGGAAAAGCGGCGTATCAGAAGAAGCAGCCGAGCCCCATTTTCCCCCCACCCCAAAGAAACAATCCCATATGTTGGTTTAGAAGCACCAATGGGGAGCTGGCAGGTGGGATGGCACTGGAGAGGGGATTCGGGGGGGCAGGTGCTGCTGCGCTGACCCAAAACCGAAAACTGCATGGGTCCCAGGCGGCGAAAACAAGCCAGGATTTTTCGTCACAGGTTTCCGTCATTGTGTGTGGCTCCGGAAAGAAATGGTTTAAATAGGTTCAGAACAAGCCTGGGTACAAGTAAAAGCCACGGGTTTCTGAATGGCAATGGTGCAATTTAAACCAACAGATTTTTGCATGGCAGCGGTGCAATTAAAACCCGCAGATTTTTGCACGGCGACATGCTGGCTCCTCAGGCAAGGGTTGCACTAATTCCAAGCAAGTCTGATTTGGGGACAGCTTTGTGTTGTGGGGTGTACTCCGATGCTGAACACGTCTAATAAGCCAGACTCTGCAATCGTTGCAAAACCAGATCAGTTCAGCTCGCCTCTTCTGAGGACACGCGCCGCTTTCGATCTATCGCTTTCAATTGTGTGAGACGAGCAAAAGGCCACATCTGCTGCCCAAAAGCAAATGATTTGAATCTAGTAAAACGGATTTGGGGAGGTCAGTATATGCCCTCCTCCTCACTATGCACAGGTTGTGAAAAACACACAAATGATACAGCACCCTTAAGCTTACGAAAGTTTTCTCCGAAAGGGTCTCACCCACCCCCACGATATTGCCACTGGATAAATGGACTTTGTGTGCGTAACCCCAAATGTTTGCACTTTCGAGAGTTCCACACAAACGGCTGGCAGCTTTTGGGGTGCCCGAGACGGTCACCGTTCCCCTCATATGGGAAGGAACCCCCCTGTTACACCTCTGGGAAGACTGGACAGTCTGGAAAAGTTAAGATGAAAACACACAAACGCACACACAAATCCCATAGCGAGATTTCACAGAAGGAAGGATTATCTACAACTGGAGCAACCAAACCAAGTACGGGACAGGTGGTCCCCATTTAAAAATGGCGCCTCTACCTTAAGCCGAAAGAGGACGTTAAGTTTGGGTACGTGTGTGCTACCTAATAATAGAAAACCAACAACCAGGGAAGAGGCTCAAATTGCATCCTTGCGCCCTGGAAATGAAAGACGGAGCAGTTAACGTTTGCAGTTTCTCTGCGTTCCTTCCCTGTTAACACTTGAGGAAATTACAATTGGGGTACAGGGGGTTGAGAGAGAGGAGAGAGAGAAAGAGTACGGGTTTTAGTAAAGTCCATCTTCAAGCTACCCAGGATCTACTGAGCCACTGGATTCTCAAGTATCCGGCAAATAAAGGCTGAAGACGGCCGGAGGCTGAAGGCATCTCCAGACGGCTGCGGAGACGACATGCGACGCTGTCCGGCGGAAGCTCGCCTCTTCGCGGGGCGAGGAAAGGCTAGGATTCTCAAGGGGGACTCCCTGAAGGAAGAGAGAGACTTGATCCATTAGAGAGGACTAGGTAAAGGTAAAGGTAACCCTGACCATTAGGTCCAGTCGTGGCCGACTCTGGGGTTGCGGCGCTCATCTCGCTTTACTGGCCGAGGGAGCCGGCGTACAGCTTCCAGGTCACGTGGCCAGCATGACTAAGCCGCTTCTGGCGAATCAGAGCAGCGCACGGAAACGCCGTTTACCTTCCCGCTGGAGCGGTACCTATTTATCTACTTGCACTTTGACGTGCTTTCGATCTGCTAGGTTGGCAGGAGCAGGGACCGAGCAACGGGAGCTCACCCCGTCATTGCAGGGATTCGAACCGCCGACCTTCTGATCGGCAAGTCCTAGGCTCTGTGGTTTAGCGAGATAAGCTTGCCGTTGAATGCGAACTGAATCGGCTGCCTCCTCGGTGGCTGATCATTGACGGGACTCTATATCCGGGGCAGCCGACAGTCCAATCTTTCCACCGACCGAGATGAGAAAGCAACAAGGTGGAAAGGGGAGAGGAGGCCGAGGGAACGCTCCACAAGGGAGGGGGTTCAGAAAAAGGGCGTGGGGCTGCCAGCTCTGCAGGCAAAGGGAGGGGGCCCTAACTGGGCTCCTGAGCCCCCCAGGGATGCCACAGGAAGAACGCAATTGGTCAAGGGAGCCGTGGACCCAAAAATGTTGCAAACCTCTGGCTTGCACTGACTGGCAGCAGTCCTCTAGGGATTCAGACATGGAAATAGCCATTCCTGCTTGCATGTTTTGCCACGGAGCGACAGAGTTTCCCTTGGGGCAACCGAGGGTGTTGTTACCTGGACTATACGCTCTCCACCTCTGGCCCGCGATCCACGTCCTCTTCCTCCTCCTCCTCCTCCTCCCCGTCTTCGTCCCCCAGGGCCTTCTCCTCGGGCACCTCGCCGTCCCGCGCAATCTCCTCTACGTGAGCCAGCATGTCTGCCATCAGAGCTTCTTCCAGCCTCTTTCGCACTTGTTGTACGAGTTCTTCCTGTTTCCTGTCCGGGGAAGGGAAGCTGGATGAGGCTGGGGGATGGCGGCATAGCCCCCTCCCCAAACAACCGCCTGTCTTGGCAGCTGCTCTGCAGTTTCCGCCGCACGCCTGGGAGACCACCGCGGAGACCCCTTTGCGGTCAAGAGGGTGGAACCCTCAAGGTGCAATAATAATAATAATAATAAATTTTATTTATATCCCGCCCTCCCCAGCCGAAGCCGGGCTCAGGGCGGCTAACAACAATAAAATAGTACATTCTAAAATCATTTCATTATAAAATTAATTCAAATCAAACTGATGGCAACCATTGGGCTAGAGTTCTGTGAAGATTGCCAAAGGAGGGAGTCAGGCTGCGCCCTGGCCAAAGGCCTGGTGGAACAGCTCTGTCTTGCAGGCCCTGCGGAAAGGTGTCAAGTCCCTCAGGGCCCTAGTCTCTTGGGACAGAGCGTTCCGCCAGATCGGGGCCACGACCGAAAAAGCCCTGGGCTCTGGTTGAGGCCAGAACAGAAGAACAGAAATAATGGCCATGAGAGGAAGAAAATGTTGGTGTTTGGAATACTGGGCACAGTTAAGGCCAGCTCAGCTAAACAAGGATATTGTAGAGATTGAATAATAATAATAATAATAATAATAATAATAATAATAATAATAATACAGTGGTACCTCGGGTTAAGAACTTAATTCGTTCCGGAGGTCCGTTCTTAACCTGAAACTGTTCTTAACCTGAAGGACCAGTTTCACTAATGGGGCCTCCCGCTGCCGCCGCGTGATTTCTGTTCTCATCCTAAAGCATAGTTCTTGACCTGAGGTACTATTTCTGGGTTAGGGGAGTCTGTAACCTGAAGCATCTGTAACCCAAGGGACCACTGTAATAGTAGTAGTAGTAGTAATAGTGAAAGAGAGAGAGGATGAGAGAGATAAAGAAAGAGAAAGACAGAGAGAAAGAAAGAAAGAAAGAAAGAAAGGGGGAGAGAGGGAAAGATAAAGAAAGAGGGAGAAAGAAAGAGATAAAGAAAGAAAGAGAGAGAAAGATAAAGACAGAAAGAGACAGAGAGATAAAGAGGGGGAGAAAGAAAGAAAAGAAAAGAAAAGAAAAGAAAAGAAAAGAAAGAAAGAAAGAAAGAAAGAAAGAAAGAAAGAAAGAAAGAAAGAAAAAGAGACAGGGAGAAAGAGGGGGAGAAAGAGGGAGAGTGAAAGAAAGAAAGAAAGAAAGAAAGAAAGAAAGAGAAAGAGGGAGAGATAGAAGAAAGAAAGTAAGAAAGAAAGAGAAACAGAAAGGGGGGGAGAGAGAGGGAGAGATAAAGAGACAGACAGACAGACAGAAAGAAAGAAAGATAAAGAAAGAAAGAGACAGAGATAAAGAGGGGGAGAGAGAAAGAAGGAAGGAAGGAAAGAAAGAAAGAAAGAAAGAGGGAGAGACAGGAAGAGAGAGAGAGAACTTCTCCCTGCTCCGGGGAGCATCACTGACCTGATGTCCTCGTCGGTCACCATGAAGGCTTTGCAGAGGGGCTGGGAGGTGTTGAGCCAGACCCCGGGGTTCTTCTCCACGGCGGCCGAGAGCTGCCCAGTGATGGGCATCGTGCTGGTGTGGAGGGCGCTGGCGATGGCGGAGAGGAGGGTCTCGTCGGTGCAGCCAGGCCCCACGCCTGCGGGAGGAGGGGTGCCAGAGGAGAAACGGGGCACGCGGTCACTGCACGGCTGCTGACGTTCATTCCCCCGCCCCAAAAAATATAGTCCGGCCCCCCACAAGGTCTGAGGGACAGTGGACCGGCCCCCTGCTGAAAAAGCCTGCTGATTCCTGGTCCAGGCCTTATAAACCTAGGACCAGATATTTTGGACCACAGCTGGAGGGCACCAGGTTGACGAACGCTGTTTTAGGTGTCTACATATAGGGCGGTCGACCCCAAAGCAGGCAAGGGGGGCACAGGAGGTGTAAATGACCAGCAGGCTTTGAAAAGATCTGCTAACACCAGATCGAGTCTGTCGGTGTTTGTTGACTTAATTAAACTACAGTGGAACCTCTGGTTAAGTACTTAATTCGTTCCGGAGGTCCGTTCTTAACCTGAAACTGTTCTTAACCTGAAGCACCACTTTAGCTAATGGGGCCCTCCGCTGATGCCACGCTGCCGGAGCACGATTTCTATTCTCATCCTGAAGCAAAGTTCTTAACCCGAGGTACTATTTCTGGGTTAGCGGAGTCTGTAACCTGAAGCGTCTGTAACCCGAGGTACCACTGTCCATTGTTGTAACTGGATCTTAAATAAATGGGTTACCGTTTTAAATTTTGCCGCACTGTTGCACAGTGGTACCTTGGGTTACATACGCTTCAGGTTACAGACACTTCAGGTTACAGACTCCGCTAATGCAGAAATATTACCTTGAGTTAAGAACTTTGCTTCAGGATGAGAACAGAAATCATGCTCTGGCAGCAGCAGGAGGTCCCATGAGCTAAAGTGGTGCTTCAGGTTAAGAACAGTTTCAGGTTAAGAACGGAACTCCGGAACGAATTAAGTACTTAACACGAGGTACCACTGTATTTCATAGTGGGTTCCACAAACTGTCGTTCTGAATAATGCTTTTTTATATATTAAGGTAAGGGGCACCCCGGGGGCGAGTTTACGGTGGCCCAATAAGGTTCTGCAACTGCTGTTTTTGGAATGCTTTATTATGTTTTCGTATATATTGGAAGCTGCCCAGAGTGGGAGGGGTGCAAATAATAATGCGAGGAGTGAGGTTACAGGGAACCAGGCAGAGGGCCTTCTCAGTGGTGGCTCCCGCCCTGTGGAATGCCCATCAGACGTCAAGGAAATAAACAACTATCTGACTTTTAGAAGACATCTGAAGGCAGCCCTGTTTAGGGAAGTTTTTAATGCTTAATGCTGTATTGTGTTTTTAATACTGTATTTGGTTGGGAGCCACTCAGAGTGGCTGGGGAAACCCAGCCAGATGGGCAGGGCATAAATAATAAATTTTTATTATTATATTCCCTCTGATGGTATCTAGTTGACCCCAGAGGCAGGATGCGGGACGAGGTGACGTATCGTTTATTTGCAGCGATCAAAAAGGGGCACAGTACCTTGCAAACCTTTTGGGAGGTCCATGGTTTTCACCAGCTCCTCTGCGATATCAAAGGCGTTCAGGCCACTGAGCTTCTTCTCCCAGAAGAGCTGGGAATAGGAGAGAAAAAAGAGAGAAAGAACGACCCATTAAGCACATTTCTCTGAACATCGTGAGCGCCACAAAAACACCAGCTGCCCGCGTATTTAAAAGCACATGGCGCGAATCCTTGGGAAAGGGTTGTTTGTTAAGGGCGCTGGGAACTGTAGCTGTAAAAGTGGGAAACTTTATTTCCCACGGTTCTTTCCTTTTTTTGGGTGCAGGTGGAGAGAAGCCATGTGCTTTTAAGTCTATATATGCACACAGTCCAATGCTGGCTCTCAGGCAGAAAGAATCCTTTCCAAGTGTCATTTATTTAAAATTATTAACTCCTACTTGCATGCCAACTTGCATACCAACAAAGGTCCGTATAGTTAAAGCCATGGTTTTCCCAGTAGTGATGTATGGAAGTGAGAGCTGGACCATCAAGAAGGCTGATCGCCGAAGAATGGATGCTTTTGAATTCTGGTGCTGGAGGAGACTCTTGAGAGTCCCATGGACTGCAAGAAGATCAAACCTATCCATTCGGAAGGAAATCAGCCCTGAGTGCTCACTGGAAGGACAGATCCTGAAACTGAGGCTCCAAGACTTTGGCCACCTCATGAGAAGAGAAGACTCCCTGGAAAAGACCCTGATGTTGGGAAAGATGGAGGGCACAAGGAGAAGGGGACGACAGAGGACGAGATGGTGGGACAGTGTTCTTGAAGCTACAAACATGAATCTGACCAAACTGCGGGAGGCAGTGGAAGACAGGAGTGCCTGGCGTGCTCTGGTCCAGGGGGTCACGAAGAGGCAGACACGACTAAACGACTCAACAACAACACTTGCATGCCAGTTGGATTTTATGGGTAAAGCAAGGGGAAAATATTTAACGGTTTGGAACAACAATAGCTTCCCCCTCCCCACAAAACCCCCCAGAAGATAACCACTAATGATCTTTTTCATCAACAGCTTTGAGGTTTCATCGCAACCAAGAGGAATGCAAATCGTGTGAAATAAAACACACTGCTGACCTTTTTCTGATTCCGTAACATCTGTAGTCAACGTTTACCTTTAGACAGACAGCCGTCAGCGGCAAGAATTACTAGATGCTATTCTGCATCCGTAAAGGGGTGTTATCCCTGCCACTAAAGTACCGTATTTTTCGCTCTATAAGACGCACCAGACCACAAGACGCACCTAGCTTTTGGAGGAGGAAAACAAGAAAAAAAATATTCTGAATCTCAGAAGCCAGAACAACAAGAGGGATCGCTGCGCAGTGAAAGCAGCAATCCCTCTTGCTGTTCTGGCTTCTGGGATAGCTGCGCAGCCTGCATTCGCCCCATAAGACGCACACACATTTCCCCTTACTTTTTAGGAGAGAAAAAGTGAGTCTTACAGAGCAAAACATACGGTACTTCTGAAAGGATTGGAAGGGGAAATACTAGTAATTTGCACGTTGCTGTTCTAGGCCGATGTTTCTGAAGCGACTCATGGCACAGAGGAAGCATAATATGAGGACAGGGTGTCGGTTAAAGCATATTTTCATACTGATCGATTGAGGACAACTTACTCCCAAAATAGGTAAAGGTAAAGGGACCCCTGACCATTAGGTCCAGTCGTGACCGACTCTGGGGTTGCGGCGCTCATCTCGCTTTATTGGCCGAGGGAGCTTCCGGGTCATGTGGCCAGCAGGACTAAGCCGCTTCTGGTGAACCAGAGCAGCGCACAGAAATGCCGTTTACCTTCCCGCCAGAGCGGTACCTATTTATCTACTTGCACTTGGACGTGCTTTCGAACTGCTAGGTTGGCAGGAGCAGGGACTGAGGAACAGGAGCTCACCCCGTTGCAGGGATTCGAACCGCCAGCCTTCTGATGGGCAAGTCCTAGGCTCTGTGGTTTAACCCACAGCGCCACCTGCATCCCCTATTCCCAAAATACAGGTATTCAAAAACTTCATTGGAAGGAGGACAGGAAGAAATGCCATGGACACACAGGAAATCCTGAAAATGTCCTGGGACTGGACATCATGAGCTCAGAATCCTTAATCCAGACTCCAGCTCAGGCAAACACAGACTCACTGAATACATATCACACAGGTGTGTGCCCACCAGGACCCGTTTACCTGGCGGGGTTGGTCGACTGCCTTTTGGGGGTCCGTCTTGACTTTATTGTTTGGGTGGTTTGTAATTTTGGTGACGGGTTGCTTGAAAATCGACGCCGTCTGCCGGACGGGGAGCGCCGTGTTCAGGTCGGGTTTGCCCTGGAAACAGAACGAGGGAGAGGCAGGTGACGCCAACAGATCGAAAACAGCGCACCTTGATGCTTCACCTTGCCCCTTCTCCCACTTCCTGAACTCGTGCAGCTGTCGATAAACTCGCGAGCAAGCCCTTCCTAGCCTGCGAACCCTCCACCACCCCATCGTAAATCGATAACAATAATGCCACCTCTGGACTTTTCACCCAGTGGTTTTTCTGTAATCTCCTTAATCAACCTTTGCCAAAAAATAATAATTGTACAGTGGTACCTGGGGTTAAGTACTTAATCCATTCTGGAGGTCCGTTCTTAACCTGAAACTGTTCTTAACCTGAAGCACCACTTTAGCTAATGGGGCCTACCGCTGATGCCACGCCGCCGGAGAACGATTTCTGTTCTCATCCTGAAGCAAAGTTCTTAACCCAAAGTACTATTTCTGGGTTAGCGGAGTCTGTAACCTGAAGCATCTGTAACCTGAAGCGTATGTATCCCGAGGTACCACTGTACATATTTACACACCCACCACATGTGAACGTAAGTCCCTGTTTCCTGGCATCCAAATTATCACACAAATATTCCTTGTTTCTTTGATTTGATCTGACTGCTGTTCAATACCATCTCCAAACTAAACTTATAGCTGTTTTAGAGAGGAACCTTGGATCTCAAACATCTCTGTTGACGAACAATTCAGAACCCGAACACTGACAACCCGGAAGTGAGTGCTTCCGTTTTCAAATACGCCTTGGAAGACGAACGGCTTCCGAGGTGTGCGTCTCTATTTTTTCAATGGATTTTGTCGACTGCCCTTTGATTTTCGGACATTATTCATTCATTCAATTTATATACCACCCTATACCCGGAGGTCTCAGGGCGGTTCACAAACAAGACCACAACATATAAAATCAAACCAAAAATAATCACCCAATTAAAAAAAAAAAAAACCCAAAGAACCACATTCCAATAAGATGTCAATAAGATCAACCAAAGGCCTGGTTAAAAAGGAACGTTTTTGCCTGGTGCCTAAAGGTGTATAATGAAGGTGCCAGCCGAACTTCCCTGGGGAGAGCATTCCACAGACGGGGAGCCACTGCAGAGAAGGCCCTGTTCTTCCAGAACGTTGGAAAACCGAGGTTCCACTGTATCCTTAGGGACAACTTTTTCAAAGCGCGTTTCTTGGAAGAAAGGGAAGATTTGTGCTTCTGCAACAAAACTCCAGCCCCACGCCCTCCCCAAATCTCCTCCTCCTCAAGAGGAGAGGAGCGAAGATTTATGGAGACTGCAGAGTTTAAGCATCCTTGCAAGTTTGTTTCTGTTGTTGCCTGCAGCGTAGCAGGGCTGCCTTTCGCACAAAAGGCCTGGGGAGACTGGCATGGGGAGGGTCAAGCGCTAAGGGGCTCCGGGGAAGGGGGAGAGAGCCCGGGACTCACCTTGGCCTGGCTGGAGCAGTCATAGCGCATCCTCTGCCTGTTCTTGTTCACTTTGCTCATCAGCATCTTTCCCGTCCGGAAGTCGAAGGTGCTCAGGTCCATGGAGTTGCCGAGATAACGGGCCAGCTGCGGCTTGCTCCGGAATTTCTTCCCGCTTGGGCTGGGGGGGGGGGGAGAAGGGACGGGGAGGGAGAGAAATTATGGCTTCCGGGGGCATTAGCACGAGGGCGAACCGGGTGCGGCGAAACAAAATCCGTTCGGGGCAGAGCTGCCCTAGGAAAACATCACAGCCGCAAAGCAAAGAAAAAGCAGAAAATTTCTTCCGTCTCTTCCCATCGCAGGGAACTTTTTGAGGGCCGCATGGCTCTAGGGGGCAGGGCCGTAGGCAAATTTGTCGCAGCAATGGGTGAGGCTCTTACCGTTTTTATTCTTTTGCAACGGGAGACATCCCGGCGGCACAAAACGAGGTTTCTGGACGCCAAACCCTCGTCCTTTAATCTGGGCGAGCGAGAGGAATGATCGCCGGTTAGGTGCGCATTCCAGCCAGCCAAAAGCAGAGGAGCAGGCCCAGCGAGGGGGTGGGAGTCCCAAGGGCCAGGGAAAAAAGGCTTGGAGGGCTGCATCTAATCCCTATGTCCCTCTGGCAGGTGTGCTCAAAGCCCACAAGCTCGAAAGACAAGTGCTTTACTGCTAAAGCAACTGACGGAGGGAGATTGCTGAGAGTCATTGTTCGAAATTAGCCAGGGGCCAGGCGCGTTTTGCGCCCAGCTATTGGCCGCTTGTGTGGGACACGGGTGGCGCTGTGGGTTAAACCACAGAGCCTAGGACTTGCCAATCAGAAGGTCGGCGGTTCGAATCCCCGCAACAGGGTGAGCTCCCGTTGCTCAGTCCCAGCTCCTGCCAACCTAGCAGTTCGAAAGCACGTCAAAGTGCAAGTAGATAAATAGGCACTGCTCCGGCGGGAAGGTAAACGGCGTTTCCCTGCGCTGCTCTGGTTCGCCAGAAGCGGCTTAGTCCTGCTGGCCACATGACCCGGAAGCTGTACGCCGGCTCCCTCGGCCAGTAAAGCGAGATGAGCACTGCAACCCCAGAGTCGTCCGCCACTGGACCTAAGGTCAGGGGTCCCTTTACCTTTATTGGCCGTCTGCGACCAAGCAGAGATGCCCCGGCGCCAATTGTCGCCTGACGCCTCCGCCATCTGGTGGTGCATGCCTGGGGATCCTCGGTTCTGGACCGTTTTGAAACACTTTGACCCCCCTCCTGTGGAACTCGCGTTATGAATGGCCCACGTCACTTTTAAGAAGAAGCGGGTCAGGCCGATATATAACGTTTGCATCAAAACGATTCCCAATTCGCTGTTCCTGCTCAGGCTGCGCAAAAGGATTTTCGCTCCCGAAATTCATTTTGATTGTCCAGATGAAACAGAACGGACAGAATTCTACAGGGTGGGGTCTTAAGTGTGTGAGAAAAGTCAGGATACAAGGTTCTCCAGGCATGTAACTCCAAGATGGCAGAGACACCCAAGAATCTTTACTTGATGGCCACTGACTTCTCCCCTCTCCATAAATCTGCAGGAACAAGTTTGCTGTTCAAATATGTACACAAGCATCGCCTTACTGACCTCCTAGGACCGATTCAACTCTTCCAAATGGGCTGAATTTTCAGCGCTTGTTTCCAGAGCTCTCAATTCACAACCCCCTAGACACACACACACACACATCAACACCCCACAAAAAGCCAAGCAAACGCAGAATTTTGTGCGAAAAAATAAAAGTGCGTAAAAAGCGTCCGAAACTCGAAACCCGTGCAACTCTGAAGTTTCGGACGCTTGGGGGGGGGGGGTTTGGAAGCAAGGGAATATGTCTCCCTTTTGTGAACAGCAAGCGCAAAACGACTTTTGCCTGCGCGACTCCCTGCCCCCCGGAGCCTGAAACCACTATTTTTCATTGTAAAGAAAAAGGAGAAAGCAGCTGAGAAACGATTCTGCACGCTCCCCTCCCGCTCCTCGAAGTACGCTCGCTTTGTGAGGTTTTCAATGGCTTGCCCCAGCCGCCAAGGAACAAAATATAAAAAGCGGGTTAAACCTCCCCCCCCCCTTGCAATTCTTTCGCTCTTTTATTTAAAGCGCTCAACTTGCAAATTCAGACTTTTGGGAGCACGGGGCGGGAGATTAAGATGAATGCAGCCCCTATTCAAGGTGCCCAGACAACTTTCCATATGTCCCAACTCTGCACGGGCAAGCAGAAATCTCTTTGTTCCCCTCTTTAGCGAGGAAGGGAAAAAAAAAAAGGTTTTGCAAATGGATCCCGGCTCCTATTATCAATAAAAGCCAGCTTCGTTGCACCTCCCCTTTCTGGCTCCAGACACCAGACGTTTTTCAGAGCCTAGAAAAGAAAGAAAAAACCACACGAGGGGCTTGCTTTTTTGAAGAACACCCGCCGCCACTGCAAAAAACAACAACAAAAAACCCTGAGAATTAAACAATGGATTATGCAGAGGGGCCATTTCCAAACTTTCTTTCTGCAAGGAAAGCCCTTCTGCGTTGCAGAGGATTCTGGGAAAGGCTCCATGACAGCGGCTGGATGCGGCCCCCGGGCTTCCCGTTCTGGCCCTTGGAAGTGTCTTCCATGCTCGGGTGGAAATGTTCTTGCAGGGCGAACCGGGTGGGTGAGTGTGCATCTTGCATGAAAATTATACTGGGCAAAGGCAAAAATTGCAAGCCTTTGCCCCGCCCACTTCCGCCCCTGGCCCCGCCTACCACTGCATGTGGCCCTCGGAAGGCTGCCAGGAAGGAAAGGCGGCCCCTAGGCTGCGAAGAGCTCCCACAGCCCCTGTTCTACGTCCAAAAACATAAGAGAAGACTCGACGGCATGCAGAGTTCGCCCGTGGCCCCATATCCCATCAGGTTGCATACTCCGGGCTCCCAAATCACATCCGAATAACCTCAAACCCATGGCTTCAAGTTACAAGAGATTCCGACTCGACACCAGGAATAACTTTCTGACAGTGAGAGACAGTGGAACGGTCCCTCTATTGTGGTTGTGGAGGTTTCCAAGCACAGAGGTTGGGTGCCCATCGGTCACGGATGCTTCAGCTCAGATTCCTGCTTTGCAGCGGGTTGGGATGGATGACCCCTGGGGTTCCCTCACAATTCTACAATTCAAACGCTTATTACGCCCGGGCTGGAGGATAGAGAGGTTCGCAAGTGCTTTGCCACGCTGCAAAAGGCAAAATTCGCATTGGTTCGCTGCAACCCTGGCTCCGGGAAGGCTGCGCAAAGGAGACTGCAACCTTTGGGTTGGAGAACATTCCCGACCGCGGTACAAACGACATGATTGTTGCACGAACGCTGCGGTTAATCGGAACAAACTTTGCTGCAAACCGGCAAAGGCACACCAAGGCAGCCCCCGCCACCCACCCAAAGTTTCCTGTGCAGGCAAAACATTGCAACCCGCCACCCCACAGAAACAACAGGAAACTATGCGATTTGATGAACTTCAATTTCACTGTTTACTAAAGGTAAAGGTACCCCTGCCGGTACGGGCCAGTCTTGACAGACCCTAGGGGTGCGCGCTCATCTCACTCTAGAGGCCGGGAGCCGGCGCTGTCCGCAGACACTTCCGGGTCACGTGGCCAGCGTGACAAGCTGCATCTGGCGAGCCAGCGCAGCACACAGAAACACCGTTTACCTTCCCGCTAGTAAGCGGTCCCTATTTATCTACTTGCACCCGGGGGTGCTTTCGAACTGCTAGGTTGGCAGGCGCTGGGACCAAGCGACGGGAGCGCACCCCGTCGCGGGGATTCGAACCGCCGACCATGCGATCGGCAAGTCCTAGGCGCTGAGGTTTTACCCACAGCGCCACCCGCGTCCCTTAACTGTTTACTATTATATGCCTAATGGATGAGTGAATATTTCTTTGTTTTAAACTTACTGTGACTTTTTTGGGATTGGATCAGATTGTTATCATTAACGTTTGATGTTTTATTATGTTTTTATGCGTGTTGGAAGCTGCCCAGAGTGGGGCATTAACAACAACAAGAGACACAACAACAACAACAGCCTTGAGTGCTCTCCAGGGTCGTCACAAACCCAGCCTGATTGGCGGGGTCTAAAATAATAAAACAAAAATGGAACTTATTAAGATTTTGAAGCGCAGAAATGAAGAAAACAATCAAATCTAGCGCGTGGATAAATATAATTTATCCAAATTATATCATTAGGTATTTGAACGACCGGTATTAATAATTGTATCGTAAACTGGCATTGTTATAACGAGGGCGTTGTTGAACCGTAATGGAAAACTAATAAAAATCATTATATTAAATTTTTAAAAAATCATTGTTATTCACAGCGGGGTATCCTTGAAAAACTTCAGCCATAGAAAGATGCTCTTTAACAGACCCCTCTGAATGCAACAGGCTGACACACACACATACCCCTCCCCAAATAACAAGAGGCTGCAATTGCTTCTACTGCCTGCTGGCTATAATGGTTCTTATTAGAGAGGAACCTCCCCCCCCAAAATGCCCCACAGCGCACCTATAGCCTGCACACAACCGCATATCTAACCTGCAACAGCTGCAGTCCCACCCCGCAAAAAACCTGGATGCAATAGTAATTTGAGACACCCACTTCCCGGCGAAACAACCCACACCAGGTTGGCTGGGGAAATGGGACCCCTATGAACAGTTCAGCCCCCTCCCCAGCCTGTCCAGGGGGGTCCATTAGTGGGGGATCCACCTGCCTAGATCAGCCCCCTCCCCAAAGACCCTCACCTATGCAAGGGGGGGGGGCGGAGTCCAGCACATGGCAAGGGAGCCAATGACGGAAGACAATCTGCAGCGACAGCTTCCCAATTTTTTATTTTATTATCTAAGGGTTGCATTCCTCCTTTCTAATACACAGAACTTGGTTCTGTTCCTGACCCCCCCCCCAATAATAAACCTTGGTGCAAGCAGCACCGGGGGGGGGGGGGCAGGGCTTATTATTTCCTGCATTCATCTGTCAATCCGTTGCTATGTGAACGGCTCCCGAACTGTCACAGTGTCCCCATGCAGCTTGAGTCACTATTTTCTAGGCGGAAAAGCTCCGCGTTTATGTTGCCCCTCCCCGGGGGGGGGGCGCATGCACCAGAGACACCCCTCGGCCAACGCAGACACCCCGTAACCTCAATGCAAAAAGACAGAGAAATTATATTTTCGTGGCAAGCCCGCTGCAAGAATATTCTCACTCTCCCTTCCAAGACCAGCGCAACGGGGTTGCAACCCTCAAAAGCGCACCCAGGAAATAATTCCATGTATTCTCTCCCCCCGCATTAAAAAAAATCAATAGGGTGCCCATTCAATCTGAAACTCACCCTCCAACCCGCCTGCTTCCCCCCCAAATCTTTTGCAAAATCAAAACTAGCAGTGGGTGGCGGCGATTTGCAACAGGACTATCACAAATTTTCTCTTTTCCTCCTTCCTTCTCTCTCCCTCTTTTTTCTTTTTCTCCCCCCCCCCATGGAAGCTGCGATCCCCCTGCAATGCCTCCCGCAGAACAGCCCCGATTCGTGCCAGCGCAACTGGGGGTCGCCCCCGCCACCCCTCACAGCACCCCCTTCTTGCATAAGCAAGCGGGAAGAAGCAGATCTCGCTGGACCCCCCGCCACCGTCTGTAAGCCGACCCCCCCCCCCGGCCATGCAAGGGTTGCAATGAAAGGCCATGTTCACGGTTGTTGTCTTGACAGCAGCGAGGAAGGCAGGCAGGAAGAAAGGCCGGCTGCAGGCAGCGTAAACACCCCCCTTTCCAACCCCCCCTCCTTCCTCCCGCCCCCCCCACATTCACCTATAATAATAGACATCACTCTTGCCAGCGGAGAGCCCCGATTTCCTGGTCACTTCTTCCCTTTTCCATCCCTGCGGGAGAGCTGTGCACTCCCACCTCTTCCGATCCATCGCTTCCATGAGGCCCGGCGGGTCGGATTCGGCCTCGGCCCAGCCACCTCCTCCTCCTCTGGCTCCTGCCTGCCTGGCAGATCCGTGGTCTCGCCCTGCCAGGGTTGCAGCGGTGCTTGGCTCGGCTTGGTTCTGCTTGCTTGCTGCAGCTGCTGCTGGCGACTGCAAGGTCCGCACGGGCTTGCAAAGGCCAGCCTGGCTGCTGCTGCTGCCGTTTGCAAAAGCGCCTCCGACGGCTGCAAACGGGAATGGAACGTTCCCCGGGAAAACGCGAGCTGTCAATCACGCCGTGCGCTGCTCCACCTGCTCGCTAGGGGGCGCTGCGGCGACGTACGCGCCCGACGTACGCAACGACGTGCGGTGCGTGCGCCCCCATTGGCTCGTCTCGCCCCGCCCACCTCGGCGGCTCCATTCATCATCCCGCGCGCGATTCTCAAGCGCTCCATCCTCTCGCGTGAACTCGCCCTCCGCCGCGGGCGCGCGCACGAAAAGCCGTTGGCGGACGGTTTTTTTATACCTGTAAAGCGTCCGCCTTGTTTTCCCGCCAATTCGCTCGAGGCGCTTTCTTCGAAGGCGGTATCCCTCCGCTCCAGGCAGGAAAATATAGTCCCAGGTTGTTTTCCCCTCAGGGAAGGGAAAACACGTGTCTAGCCGAAGACACGTGAACGCGCGACGAAACACACAAACACTCTTTCCCCCTCAGCACACACCGGGAATAAAAAGCACGACAACCGCCTCACATCAAAACGCCCCGACGCGCGTGAACGAAGCCGCTTACCATTAAGGCACAAAGTCCGACACGGGTGTAACGTCGGAACGCGACCAACAACGGCCCAAGACGAGTTTCGCCTTTTCCCTCACACAAAGGCGGGATACGCGTGTATACGACGTCGGGACACGCGAAGACAAGTCCCCATCCCCGCATACGACACGTATTCGACGTCGGGACGCGCTCGCGTGTCTCGCTTTCCCCCTCAGAAGTCTCTCCCCCCCATTAGAAAGCCGGACACGTGTACAACGTCACGACACGCAAATCTCGCTCTTCCCCCTCACGAGTTCCGCCTCGCAATATTCTTCCGCTCGACGCGAGAATCCCGAACGTGTGAATGCGACCACCGGCTCCCTGATACTCGTACTAAAAAAGAAACCCTCGCCCCAAAGCAAGCCCCTTCTTCTCCCCACATTTAAATTCAATAAATAATAATAATAGTCTCCCCGCCCCAGTTTTGCCAAGAAGGCTTTTCTGGAATCCCCACAGCCCCGCTATAGGGCTGGTCCACCCCACACTTCCCCGCCCCAATCACCTTCCCGCCCCCTATGGCTCCTCCCCACGTCCCCACAACTCTCCCCATGGGCCACCTTCTCCCCTAGCCCCATAGAAACCACAACTACCCCCTTGATATTAAACACCCCCCACCCCACATCTCCCTAGACCCCCTCCCTCTGCCGCCCCCTAACTGCCCCCTTGGCTTAAATGGAGCCCCTACCCATAGCCCCCTAACCTCCCCCTTCCATCCTCTGCCCCACAGATCCCATGCCCGCTTGCTCCCCCCATCGCCCGCCCCCCAACACTTGCCAGACCCCCACAAAACACCCCCACCAGCTTCCCCCACCCACCTGTTCCCTCTCCCCATAGCAGCCCCCCAACCCGCCTGCCCCCCTTGCTTCCACCCTGTAGCCCCCATCTCCTTCCCCTATAGCCCCCCACCCCCTTAGCAGCAGCCCCACATCCCAAACAAGCCCCCTGGATCTGACCCCCATATCCTTTGCCCTGGACCTCTTGCAACTCCCCTCCCTCCCAGTAACTCCCACCTGCCCCATATCACGCTCCCCCGACCCACCCCTGCCCCCCACTTTTGCAAGACCCCCTCCCCTTGCATGCACAGTGACCCACCCCCTAGATCTGACCCCCATATCCCTCGCCCTGGACCCCTTGCAACTCCATAACTCCCACCTGCCCCATAGCACGCTCCCTCGACCCACCCCTGCCCCCCAAGCTCCCTCCAGACCCACCTCCTGCCCCCCACCTTTGCAAGACGCCTCCCTTGCATGCAGTGACCCACCCCCTAGATCTGACCCCTATATCCCTTGCCCCGGGTCCTTTACAACTCCATAACTCCCACCTGCCCCATATCACGCTCCCCCGACCCACCCCCTGCCCCCAAGCTCCCCCTCGACCCACCCCCTGCCCCCCACTTTTGCAAGACCCCCCCACCTGCATGCACGGTGACCCACACTGACCCCATTGTTTGCAGCGGGACCTTCGCCCCCTTTGCATGCATGCAATGCGTGACCCCCCCAGCTTGCAAAAGTGCAACCCCCGCGCGCCCCCCAAGTTATTGCAAGCTCACCCCAAAGGAGGGCATCGGGGGCCCCCTCCTCCTCCGCCTCCTCTCGGCCCCCCAGCTCCCCCCGGCGCCTTGGCCATCTTCCTCGCCCCCCCAACCCCCGGCAGTCGCCGCCACGTGGTCCCAAAGCACGCGACCCCCGCCCCTCTCCGCCCCACAAGCCCCGCCCCACGGCAACCAGCTAGCCAGCCAGCCAGCCCCGAGGGGGGGGTTGGGGGGCAGAAGAAGCAAGAGGGTGGGATGTGTTTTGGGGGGAGAGAAGCACCCCATTCTTTAACACCCCCCTAAGAATGGGGGGCTAGGAGCTGACACCTGCAGGGTGTCAGGGACCCACTGAATTCAGTAGCCATTTCAGTGGGGCTCGTTGCAACTTTAATGGAATGGGAACCCCCCCCCCCAAAGTGGGAGAGAAGCCCCCCAAAGCAATAGGGTGGGATTCGATGGGGGGCGGGAAGGAGCACCCCACTCATTTTTTACCCCCCCCTAAGAATGGGGGGCTAGACGCTGACACCTGCAGGGACCCACTGAATTCAATGGCCATTTCAGTGGGGCTCGTTGCAACTTTAATGCAATGGGACCCCCCCAAAAGTGGGAGAGAAGCCCCCCAAGTTTCTGTTCTGCGCCCCCCAACCAAAAAAAATTACTTTCCACCTAATATGCAACATTTTGGTCTCTTTTTTTAGGGCAGGAAGTAATTCAACAGGTGAATCCATCAGTTCAACAGGTGAGGTTTCCTTCTCTCCAAGGGCAAACCATCTCGGTGCTAAGGGGGTAGACCCACTGAATTTGAGAGCCAATCATTTCGGTGGGGCTCGTTCCCCAAAGTGAAAGAGGAGCCCAAAGTTTCTATTCTGCACCCCCCTTCAAAAAAAAATATAAAAGCCTTTTCACCTAATATACACTATTCCCCCCCTTTTTTTAGGGTTCCTGTGCTGTCAGAGCAGGAAGAAATTAAACAGGTGAGGTTTTCCCTCCAAGCGGTACTTAACCGGTGAATTTCTGCCTTTCCCATATACTAGGTGCAAATTCTCCTGCTTACCTTGACCAGCTCAATATTAGTTACATCCAGAATTCCCCCCGATTCTGCCGTCGGAAACTGTTTTTGGCAATTTTCCTTTTACAAAAAGCTTAAAATAAAAATAAAAAAGGCATTTTTTTCACTAAAAAGCTGTTGAGCCAAAAAATAATAATTACAAAAGCCTTTGTGTCTGGATTTTCACGTTTTGAAATATGGAAAAAAACCCTAAATATTGGCAAAACCCGCAGTTTCCATTAGGTGTTTTATGCCTCCTGTTAATTAACAACACCATTTAATACTTATTATTATTACCCCTAAATGTTGCAATAGACGCACAAATGCAACTCAGAATGTGAAAGGAAAAAAAAAGGCTTTCTGGGACTCTTTTTACAGTGCTACTCAAAAGTAATGCTCAAAAAATGTGTCTCTTTCTTACCCCAGAGTGTCAGCCCTGTGGAACTTACTCACGAGTAGACGTGCTTATTCGGAGTGGTCTGCCAATGCATAAATTGTACGCGTTGCAATTTAGGAATTATGTGGCCTTAGCATGATGGAATCACTCTAAATTATGTATAGAAATGCTCCAAAACAAGAAAATTGTCATATATATATATATATATATATATATATATATATATATATATATATATATTTTTTAAAAAAGCTTTTGTGATGGGACAGTGATATACCCCCACATCTCGCCCAGCGACCCCCAAATTTGCAAAAGCGTCGCCCACAACTTGCCAGAGAAAAACGTAACAAACTCCATTTAAAGGACGTCCTGGCAAAAGAATAATGGGAACTAGTTTCTTACGTCTTCTTGAAGAAGCAAATATATAAACCGTAGGAACAAAAACTATATGCAAGCAATGTTCTATATCCTTACAAAAATTAAACTTAATTTATATTTTTGCTATCTCTTATTTTCTTATCTGTTTGCTAAGGTAAATTAAAATAATGTTTTAATTTCAGTTGTTTTATACCTGGTGTTAGCCGCCCTGAGCCCGGTCTTGGCTGGGGAGGGCGGGGTATAAATAAAAATTATAATTATAATTATAATTATTATTAGTGGTTGAGGCTCCTAGGCCCGCAAAAAGCAGAGATTTTTGGCACACCTGTTCGTGCAAAGCAGGTGAGAAATGCACCTAAAGGGCCGATGGCTTGAGAGCCCCATTTTGGACACCTTGCTCCCCTAAATCTGCCTCTGGGTGGAAAAATGTCTCCCCAAACATTGCTGGCTTAGAACTTCCTGGCCGTGGGCCATGCTGGGTGCAGGGGCTGATGGGAATTGTAGTCTTCCGCTGCTTTTGAGGCCCCCAAGAGATTTCTCATCAATTCTGGATTAACCAATTTACGCGCGTCCGTTTTGATTAACCAAATTTACGCTCTCGGGTTCTTCTTAAAAATGTGATTTGAAGCAAGAAAAGATGGCCACTTGCCGTCGTCCTGCGGGACAGGTCAAATGCCGCACTAGGATTGATTCTCCAGATACAAATAATAATAATAATAATAATAATAATAATAATAATAATAATAATAATTTATTATTTATACCCAGCCCATCTGGCTGAGGCCCCCCCAGCCACTCTCCTGGCTTTAAATTCAACCCAAACCCCAAAATTTCTGCGTTCAAAATCCGCCACGCACATTTCACACCCAGCTCTAAGCCCCCCTTGCGACCTGACGTCTCCGCCATCCGCAAGTGGCCTGCCTGGTGGATCCTCGGATTTGGGCCGTTTTCACGCACTTGCAATACACACTCTGTAGGATTCTACCTGCGATATTTTTACCGGGACAAATTCCAGGAAGCAAAAAGTTGTGTTGGGAAGTAAGTCTTTGGAGCAGGAGTCAGCAGAATTTTTCAGCAGGGGGGCCGGTCCACCGTCCCTTGGACTTTGTGGGGGGCCGGACTCTATTTTGTAAAAAAATATGAATGAATTCCTATGCCCCACAAATAACCCAGAGATGCATTTTAAATAAAAGCGCACATTCTACTCATGTAAAAACACGCTGATTCCTGGACCGTCCGCAGGCCGGATTGAGAAGGCGATTAGGCTGGATTCGGCCCCCGGGACTAAGTTTGCCTACTCATTATTTACACCTAGTATTATTTCATGTTAGAGCAAGATTCTAGAGACTAGATTATGAGTCTTTGTAAATTGTGTTTCTAAAGGACTTTTTGCTATCGCCAAATGCCAATGTGTTTGCATGATTCAGTTTGTTATGAATAAAAAATCATGTTAAGTTGGAGCTTAATAATTATTTCACTATGAATATACTTCTTAATTGAATTTCACAGTTAATATACTTCTTCTTAATTGTATTTCAGTTCAACAATGACTTGGATAAAATACATATTTTGTGGTGTGCAAATGGCTTGAGATACCTGTTAGGTCCGTAAATGACCATATAGCATATATTCAAAAACAGTGACAAATTGTTGTTGACAAAGGACAGCTGGACATAGAAAGGGCCTCATTACCTTCAGGAGCTGAGGGCCACATCAAACCTAAATCCGGCCCCTGGCCCTTCTGCATGGAGGCGGAAGGATCGACACCCGCACACTTTCACGAAAAAATGCATTTTAAATAAAAGCAGACGTTCTACTCATGTAAAAACACCAGGCAGGCCCCACAAATAACCCAGAGGTGCATTTTAAATAAAGAGATTACTCATGTAAAAACAGGCTGATTCCCGGACCGTCTGCGGGCCGGATTGAGAAGGCAACTGGGCCGGATCCAGCCCCTGGGCCTTAGTTTGCCCCTCCATGCTTTAGAGCAGCCGTCTTGCCCCTAAATGGCAACTAGACCTTGTGTTTTGGCCACCGCAACCCTGGTTTAAAGAGTCATTTGGCGCCTGGCTAATATACCTGAGTTTCTACCGCCGTGAATCCAGGATTGTAACGCTTCACGGGTATCGTGGAAGTAGCAGAGGCGCAAGGTGCCCTCTGCATTTAAGGCAGCGTCATAAGCAGGCATGGCCTCCTGCAAAAAGAATACCGGGAACTGCAGTTGTTAGAAGACGTTTATTCCCCCCCACAGAACTAGGATTTCTGGAATATAACTCCTCTGGAAACTCCAGCTCTGCCAGGGGAACAGGGGTCTCCTAACAGCCCTTTTCAAACTACAGTTCCCAGGACATTTGGAGGGCAAAAGCCTCAATGATTCCGCTTTATATGTAAAGGACAGATGGGACCTAAATTGCTGAAATTCTGATGGGAGGAAGAAGGCTGCGCACCCCAGTCGGCAATGTAAAAACAGGCAACCGCACAGTGGCAATTTCGAACCCCAGACCTGTGCGCAAAAAGGCTCCCACATCAACCAACGTGTGAGATTTTTGCGCCATGATTTGTGCGACATTTGACTCTGCAGGGAAGCAAAACGTCTACAAGAACAGCACATTTTCCCGTGCACTAAAAGAGGCTTTATTCATGGTGACATTATCGGTGCAGCATCTGCCCATTGGTGAGAGGAAAAAGGAAGGTTTCGGCGCCGCCGGGCAGTTTGAAGGATTCACAGTTTCGAAGCGCCAGCAGGCAGAAAAAGGAAGCTTCTCTGAGACCAAACGGGTTGCTCTGCAAAGGGAGGGAAAAGGAGAACAATTAAAGGATGTCACAAAAATGCTCTGGTGCTTTGCAGGAATCGCTCAGACAATAAGAATAGCCGAAGCAGATTTGGCACAGCCGGTGTTCAAAATGAGCATTTTGCCCCTGGCTATCGGGTGGCGCTGTGGGTTAAACCACAGAGCCTAGGGCTTGCCGATCAGAAGGTCGGCGGTTCGAATCCCTGCAATGACGGGGTGAGCTCCCGCTGCTCGGTCCCTGCTCCTGCCAACCAAGCAGTTCGAAAGCACGTCAAACTGCAAGTAGATAAATAGGTACCACTCCAGCGGGAAGGTAAACGGCGTTTCCGTGCACTGCTCTGGTTCACCAGAAGCAGCTTAGTCCTGCTGGCCACATGACCCGGAAGCTGTACGCCGGCTCCCTCGGCCAGTAAAGCGAGATGAGCGCCGCAACCCCAGAGTCGGCCACGACTGGACCTAATGGCCAGGGGTCCCTTTACCTTTATCGGGCACCTGTGAAGTGAAGATGCCCTTTGGAACGGATTCCTATGCCCCACAAATAACCCAGAGCTGCATTTTAAATAAAAGGGCACGTTCTACTCATGTAAAAACACACTGATTCCCGGACGTCTGCAAGCCGGATTTAGAAGGCGACTGGGCCGGATCTGGTCCCCACTCCTTAATTTGCCTACCCATGTTCTAGTAGCAGGTGGTTCCCCAGACTTGCTTGCCTGAACTGAAGCTCAATATGGATAAGAAAGTTCTAGTTCAGGGATCAGCAAACTTTTTCAGCAGGGGGCCAGTCCACTGTCCTTCAGACCATGTGGGGGGCCGGAATATATTTTGAAAAAAAAATAACGAATTCCTATACCCCACAAATAAACCAGAGATGCATTTTAAATAAAAGCACACGTTATATTCATGTAAAAACACCAGGCAGGTCCCACAAATAACCCAGAGATGTATTTTAAATAAAAGGACACATTCTACTTGTGTAAAAACACGCTGTTTCCCGGACCGTCCGTGGGCCGGATTTGGCCCCCAGGCCTTAGTTTGCCTACCCATGTTCTAGTAGCAGGTGGTTCCCCAGACGATGCAGCTGTCCCATACAGGGACCAAACCTGCAACCTTGACATCATCAGCACCTACGCTCCAACCGACGGAGCGATCCAGTTTCCCCATGCGCTCGTTCGTTTCTCAAGAGAAACACAAGCCGCAGACTCCCCTCGCTTTCTGCCTCGCAGCTTGCAAAGGGGCCTCGCTTGGGCTCCATGCCTAATAATAAATACCGTATTTTTCGCTCTACAAGACGCACCAGACCACAAGACGCACCTAGTTTTTGGAGGAGGAAAACAAGAAAAAATATATTCTGAATCTCAGAAGCCAGAACAGCAAGAGGGATCGCTGCGCAGCGAAAGCAGCAATCCCTCTTGCTGTTCTGGCTTCTGGGATAGCTGTGCAGCCTGCATTCGCTCCGTAAGACGCACACACATTTCCCCTTACTTTTTAGGAGGGGCAAAGTGAGTCTTATAGAGCAAAAAATACAGTAATAATAATAAATTTAATTTATACCCCGCCCTCCCCAGCCAAGACCGGGCTCAGGGTGGCTAACACCAAATATAAAAACAAATGATTGAAATATAGCTTTAAAAACAAGACTAAAATATAACATTAAAACACAGATGGGGAGTTGTTCCTGGCGCTGCAGAACCCCATTTGTGGGGACGTATCCTGGTCCCAAAGATCACTGCCTAGGAAAGTCGTGGTTTCCCCCCCCATAACCGAATCCAAAGCGCGAGAGTCGCAGCCGCAAAAGGCCGAGATTCATTATCCAAAGAGGACCCACCTTCTTGCGGAGAAGGGCTTGTTTTCTGCTCAGTCGTCCTTCTTAAACTTGCCGTTGATCCAAGGCACGTAGTCGAGGATCAGCCTCCAGTCCGTGGCCCAGACCAGCCCCACGGCGCCCACGGTGCCCCATGTGCTCAACGTAGGCACCCTGCGGGAAGGAGAGAGAACAGAAGCGGCGCTCGCGTACCTCTGGGCATGCTTGAGGCGGAAGCACGGGTGGTTTGCAATGAGCTTTTGGAACCGTAGGGGTGTTGGGAGGGACCCCCAAAGGTCATCCAGTCCAACCCCACCAGAATCTTGGCCAAAGCATCCCTGACATAGACGGCCACCTAACCTCTGTTTAGAAAGCCTCCAAGGAGTAGTAGTAATTTATTATTTCTACGCCACCCATCTGGCTATGTCTCCCCAGCCACTCTGGGCGGCTTCCAACAGAAAATTAAAAATACACTAAAATCTGCTATGCATGCAGAGGGTCTTGGGTTCAAATTCCGGCATCATCATCATCATCATTTATTATTTCTACCCTGCCCATCTGGCTGGGTTTCCCCAGCCACTCTGGGTGGCTTCCAACGAAAGATTAAAAATACATTAAAACATCGGTGATTAGAAACTTCCCTAAACAGGGCTGCCTTCAGATGTCTTCTAAGAGTCTGGTAATTGTTTATCTCCTTGACATCTGATGGGAGGGCATTCGGGTGCCACCACTGAGAAGGCCCTCTGCCTGGTTCCCTGTAACCTCACTTCTCGCAGGGAGGGAACCGCCAGAAGGCCCTCGGGAGATGGACCTCCGTGTCCGGGCTGGACAATGGGGGTGGAGACGCTCCTTCAGGTCTACTGGGCCGCCACCTCCCTCTGCACGGCCGGATGGCTCTGACTCAGAAAACTCTTTCCGGCGTTGAGTCGGAATCTCCTTCCTTGTCACGGGTGAAGCCACGGGTTCGAGTCCCACCTTCTGGAGTGGGGCAAAAAACAAGCTGGCTCTCCCGTTCTGTGAGATATTTGAAGACGTCTCTCTTACATCTTTTCTGGGCCAAACTACCAGCGAGCTGCTGTTTCCCCTGCCCCACCACCCTGCTTTGGGGAGCAGGAAGGGGACCTCGAAGGAATGCTAAGGAACCCGCTTCCCAAGCCGCCAAAGCTGACAACGGTTGCTTCTTGTGGCAGGGAGTTCCGCAGGTTAACTGGCTGGGGGGAAAATGTCATTCCTGGCCCTGAATTTCCCAGCAAGCCACTCCACGTGTGTTCAACTTCTTCCAATTTAAGGGGGGGCTTAATTCTGGGAGTGGGGGGCTTAATTTTGGGAGTGGGGGGCTTAATTTTGGGAGTGGGGGGCTTAATTTTGGGAGTGGGGGTTTAATTCTGGGGTGGTAAATTTAATTTTGGGGGTGGGGGATTTAATTTTTTGGGGGTGGGTGACCCCCCACTCTTTGGAGCAGGGCTGGGAGGGGCCAAAGCGAGGCCCCGCCCCTCCTCCGACCTTTACCCCCCCACCCCCTGCCCCCCCCTCACCAGTGGCGCAGGAGCTGCCCGTAACGGGGACCCATGAACTTGCTCAGCATCCTTCCTCGCCCCCCGGCTCCGGCGCCTTTCCGCCTGGAAGGTCACCTCTCCCTCGCGCCTGCGCACTGCCGCCCCTCCCCCCCCCCGACGTGCGTGCGCTTCCTTCCTTCCGGCGTGCGTGCCTTCCGCGCGGCTCCGTTGTTACGTCGGCGCGTGCGCGGCGTCACCACGTCGCCTGCGCCGCTCCTCGTACCTATAGAGCTTCTCTGAAGAGTCGCCAACGCGCCGCCGGATTGCGAGCTTGCTTTTCGCGCGCCATAGAACGGAATCCAGCGCCATCTAGCGGCCAAAGCCGCGTAATGGCACAAGTCCTAGGCGAGCACGTTGAGCTGGACGACAGCCCTGCAGTGTAGTCTATTATTATTATTATTATTACTACTACTACTATTATTATTATCATCATCATTATCATTATTATTATTATTATCCTATGATAATATGCAGCTTTATTATATTTATTTATTTCTGCTTTTGTTTGTTGTTATTGTTACTATCAGCCTATGATAGAACATCTCAAATACAGCTATAATAATAATAATAATAATTGGTATGAGCTTTCCTGTGCATGCACAAGAAAGCTCATACCAATAACTAACTTAGTTGGTCTCTAAGGTGCTACTGAAAGGATTTTTTATTTTATTTTATTTTATTTTGACTACGGCAGACCAACACGGCTACCTAAAAAGGTAAAGGGTAAAGGGACCCCTGACCATTAGGTCCAGTCGTGACTGACTCTGGGGTTGCGGCGCTCATCTCGCTTTATTGGCCGAGGGAGCCGGCGTACAGCTTCCGGGTCATGTGGCCAGCAGGACTAAGCCGCTTCTGGCGAACCAGAGCAGCACACGGAAACGCCGTTTACCTTCCCGCCGGAGCGGGACCTATGTATCTACTTGTACTTTGACGTGCTTTCGAACTGCTAGGTTGGCAGGAGCAGGGACCGAGCAACGGGAGCTCACCCCGTCATTGCGGGGATTTGAACCGCCAACCTTCTGATCGGCAAGCCCTAGGCTCAGTGGTTTAACCCACAGCGCCACCCGCGTCCCACATGGCTACCTACCTGTAACTAATAATAATAATAATAATAATAATAATAATAATAATATCATCATCATCACCAACTGCCTAGTCTCTGGCCCAAAGGATGTAGTGCATTGCCAGCATTTACTCATGTTGCCTTTGATGTTTTCATTTGCGATAACATGATTTTGTTGTTGAGTCGTTTAGTCATGTCCGCCTCTTCGTGACCCCCTGGACCAGATCACGCCAGGCCCTCCTGTCTTCCACTGCCTCCCCAGTTTGGTCAAACTCATGCTGGTAGCTTTGAGAACACTGTCCCACCATCTCGTCCTCTGTCGTCCCCTTCTCCTTGCGCCCTCCATCTTTCCCAACATCAGGGTCTTTTCCAGGGAGTCTTCTCTTCTCATGAGGTGGCCAAAGTATTGGAGCCTCAGCTTCAGGATCTGTCCTTCCAGTGAGCACTCAGGGCTGAGTTCCTTAAGGATGGAGAGGTTTGACCTTCTTGCAGTCCATGGGACTCTCAAGAGTCTCCTCCAGCACCAGAATTCAAAAGCTTCCATTCTTCGGCCATCAGCCTTCTTGATGGTCCAGCTCTCACTTCCATACATCACTACTGGGGATAACATGATAGAACATCACAAATACAGCATCATCATCATAATCAAATAATATAATAAACCGAAATCAAATCAAATCAAAGCATGCTAGGAATATATTAGCATTAGCATACATCAGCCATGGACTTTCAGACTCTGCCTGCAATAATAATAATAATTATAATTATAAGATTTATTATTATACTGCCCTATTCCCCAAGGTCTCAGGGCAGTTCACAAGATAAAACCACAATGGAGATTCATTGACATTGTCTGGGGATTGTTGATGAATCCCAGGCAAAAATCTCCAAAAACCACTCAGTTTGGCAGCAAATGCCCCAAATCTGGTATTCCTTTGATCTGAACGTTAGACGCTTTTAAGTATTTCTAAAATGCAAAAATATACGTTTGCCGCCTACTTTTTTGAATGGGAGAGAGAGACCACACGCAAAAATATATATACTGTATCTATATAGATATATTTTAAAATCAAGCTCGCAAGAAGACTGTAGGCGCGCGACTCTATTTAAAGAAGATCTATGGTCAAGCATTGCCCGCTTTGCTTTAACGCGCCTGCGCGGCGCTGACTTTCTGCCTCATTCCATTGCCCTCCTCGTCGAAGGTCCCCCGCCAAGTTGTTTTGTTTTCAAGGCGAGCGGGGAGTGCGCTGTCTACTGCAGTGCCTGATTAATATCAGGGAAGGGCTCCCTTTAGATATAATAATGTTGAATTTCAGCTACAACCTCAAACTCCTTAAAGCAGTATTAAGGGCAGCAACACTTAACAAAATGCCTGCAAAAGTAATGCACCAGGCATAATTTCCAAATATCCTTTTGAGGTTTCAAAACAATGAGAGCAGCCAGGATCCCACCAGCCATTTCAAAAGCTCCACATTTGTAAATCGCACCAAATGAACTTGTGCAAAGTTAATTTAAATATATATTGGTGCAATACACACACCTTGTGAAGCTGGGCCACTATTTAATTTAATTTCAATATTTAAATTAATATTTAAATTAAATAGTGGCTCAGCTGCACAAGGTTAAGTGCAACTGGTTAACTTTGCACAAGTTCATTTGGTGTGATTTACAAATGTGAAGTTTTTGAAATTTCCGGTGGGATCCTGGCTGCTCTCATTGCTTTCAAAACTCAAAAGCCTATTTGGAAATTATGCCTGATGCATTATTTTCCCAGGTGTTTTGTTAAGTGTTGCTGCCCTTAATACTGCTTTAAGGAGTTTGAGGTTGTGGCCCCATTTTAGGTAAAGGTAAAGGGACCCCTGGACGCGGGTGGCGCTGTGGGTAAAAGCCTCAGCTCCTAGGGCTTGCCGATCGAAAGGTCGGCGGTTCGAATCCCCGCGGCGGGGTGAGCTCCCGTTGCTCGGTCCCAGCGCCTGCCAACCTAGCAGTTCGAAAGCACCCCCGGGTGCAAGTAGATAAATAGGGACTGCTTACTGGCGGGAAGGTAAACGGCGTTTCCGTGTGCTGCGCTGGCTCGCCAGATGCAGCTTTGTCACGCTGGCCACGTGACCCGGAAGTGTCTCCGGACAGCGCTGGCTCCCGGTCTCTAGAGTGAGATGGGCACACAACCCCAGAGTCTGTCAAGACTGGCCCGTACGGGCAGGGGTACCTTTACCTTTACCTAAAGGGACCCCTGACCATTAGGTCCAGTCGTGGCCGACTCTGGGGTCGCGGCGCTCATCTCGCTTTATTGGCCGAGGGAGCCGGCGTACAGCTTCCGGGTCATGTGGCCAGCAGGACTAAGCCGCTTCTGGCAAACCAGAGCAGCGCACGGAAATGCCGTTTACCTTCCCGCCGGAATGGTACCTATTGATCTACTTGCACTTTGACGTGCTTTCAAACTGCTAGGTTGGCAGGAGCAGGGACTGAGCAACGGGAGCTCACCCCGTCATTGCGGGGATTCGAACCGCCAAACTTCTGATCGGCAAGCCCAAGAGGCTCCGTGGTTTAACCCACAGTGCCACCTGGGTCCCTTCCAATCCCCATGTTACACCCCCCCAAACTACATCACTCATACATCACGGTTACATCATGAAAGGGGAGGTCTGGTGGCCGTAATCTGAGCATCCTGGACCCTGCCCCATGGTTCCCCTTGCCCTCCACCAAACACCCATCAAGTGAAATAAAAGAGATATTCACATTTCCCTGTTTCCCAGCCAAGTTCATCCCACCCTTTTGTCTTCATCTGGGCTTGTTATTTCTGGAATGGCTACCTGTCTGGCACTCAGGTATCAGGATGCCAGGAATTATCACTCAGGCAGAGGGGCTGCTGAGGAGCTGAGCTCACCTGTCTATATGAATTTCTGAAGTTTCCCCAGTGATCCAGTACAGAGATACATTTATCAGTGAATTCTTACATTTGGTATCGTGCAGCAAAGGCCCTTTGAATAGATAGGAAGAAACTGCGATGAAGTGTTTCGTGGGGACAAATCACAAAAGTCACAAAATTGATTGTGCTGAATTTGGTAGTGGGCTGCATGTGCATGACATCTGCTGGAGGGGCAACCCCCCCAACCTATACATAAATTCCTGCAGCAGTGGGAAATTCCCTTATTCCAAATAGGATCCCTTGCAAGAAAAGAGAAAAGTTGACAGCTATGGGTGGGAACCGTTTATCCTAGAGCAAACTGCCAGTTTCAAATGGGAACTTTGAACTTCTTGAAAACCGGGAACTTCTGTATTTAATAGGTCTTGCTCCCAGGTAAATGGGAGTCAGGGCTGCAGCCCTCAAAAGTCTTTTAAAATACAGATTCTTTCACGGACAAAAGGAAATCCTTCTTCTTGAGTTGCCAAATAATGTCCTGGATTAAAGCGGCGAAAATGACATCCGGGTGATTTTCGTAAAATCGACAAAACGAGATTTTTCTTTTTTAAGGAAACACAAAGTTGTTGAGTTTGCTAAACTCAGCTCTGCTGAACAAAAGTGATTCCAAACAACTTCGAAATCCGGGACATTTTGCCGATTTAACAGGCTGCTTTCGCCGCTTGAATCCCAGACACGTGGCAACCTTAGATAAAAACTCCCTGAAACATCATCTACTCAGGAGTAATTCCTATTGAGTTAAATAAGTGGAATCTAGGATGGCAGCCTTTTATTCCCACCTAAAAAATAAAAGGAAGAACTGAACATTCCCGTCAAGGTTAGGAATGAGAGGGGTGGTGGAGTGAGAGAACCAGGAAAAAAATACGATTTTAGTACAAGGTAGAACCTTTATTACAACTTTTTCGTTGATAGGTATACAACATCTGAGAGACAGATACGGGGAGGGGGGGGAAGGTAATATTGTTATAAAATGTCAAATTTATTGCTACATTACTGTTATATACAGGACAGTTCTCAAAATTCTACTTTTAAAAAAGTTAAGGATTATTTAAAAATTCCAAATAATCCAGCCAGCTGTGTTTTTTTCTTGACACTTGTATAAAATTATTATTATTATTTTTTTAAAAAATGAACACAATCCATATCTTGAGGCACTCGGAAACACAATTTAAAACCCCGTGCTACCCCAACCCCAACCGCCCGATCCCAGAAATTTGTGATTTCAGTCCAAAAATGTGGGTCCATCCCCTCTATTCTGTGTTGCCCTCCCCACCCACCAAATACTCTTTTTCTTTCCATTTTCCTCCTCCTCCTCCTCCTTTTTTTTTTAAACGGGGGTTAGGCATATATATATATTTATACCATATATATATCTTTCAAAACTATAATGTGTATCTGATTTAATAACAAGGATTCTCAGCCACTTACGTACAGCTGGATTTTACAATGTAGGCAGCAAAAAGAGGGGGATAAAACAACACCCCATAGCGGCCCCCGCTCCCCAAATCCAAATTTCAGCTAGGCATGACTTAAAACCGCCCCCCCTTGTCCATTGAAAGCAAAAAAAGAGAGTTTCGTCGAGTCCATTCATTTCCCATTAAGACTTAAGTCATGGCTAACTGTACCTGGATCAGGGCCACTCACCCCTCCCGCCCCCCATGAAAAAGCAAGGATCCATTTTTATCTTTTTTTTTTAATATATATATAAAAATCCCCGATAGCAACAAAGAGAGAGAGAGAAAGAGCCCCCAAAACAATCTAAACAGGCTGAAAAGGATACACAGCCTTGCCCATCCCACCTAAAAAAATATAGCTTAACGGGAACCAAGGTACAATTTGTTCTCTGCAGTGCGCAAACCTCTTTTTTTAAACAAAAAGTTAAGATTCCCCCCCCCACGGTGCTGTTTCTCCTAAAACGCTCCCCACCCGGCACGAAAAAAATTAAAAATATGGGGTCCCCCTCCTGTTTTGTTTCATTTCGCTGGTTGTCCCTTTCTTAAATTTCCTAACCCCCGCAACAAAAATAAACATCCCAAGATCATTTGGGACATATCTATATTACAAACTTTAAGAAAGAAAGGAAGAAAAAGGAAAAAAAAAAGTTTCAAACCCGTTTTTAAGCTATCGTAGCGACCCAAATGCAGAGGGCGTTTGGGGGGTTGCAAGGAGCGGGGAGGGGGGGGCGCACGACGCAGGGAAAGAGGGGCTGCTTCTCTGGCCAAAGGATCTCTGAGCGCACCTCGCGGAAACAGCAGGATTCCTTTTTTAGATAGTTAAAACTGGTCTGAAACTGGTTTAAGAGTTTGTAGTGTAGACACGCCCCGACCAAAAAGGCGAGCTTCTCTCTCCCCCCCCCGCCTTTTCCCGAACGGAACAAAAACACAATAAAAACAGAACCAAATTGTTCAAACAAAATACAACTTTGAAAAGGAAGGGAGGCGGAGAACTTGTTTGGAGCTGGTGGACTGGAAGCTGGTTTTTTTTTTATTCGAGGGGGGGGGCATTTGAACTGGAAAAGGAAGTTGTGGCGACTCTCCTTTAGAGAGAGATTTAGTCAAGGTGGGGTGGGAACGAGGAGATCTTGTCCTCGGCTCCTGCAAAGTTGCTTTGACCCGGGCCGACCCCAGAGAAAACACCCCCCTCCCAAAAAAACTCCCAGTTTGGCGCAGAACCGCCAAGCAGTTCTGCCAGAAATCAGATTTGCAACGGGAGACAAACCAAGCTGGGCGATGGGTGGAAAAGGGGGGAGGACTGTGGCTGAGCGGCAGGTGGCACGGGGACACCCGCACCGCAAAAACAGGTGCCCTGTCCCCACCCTAGCAAGGACCTTTTCCCACCCCCCTGCATGGATCTAGCAAGGACTTTCCCCCGTCTCTGCTGGTAAAGCGCCCCCCCCCGGATGCCACGCTCTCTGCCGTTGGGAGTTGTGTGAGTGTGTGTGTGTTTCTAGCAAGATTTGCCCAAAGTCAACTTGCTGGGATATTTGAAACCTCCGAGGTTGCAGCACCCATGGGAGAGTCTCCAAAGATTTGCCACAGCCCCCCCGGAGGGCAAATTTGGGAGGATGAGATACCAGGACAAGTCGACGCGCTCTCCCAAAATCCGAGGCCGTGGCGGCCATCTCCTCTCGCTGGAAACAGCAGCCTTCTCCGGAGGGGCGCAAAGCTGCTTTCCGTCCACAAACTGGCGGGGGGCCGGAAGTATTCGCCCCACCGGCCGGCAGCTCGCAAAATGCAAAGCGGGTCCGTCTTCGGTTTGAAGTCCTGCGATTGGCCTTGGGGGGCTCGAGTGTCTCCGGCTTGGAAACCCTAGCGTCTCTCTCGCGCACGCACTCCGCACCCCACCGCAAAACCTCGCCGTCTCGCCTTTTCCTCGTTGCGGCTCGTTTGTTCTTCGTTCTGCCTCCGGCAGTTCTTTTTAACATTTTAAAAGAATCGCGCCCAACCTCCCTCCTTTTCCGTTTGTTCCGCGCTGGTTTTGCTCAGGTGCTTCTTTCGAAAAATGGAGAAGGAATTGGTGGGAACGTGAGCCGGTCCTCCAGTCGCCATCCTGCTTTTCAAAGACGGCGCTTTCTTCCAAAGTTCTCCGCTTCCCGCTGTCTTGAGATCCACATCTTCCGTAAAGAGGACTTCGCTTTCCTTGTAGTGTCTTTGCTTTCCATTAAAGGGGGACCACAGATGGCGTTTTTTTGGGGGGGTGAGGTTTAAGATGGAAGCAAAGGGCACAATATAAGACTTTTTGAGAATCGTGCGGGATGGAGGAAACTCTTCCGAATCGCTTTGCTGTCTCTTTCCCCCATCCCCTTTCAAAATTCGACAGAGACGGTTATCAATACGGTTACCCTTCGCCGTGGAAGCTCTTAGCCAAACGAACCTGCCTATTTCAATTCACGCTTGCGACATTTTCGCAACACTCTCACCGTCCGTGTCTCCCCCCCCAATTCCGTCCTCGAATCCAATTTCCGTTTTTGTGTTTCGTTTTCAAACATCCAGTCCTCTTAATACAAACTTTTAATATTTCTGGTTGATCTTAATTTTTTAAAAAATAATATGCAACATTAACTATAGAAACAGCAGCAGAGAAAAGATATAAGAGGGAAGGGGGGCGGAAATAAAAAGCGGTTCGATTGGGGGGGGAGAAACAAATCTCTTCGTTTTTTTTACACGTCTTTTTCCCTCCCCGTCATTGCTTACAAAACATATACGCAAAAGAAGCTAAAAAAACAACCCAAAACGAAACAACAAAACCCCCCCAGCTCCACAAAAGGCATTACTATGTTTGTTCTACGTTTAAAAAAAATTATTGTAACTAATGTTCTCTTTTTTAAAAAAAGAAAGAAAGAAAATAAAAATAAAATGCGTAGGCACAATTTCTTTTTTCTTTTTGCTGGCCTTATGTGAACACAAGCCATTTGTAATGTTACACATCCCCGCAAACAACCCCCCCCCCCGAAACTTGGTAACTGAAGGATATGCACTCAAAGTTCGAGAATATAGACTTAAGGCAATCTTTGCTGTTGATTTTTTTTTTCCGTTTTGAAAAAACTTGTTGCTTTTCCTTTCCTTTAGAGAGAGAGAGAGAGAGAGAGAAAGAAAGAGAAAAGTTCCTTCTAGCACGCTGAACTTTTCTCTGCCCGTTTCCCCCCTCCCCAAAAAAAGGACCGCACGTCGGTATTTGAAACAGGACTAGAGTTTCTGGTGCTGACAGGTGGTGGTTGTCGGGGAATGGAGGAGAGGGGGATGTGTGAGAGATCCAGCTTTCTCTTCTTCCTACAGATGTCTGCTTGCAGGGCGAAGAAAATAAATCACCTGCGGAGAGAGAGAGAGAGAGAGAGAGAAAGGGTGAGAAGAGAAACGGTGCAAAAGCCTGGAGGTTCGTCACGCAAAAACACAAGTCTCAAAAGCGACGTCCGCAAACTCCACCATCCTAGGCTGCGTCCGACCCAGCCCTGAATCGCTTAGCCCGGGGGTCAGCAAACTTTTCCAGCAGAGGGCCGGTCCACTGTCCCTCAGACCTTGTGGGGGGCCGGAGTAGATTTTGGAAAAATAATAATGAATGAATTCCCGCTGCTCCCAAGTAAAGACCCAGAACAGGTGCAGAGAGAGAGAGAGAGAGAGTACCTTTACATATGTCCTACAGGGTTGTGCCCATCTCCTAGACCTGGATGAGATGCCGAGAGCGCCATTTGAGGGTCCCCGACGACGCCAGACACTTTCTCCTCTTCACGGCGCTTTAGGCAGGCTGCTTTTGGGTTCAGGTTACGTTCTGAGATGAGAGGAGAGAGAAGAGGAGGGGAGGAGGAGGAAATCTGGAGGGTCTGGCAAGAGCCACCGCCAACCCCAACCCAACCCAACCCAACCCAACCTAACTCAACCCAACCCAACCCAACCTAACTCAACCCAACCCAACTCAACCCAACCCAACTCAACCCAACCCAACCTAACTCAACCCAACTCAACCCAACCCAACCTAACTCAACCCAACTCAACCCAACCCAACCCAACCTAACTCAACCCAACTCAACCCAACCCAACCCAACTCAACCCAACCCAACCCAACCTAACTCAACTCAACCCAACTCAACCCAACTCAACTCAACCCAACCCAACTCAACCCAACCCAACCTAACTCAACTCAACCCAACCCAACCCAACCCAACCTAACTCAACTGAATCCAACCCAACCTAACTCAACCCAACCCAATTCAACCCAACCCAACTCAACCCAACTCAACCCAACCCAACCTAACTCAACCCAACTCAACCCAACCCAACCTAACTCAACCCAACTCAACCCAACCCAACCTAACTCAACCCAACTCAACCCAACCCAACCTAACTCAACCCAACCCAGCCTAACTCAACCCAACTCAACCCAACTCAACCCAACCTAACTCAACCCAACTCAACCCAACCTAACTCAACCCAACTCAACCCAACCCAACCCAACCCAACTCAACCCAACTCAACCCAACCCAACCTAACCCAACCTAACTCAACCCAACCCAACCTAACTCAACCCAACCCAACCTAACTCAACCCAACCCAACTCAACCCAACTCAACCCAACCCAACCCAACCTAACTCAACCCAACTCAACCCAACCCAACTCAACTCAACCCAGCCCAACCCCACTCAACCCAGCCCAACCTAACTCAACCCAACCCAACCAGCATCCAAGGGAAAGAGGCAAGACGGAGAAAAGGATAAGGATTACACAAAGTGCGAGAGGGTTGGCATCCGAGCGCTCGGCCCCCTCCCCACCTTGCTGCTCAAAAGCTGTAATGGGGGGGGGTCATCTCTGCACAGACCGTGAACCAGAGAGCGAAGGGAGGAGAAAAGAAGCGACGCAAAACCTAGAGCCCCAAGCAAAGGAAGGGAGAGAAGCAGAGACACTCGTGCGAGCGAGCGAGCGAGCGAGAGAACACAGACGGGAGATGCGCACAAAGCGGGGGGAACGGACGAGACCTCGGGGTGTGGGGGGGGGTTGAGCCCCCGGCGCCGTACCTCGTACTTGCTGCTCCAAGCCTAATATTACTTGCACCGCTTGCTGGAGGATGATGAGCTTGGTCTGCGCTTTGTCTGTTTTTAAGTGAATTTGGCACATGCGTCCCAGCTCTTTAAAGGCCTCGTTAATGTCCCGGACGCGCACCCTCTCCCTGGCATTATTGGCCATGCGCCTCTCCCGGTCCCTCAGGTCCTTGTCTTCCAGTGAAAGCGCCTCATCTGTACTGCTGGGTTCACACAGCACCACGGGGAGGGTTAGTCTGGGGAGCGACGGAGGGACTCCGTGGGGCGGGCGGGTTCGGGGGGATGGTGCCAAGGTGGGCAGCGGGGGGGGGGGGGAACGTTCATGTCAGCAGCTAGCCAAGGCGGCACAGCACAACTGACAGACGATGAGGAAGAGGAGAGCCTTTTCGTTCCACCGCAGAGACAAGGAGCTGCTGAACGCTGCCTGTGCCGTGCGCGCCCATTTTGCAACATGGGCAAAACCAAACTCGAAAACCAGGTTGTCCCCCTATCCTCTGGGACGATACTCTTTTGGCACTTTGGAACCGTGGAATCGTAGAGGCGGAAGGGAGCCCCCCAGCGGTCATCCAGTCCAACCCCCTAGCGACGCAACGATCTCGGCTCAAGCACCCGGGACGGTTGGGCACCCAGCTTCTGCTCGCAAAACTCCAAGGGAGACCGTTCCTCTTGGGATAGCCGATTGCAGAAGCAACACAATAAATCGGGGACGGGCGTTTTTAGACTCCGGTTCCCATCTGCCCCAGCCAGCCAGCATGGCCAATGGTCACGACGGGAGCCAGAGTCCCACGAGATCTGGGTAAGTCGCTTAGCAGTTTCTCTAAGCCAGGAGTAGGCAAGCTAAGGCCCGGGTAGAATGTGTCCTTATTTCAAATGCATCTCTGGGTTATTTGTGGGCCCTGCCTGGTGTTTTTACATGAGTAGAATGTGTGCTTTGGACTGGGGAACTACCCACTACTAGAACATGGGTAGGCAAGCTAAGGCCCAGGGGCCGGATCCGTCCCCATCGCCTTCTCAATCCGGCCCACGGATGGTCCTGGAATCAGCGTGTTTTTACACGAGTAGAATGTGTGCTTTTATTTAAAACGCATCTCTGGGTTATTTGTGGGGCATAGGAATTCATTCATATATATTTTTTGAAAATATAGTCCGGCTCCCCACAAGGTCTGAGAGACAGGGGACCGGCCCCTTGCTGAAAAAGTTTGCTGATCCCTGCTCTAAAGCCTTATTCCCCAACACGACTTTTTGCTTCCTGAAATTTGTCCCGATAAAAATATCGTGGGTAGAATCCTCCGGGGTGTCCGGCTCCCCACATGGTCTGAGGGACAGTGGACCGGCCCACGGCTGAGAAAGGTTGCTGACCCCTGGCCTAAGCCTAGCTACCCCAGAGTCCCTATTTGGTGATGTTGATTTTGGATTTTTCAATAACAGCCCAGCCCAACTGTGCTGGCCTTTGGAAATCTGAACCTCGCTGTTTGGAAGGAAGGAGATTGTCCTGCCTCCAGGGAGATTCGAGAGTGAATATCCCAAGGGGGGTCTCTGTTCGGAGCTGGAAAGGGTGGGGTGAGATATGTCAAGACTGGGCAATGTCTCACATCCACCCCACAACTGTCAGGTCTACTGCGACTGGAGGAGAAGCTCGGCTAAGACCACAATCCTCCAAGGTTGCGGTCCCTCCCTAAATATTCGCCACATAAGCATTGTGCTGTTTACTCGTAGAATTGTGGAGTTGGAAGGGATCTCCAGGGCTCATCTAGACTGACCCCACGACAGATGGCCACCCAACCTCCGCTTAGAGACCTCCAATGGGAGGGAGAGCTCGCCAAATCCCAAGGGAGCCTGTTCCACTGTTTAATGGCTCTTAAAAGATAATAATAACAATTAATTATATTATTTATAACCCGCCCATCTGGCTGGGTTTCCCAGAAGAAGGTTGTTGTGATGAGTATTCGTATTATTAATAATGATCAGTGCTGTTTTTCTAGAAAAGGGTGCATGAGCTCACCTTGTTCTCTTAGAAAAAGTATCATTATTATTATTATTATTATTATTATTATTATTATTATTATTTGCAATCAAAATCATCCAACACCCCCCCATTGCAAACCACGTTTATTATCAACATCTGCAAACTTCCAGCTGTTTGCAAGGAGCGGAATCCCACAAAAGCCACAGAAATCACCCCGCACAACGTATGCTCTCAGCGGTTTTCTCCCCAAATTCGTCTGAAAAAGCAACTTAAAGAGAAGCCCGTCAAAGTTGCCTTTCCAGCGGAATTTCACCTGATTTGCAAGCAGGGGGGGCAGGTTTGGAACAATTTTGATTGCGCCTATAGGTGTTGCCTAGAATCAATCTCTCCCACTATTCTGGCATTTGATATCCGGACCAAGGCAGAAAAAAAGACCTACGGCTACGCTCAAAAGGTGTAAAGAGCATCAGAATTTCGATGCTGGATCCAGCCCACAAGTGGACAAGACTCCCCTCACCTGCGATGTGCAAAAAAGGGGTACCCAAGGGCATCTCCTGCATCCGACAAGAGGATGCGGACTGGTCCCATGTGGTTTAGGTAAAGGTAAAGGGACCCCTGACCATTAGGTCCAGTCATGGCCGACTCTGGGGTTGCGGCGCTCATCTCACTTTACAGGCCAAGGGAGCCGGCGTACAGCTTCTGGGTCATGTGGCCAGCAGGACTAAGCCGCTTCTGGCGAACCAGAGCAGCGCACGGAAACGCCGTTTACCTTCCCGCCGGAGCGGTACCTATTTATCTACTTGCACTTTGACGTGCTTTCGAACTGCTAGGTTGGCAGGAGCAGGGACCGAGCAACGGGAGCTCACCCCGTCATTGCGGGGATTCGAACCACCGACCTTCTGATCGGGAAGCCCTAGGCTCTGTGGTTTAACCACAGTGCCACCCGTGTCCCCTCCATGTGGTTTGCATGATTGCAAATTTTCGCTCGAAGCTGCCTTATGCGTTGGCCTGGGACAGGCATGTCCAACAGGTAGGTCGTGATCTACTTGAAAATTGTGGGGTGTTCCTGATAGACCTTTGACCCCTCAGAGATCTCCCCCCCCAAAAAAAAAGGGGGGAAGGAAGCTGAACAACTGTGGCTTAAAGCTCAACAACAACTTTGCCTTTCCCCAAAAATGCGCAACAACTTTGGCCCATCCACCGACAATGGGTAGATCACTGCCAGATTTTTTTTAATACTGCGAGTAGATCACAGTCTATTGGGAGCTGCCTAGGAAGTTCATATTGCATTGGGGGGCAGCTGTGCCCCCGCTGGGACTTGATGGGGGGACGGGACCTGAATTTGGACACGCCACAAAACTCTGACCTGTGCCAACATCGGACTCAGAACCAGTGCTGTTTCGGAGTCCCCCTGGTTTATTTGGTGGGAGGGACTGTTTGGGGGAAAAAAAACCCAAAACCTGAAGCAGGATTTGAGACAGAAGCAGTGAAGGGGAAATATTAGAGGGGTATATTAGACGAGAGTTTGATATATACAGTGATGCCTCGGTTTCCGATAGTCTCCGTTGATGAACGTTTCGGAACCCGAACGCTGTAAACCCGGAAGCAAACGATTCCATTTTCGAATGTGCATAGGAAGTCAAACTTCCGTTGAGTTTTCTGTTTCGAGGCTCCCCTATCGAGTTTTCGAACCTGAACGGTCTTCCAGAACGGATGACGTTCGGAAACCGAGGTACCGCTGTATATAAGGCAGCAGGAAAGGGTTCAAATGAAAACACTGGGGAGGTTGGGGGCAGGAAGCCAACCCATGAAACTATTTAATTTGAAGTCAACTTGGAATTGGAAACATGATAAACATTGTATTACTAAAGAGAACGTGGTGGTTTTGAAACACTAAGAATCTTAACGTTTCCCTTTATCTCCAGGGGAATTAATTTCCAGGGGGAAGGCTAGCGATGCATGCTTTTGTAAAAAATAAAAAAGGCTGTGATTCGCAGCAGGGGGAGAAAATGCCTAAGCCTCTCTGTGGCTACAAAAGCGAGGGGGGGGGGTGTCATTCAACGAACCTTAGAAAACTACCTTCCACCATCGGCCCATCGAGACCAGTGTCGTTTGCACAGACTGGCAGCATTCGTTCAGGGTTTCAGAGAGGAAGTATCTGCCAGCCCCCAGCAGGAAATACAGGGAATCAAACCTGCGACCTTCTGCAAGCAAGGCACATGTCCTGCCGCTGCGTCCGTTCCCCAGAAAGCTGGATGCTGGGAGATTTGGAGAAAAGGAAGCGATTCTCCACGTAGCGACATAGCTAGCTAGTCTTTGGGATGAGCTACCCCAGACAAGTTTTTTTAATTATTATTCTTAGAAAACCTGCGAACCTGAGATTACGAGCCCCGTGCTTTGCCGACTGAGCTATCCCAGCAGATGGACGGGTCTTGGGTCTGACACCGCTTACAGATCGCTCCTGATGTTCTTATAAAAAGGTAAAGGACCCCTGGACGGTTAAGTCCAGTCAAAGGCGACTATGGGGTTGCAGGGCTCCTCTCGCTTTCGGGCCGAGGGAGCCGGCGTTTGTCTGCAGACAGCTTTCCGGGTCATGTAGCCGGCAGGACTGAATCGCTTCTGGCGCATGACGGAAATCAGAGCGCATGGAAACACCGTCTACCTCCCCGCTGGAGTGGTACCTATTTATCTACTTGCACCTGCATACTTTTGAACTGCTAAGTTGGCAGGAGCTGGGACAGAGCAACGGGAGCTCAACCCGTCACGGGGATTCGAACCGCCGACCTTCTGATTGGCAAGCCCAAGAGGCTCGGTGGTTTAGACTACAGCGCTACTATCTCCCCTAAGGTAAAGGTAAAGGACCCCTGGACTGTTAAGTCCAGTTGTGGACGACTCTGGGGTTGCGGCGCTCATCTCGCTTTCAGGCTAAGGGAGCCGGCGTTTGTCCACAGACAGCTTTCCAGGTCATGTGGCCAGTAGGACTGAACCACTTCTGGTGCACGACGGAAACCAGAGCGCACAGAAACACCATTTACCTTCCCGCTGGAGTGGTACCTATTTATCTATTTGCGCTGGTGTGCTTTTGAACTGCTAGGTTGGCAGGAGCTGGGACCGAGCAGCGGGAGTCAGGATTCAAACCCAAGCCCAAGAGGCTCTGTGGTTTAGACCACAACACCACCCGCGTCCTTGGTGTTCTTATAAGGCTATTGATAACTACGAGTTACGCTGGCTGTCTATTGCTTCCAGTATCGGAAGCAGTTTTGCCAGTTGCGGAGAGCAGGTGGGGAGGTTTGTTGTCAAACTCAGGGGGCTGTTCACTTTGGGGCACCTGCAAGAACAGGATCGGCAACCCGGTCCTTCCCACACCCCACCCAACACAGTGCATTGTGATTTTCTAAATATGTATGTGCTCTTCTAAGGATTCCCCACATCCCCTTCTCTTGTGTTCATAGGGAAAGCTGCTCCTTTGGGGCTGCCTGCCTGTGTCTGGACTTCAAAAGCACTCCTCTATCTGGAGGGCATGACATTTGGGACAACCGCGTCGCGGGGGGTTGGACTGGATGATCCTTAGGGACCCCCTCCCAAATCTACGATTCCACAGGCGCCAAAAGACTACAGCCGGACAGTGGGCCAAATCGGAAAGCTCTTCAGCTGGCCGGGTTTCGGCTCAGGGGATGCCAGCGGCCGACCCGTCCCAAATGCGTCGCCTTCGGGAACGTGGCGAAATAATAACTTTAAAAAGGAGGTGCGCCAGAGACTTTAAGATTCGGGGAGGGTGCCCCTGCCTTTCTGCTCGTAGGCTATTCCTTCCCCCACCCCGCTGCTGCCCGCCTGGGTTTTCCTGTCTCTCTAAGGATGCAGCAAGTATAAGGTGCAGGGTTGAAACCACCGAGGGGGTCACGGCTGGGGTCTGTCTGTAAGAAAGCAGAGAAGGGGTGGCAGAGAGGGTGGCGGCAGCAAACCAAGCGTATACATGAGAGAAAAAGAGACCAGGGGAAACAAAATAAAAGAGTTATACATGTCGCGGCAGACGAAAAGGGGAAATTAATGGAAGCTCCAGAATGGCAGGGGGAGAAGGAGCAGAACAGAAGAACGGGGCACAGGTTCTGTACGGTTGAAAACCAGGCGCGCTGCCCCTCTGCCCGCCCACCTCTGTCGAAGACATTGAACTCAAGATGCACCCATTTCACAGATTCCAAGGAAGGAAAAGTTAAGGGCTTGCATGCACGGCCAAGCAGGGGGGAAAGACATTTGCAGAGAGGAAGGGAAAGCAGCCCGACTCTCTTCCACGGGTGCCCGCCTGGCAGAGAAATGGGCACGCGTTTTTGCCTCTGGCCAAGCTACCCTGCCCGGCTCCCCAACTATCTCTGCGCAAATGATTTCATCCCTAACTTGGCAGCTGGGACGGAGGGACAAAGGTTGCAGAGAGAGAGGGGGGTGGTTTTCAAAATACAGCCGTACCTTGGACTCCGAACGCCTCGGCAGTCGGGTCGTTTTGGCTCCCGAACGCCGCAAACCCGGAAGTGAGTGTTTGCAAACGTTCTTTGGGATCCGAACGTCCGGCGTGGCTTCCGATTGGCTGCAGGAAGCTCTCACAGCCAATCAGAAGCTGCGTCCTGGTTTCCGGACGTAAAACGGAGTTCCGGAACACATTATGTTCAAGAACCAAGGTACGGCTGTAATAATAAAAGACCAGGCTCATCTCTCCAGAGCATCTTTCGTTGGTGTAAGATGTGGGGGCGCCCGCTATGACTTGTTTGGGGAAGCTTTTAATGTTTGATGTATTCCTGTATTTTAATATTTGGTTGGAAGACATCCAGAGTGGCTGGGGAAGCCCAGCCAGATGGGCGGGGCATAAATAATAAATTATTATTATTATTATTATTATTATTATTATTATTATTATTAAAGCAAAAACCCGAGCGGCTTTCCCGCAACACAGGGGGTCCCACATGTGAATAGGTTTCCTCTCGCGCGATGGATCTTTCCCTCTCGCACACACACCCAAAGTTTTGCGGGGGGTTCCCCTAACTCTGCAGGGTACGGAGGCAAACTCACGGAGGGAGGACGGGGAAGTTTCGCTCCACAAGAGGAAATCCTCGTGCGGACGGGAGAACTTGTTTGGATTAGCATTGTTGTTGATCGAATTTGTATTTATTAAATTTGTGGCGTGCTTTGTGCAGCCCCCTGAAGCTCAGCAAATCTCCAAAGCTCAGCGAAGGGCACTCTAGAAAGAGGGCAGCCCTACTCCATTCTCTGAGTCCGAAAGTCACAAGGGATGGAAATAGTTTTATTATTTATTCCTATCCCCAGTAACGGAAGGAACAGCAGGCTACGCATAGAAGCTGGTCTCGAAACTCACTGCCGCAAGGCGCGAAACACAATTGAGTACCGTATTTTTTGCTCTATAAGTCTCCCTTTTCCCCTCCTAAAAAGTAAGGGGAAATGTGTGTGCGTCTTGTGGAGCGAATGCAGGCTGCGCAGCTATCCCAGAAGCCAGAAGAACAAGAGGGATTGCTGCTTTCACTGCGCAGCGATCCCTCTTGCTGTTCTGGCTTCTGGGTTTCAGAATATTTTTTTTCTTGTTTTCCTCCTCCAAAAACTAGGTGCGTCTTGTGGTCTGGTGCATCTTGTAGAGTGAAAAATACGGCATTTCTTTAAAAGCAAGCCCCTGCCCCGTGCAAAAATTGGATGAAAAAAGCCAACAGTTTTGGGAAAATACATAGGGATTTGCTGGAAAGGCACCCGGTGGGATCTGCGCATAACCTACATGATCTTTCCGCCTCTCTGGAAAAATAAAAAACAAAAAACACCTCTCGTCTTTGATACGCAGCAATTCAGAGCCCCAAAGAGCTGCCCTTTAGCACTACAGATGTCCACCCTCTCCTTGCAAATCAGGTTTATTATCAAAATCTGCAGTGTTCTTCAGGGGTTTGCAACAGGCATTTTCAGCTGAATTTTGGGGGAACTGCTTGGTTTGCAAACCTTTGCAAGCCGCCGGAAGCCTACAAATTTTGATTGATCAACCTGATTTTGCAATGGTTGGGGTGTGTGGAAGGATTCAGACTGTAGCTGTGTGTAGCAGTTTGAGACAGAAGAAAACGATAAATGTGGAAGCCCCCCCAGCAGAGGCGTGAGGGTTGATGGCATGCAGGAAGCGCAACGCTTGCTTTCCCTTATTTCCGGCGCGGGAAAACAAAAATGGGAAAAGCGAGGGGTGCGAAAAGGCAGCAGAGAGAAGCAAAACGACAACAACGACCCACTAAAAGCCCACGACAACAGAGACCCCAAAACGGCAAAAAAAAAAAAGGCGTGAGAGTTTCAAGGGGTTGGGAGGCGAAGGGGGGAACGTCAGCAGGATTCGGAGAGGTGCGCCAGGGTCGGATTTGGGAGACGAGACAGACAGCCCCTTGCCGCTTGGAAAACGTCACCACATCGGAAGCCTCCACTGACCTCTAACTTGTTGTTCCAGATTCAGGATAACCGAGACGGCCTGGTGTAGAATGAGCAGTTTGGTCTGTGGCTTTTCGCTGTTTAGGTGCAGCTGACACATGCGCCCCAGCTCTTTAAAAGCCTCGTTGATGTCACGGACGCGGAGGCGCTCTCGGGCGTTATTAGCCACCCTCCTCTCTTTCTCGCGCTCGGCTTTTTGCTCTGGGGGAAGGAGGTCGTCATCCTCATCCTCATCTTGACTGATGGTTTGAAAGGAGAAGGAGACAAGGGGGTGGGTGGGTGGGGGGCGTTTTTTCCCACGCGGGCCCACCTCGGCACCGGAACGCGTCGTGCACAAATATGGGGAACAGGGATGCACAAAACACACAGGGCAACCCACCACCCGCCACAATAATATTATATATTTTTTGCAATAACTGGAACGACCGTAAACCCAACATTTCCCACCCACCGACCGCACTTCCCAGGGCCGGATGGTTTGCAAAGTGTGTCCCCGAAATTCACCCCCCCCCCGAAAGGAAGAAGCTGACTGGGTAAACTGGAACGTGTCCAGAGGAGGGCAACCAAAATGGTCAAAGGCCTGGAAACGATGCCTTATGAGGAACGGCTAAGGGAGCTGGGCATGTTTAGCCTGGAGAAGAGGAGGTTAAGGGGTGATATGATAGCCATGTTCAAATATATAAAAGGATGTCACATAGAGGAGGGAGAAAGGTTGTTTTCTGCTGCTCCAGAGAAGCGGACACGGAGCAATGGATCCAAACTGCAGGAAAGAAGATTCCAGCTAAACATTAGGAAGAACTTCCTGACAGTAAGAGCTGTTTGACAGTGGAATTTGCTGCCAAGGAGTGTGGTGGAGTCTCCTTCTTTGGAGGTCTTTAAGCAGAGGCTTGACAACCATATGTCAGGAGTGCTCTAATGGTGTTTCCTGCTTGGCAGGGGGTTGGACTCGATGGCCCTTGTGGTCTCTTCCAACTCTATGATTCTATGATTCTATGATTCTATGATTCTATGATTCTATGAAAATTGCAGTAAACCAAACGCTGTTCATATTTTTCCTATGAACCGCCATAGATTTCCCCCCATGGTGTTTTGGTCACTACCTATGTAGCTATGTACACAATAGGAGAACCCTCCAATTTATGTGTGAGCCTGCGTTTTATGATATTTGGCAGGTTTTGTGTACAGCTGTACCTCGTTTCTCAAACGGAACCCATCCCACAAGTCCGTTGGGCCCCCAAAAACCGAGGAGTGGCTTCCGATTGGCTGCGGGAAGCTCCTGCGGCCAATCGGAAGCGGCGTCAGACGTTCGGATCCCAAAGAACATTTGCAAACCGGAACACTCACTTCCAGGTTTGCGGTGTTTCGGGAGGCGAAATGTTTGGGTCGCAAGGCGTTCGGGAACCAAGGTACAACTGTAGAAGTATTTACCGTATTTTTTGCTCTTTAAGACTCACTTTTCCCATCCTAAAAAGTAAGGGGAAATGTGTGTGCGTCTTATGGAGCGAATGCAGGCTGCGCAGCTATCCCAGAAGCCAGAACAGCAAGAGGGATTGCTGCTTTCACTGCGCAGCGATCCCTCTTGCTGTTCTGGCTTCTGAGATTCAGAATATTTTTTTTCTTGTTTTCCTCCTCCAAAAACTAGGTGCGTCTTGTGGTCTGGTGCGTCTTATAGAGCGAAAAATACGGTATTTTTCTGATACGGTTTGTATGGTTTTGCCATGGCCTCTGGCTAGTACAAGAAAGCTTATTTATGGTGCGTGCCCACCACCAAAAAGCCCCCGGGAGATGCTTGGAAGAGGGGGGTGTTTGCTTCGGGTGAAGCGTCCGGGAAATCTGATTCCCACCAGTGCTGCGGAAAGGCTCTTCCAACAGCTGTCCACTTTCCCCTTTTCTTGTGAGGAATCCTATTCAGAATAAAGGGATTTCCCTTAAAAAAAGGGAAACGTTGACAGCTATGGCTCTTCCATCCACCCTAGAACTCCCTCCTGGGACAGGAGACGGGGCAGTTACTCCCGGGACACAGTTTGGAAACCACCGAGCTCGCGGCTGCGGGGACGAATGTAGCGCCTTTTTGCCACCCTACCCAAACCGCCCGTGAGCAGGGAGCAAAATACGAAACACGGACACAGGCAATAAATAATGAACACACACATGACGTCCATGCAAACATCTATAGGTTCGTCAGCAGGGCTGCAAAATGTCATTGCCCCTAGAAAGCTTGGAGGGCGATCCTGCTCTTCCCCTTTCCCCAAAAAAGCGAGTCTCTCCTGGGGGTGTTGGAAGCGAGCTGGTTTCCTCGCTTTTCCATCCCTGCTCACCAAGTCGTCCCCCCCCCTGACCTCCCATCCGTCAAGGGGCTGCCCCAAAGGCCTAGGATCCTGGGGGTCTCCCTGTGCTGCCGCCCCCCCGGAAAGGGAACAGAGAAAGGGCTGAGACCTGTTCAATGAGCACCTTGTTCGGTTTCGCGACGCCTTCAGCTCCTTCTTCTCCTCCTCCGAGTTGTCGGCCACCGACGTGTTTTCATCGTCTTCCTTATCCTCACGCTTGATCTCGCTGGTGCCGGACGAGACACTGGCCCGTCCCAGGCCCCCTGTCAAGCCTGAAGAGGGAGTCAGACGGGCAAAAGTGAGAGACAAGGCAGGGGACCGGAGCCTTCGAGATCTCGGCACGTCTGCTGCAGCGCAAGAGCTAGAAATTTGCCTTTCTTTACGAAATTTCTCCCTCCAAACCCGAAACTTTTATTTCAATGGGTTAACAGGGATGGATGTCGGAGAATCGTAGCGTTGGAAGGGACCCGAAGGGTTAACAACACCCTGTACATCAGTGGTGGCCAAACGTGGCCATCCAGCTGTTTTGGGACTACAACTCCCATCATCCTAGCTACAGTGGCCATGGATGATGGGAACTGTAGTCCCCGAACAGCTGGACGACCAAGTTTGGCCACCACTGCTACACATAATGCGTTCGGGGTCTAGGGACCGCAATAAAGCTCTGTGTGTTTGCCCAGCCTCGCGATATACTGATATATCGTGACATACTGATGTATCGTGACGTCCGAAATAAGGATGGAGCTACGAAGACTGCTGGATTTACGTATAAACTAAACAAGCTATAGCCCTGCTCTCTTGGGGCCCCCAAAAAATTCAAAGGAAAATACCACTGGATGTACATTTCCAAAATATAAGATAAAAAACAAATAAAATAAAACCTACTTACAGCAACAGTGTTTTGTGTTGTGTGGGCTCCTAGGAGGTAAGAAATGGCCCCTGCCTGCTAGCCTGCTCCCTAAAATATCACCGGTTTGCCCCTTTCTATATATGGCTTGAGATTCCCATTAGGTCCATCAATGACCATACAGCATATATTCAACACAAAAAAACAGTGGCAATTTGTTGTGGACAAAGGACAGCTGGAGCTTAAAAGGTAAAGGTAAAGGGACCCCTGACCATTAGGTCCAGTCGTGGCCGACTCTGGGGTTGCGGCGCTCATCTCGCTTTATTGGCCGAGGGAGCCGGGGTCCAGCTTCTGGGTCATGTGGCCAGCAGGACTAAGCCGCTTCTGGCGAACCAGAGCAGCGCACGGAAACGCTGTTTCCCTTCCCGCCGGAGTGGTACCTATTGATCCACTTGCACTTTGACATGCTTTCAAACTGCTAGGTTGGCAGGAGCAGGGACCGAGCAACGGAAGCTCACCCCGTTGCAGGGATTCGAACCGCCGACCTTCTGATCGGCAAGCCCAAGAGGCTCAGTGGTTTAACCCACAGCGCCACCCGCGTCCCTTCCAATCCCCATGTTACACCCCCCAAACTACATCACTCATACATCACGGTTACATCATGAAAGGGGAGGTCTCAGAAATCTGAGCATCCTGGACCCTGCCCCATGGTTCCCCAACCTTCGAACCGCCAACCTTCTGATCGCAAGTCCTAGGCTCTGTGGTTTAACCCACAGCGCCACCTGGGCATCTTCAGCCGGTGTGCGCCTGGTGAATTCCGGCCAATGTTATATATATCGCCCACCCTAACGATCTCCTGGACCAGAACGCAGATTTAGCTGCGATCCCTGCAATTCAAGGGGGTTTGGATAGATGGCACTCGGTTGCCCCGGCAAGGACGCCAGGACTTTTGAGCCCCTTGGATCAGAGAGAGGACGGTGTGGCGAAACCCGCCACTCAACCTTACCGCTGAAGGCATCTGAAGACTGGCCTCTGTTGAGGTCCGGAAGCGAGCTGG